>NC_135700.1:17470944-17798944 GCF_964276395.1 Gasterosteus aculeatus | reverse complement strand
TGGTACCCCTCTTTAAAAAGGGGGACCAGAGAGTGTGTGCCAATTACAGGGGTATCACACTACTCAGCCTCCCGGGTAAAGTCTACTCTAAGGTGCTGGAAAGGAGGGTTCGGCCGATAGTCGAACCAAGGATTGAAGAGGAACAATGCGGTTTTTGTCCTGGTCGTGGAACAACGGACCAGCTCTTCACTCTTTCCAGGATCATAGAGGGGGCTTGGGAGTATGCTCAACCAGTCTACATGTGTTTTGTGGACTTGGAGAAGGCGTATGACCGGGTCCCCCGAGAGATACTGTGGGAGGTGCTGCGGGAGTACGGGGTGAGGGGGTCCTTGCTTGGGGCCATCCAATCCTTGTACGCCCAAAGCGAGAGCTGTGTTCGGGTGCTCGGCAGTAAGTCAAAGGCGTTTCCGGTGGGGGTTGGCCTTCGCCAGGGCTGCGCCTTGTCACCAATCTTGTTTGTGGTCTTCATGGACAGGATATCGAGGCGTAGTCGGGGGGAGGAGGGTCTACAGTTCGGGGGGCTGCGGATCTCATCGCTGCTTTTTGCAGATGATGTGGTCCTGATGGCATCTTCCGTCTGTGACCTCCAACTCTCACTGGAGCGTTTCGCAGTTGAGTGTGAAGCGGTCGGGATGAGGATTAGCACCTCTAAATCTGAGGCCATGGTTCTCAGCAGGAAACCGATGGATTGCCTACTCCAGGTAGGGAATGTGTCCTTACCCCAAGTGAAGGAGTTCAAGTACCTCGGGGTCTTGTTCACGAGTGAGGGGAAGATGGAGTGTGAGTTTGGCCGGAGAATCGGAGCAGCGGGGGCGGTATTGCACTCGCTTTACCGCACCGTTGTGACGAAAAGAGAGCTGAGCCGGAAGGCAAAGCTCTCGATCTACCGGTCAATCTTCGTTCCTACCCTCACCTATGGTCATGAAGGATGGGTCATGACCGAAAGAACTAGGTCACGGGTACAAGCGGCCGAAATGGGTTTCCTCAGGAGAGTGGCTGGCGTCTCCCTTAGGGATAGGGTGAGAAGCTCAGCCATTCGCGAGGAGCTCGGAGTAGAGCCGCTGCTCCTTTGCGTCGAAAGGAGCCAGTTGAGGTGGTTTGGGCATCTGGTGAGGATGCCCCCTGGGCGCCTCCCTAGGGAGGTGTTTCAGGCACGGCCAGCTGGGAAGAGGCCCCGGGGAAGACCCAGGACTAGGTGGAGAGATTATATCTCTGCACTGGCCTGGGAACGCCTTGGGATCCCCCAGTCAGAGCTGGTAGATGTGGCCCGGGAAAGGGAAGTTTGGGGTCCCCTGCTGGAGCTGTTGCCCCCGCGACCCGACCCCGGATAAGCGGTTGAAGATGGATGGATGGATGGAGGTCATAGACAGTTCAGGCTGTGTAATGTTGCCACAAGAAAAAAAGATTTGCTGCCGTTCTCTGTTTGAAAGCCGGCTTGTGAGCAAAATATGTCTGCGTTTCACCACGCATCCGTCTCTGCTAATGAGAGACAGCCCAAGGAGAGCACAGCGACTGTCGGCTCCACTCGGCGCCGAGGTGACAGAACTTCACTTCCAACCGATTTCTCGGTTTCTGCGGCTTCCGCCTGCATTGTCGTGCTGCGGGGAGAGATTATCGGATTATCACACAATAAGGGAAAAGAAGGGTAGCAAAGAATGAGATTCTGCCTGCAAGGCCCGAGGTTTAAGAGCACAGCTGTGGGTGATGGCTTTGTTTGAATGGGAGCATTGCAGATGGATTTTCAAGATCGTCGGATATGAAAGCAACAGGATGGCGATGTTGTGCGGGTTTGGAAAGATCGCCAATTTGATTCCCAGCAGGAGCTAATGAGCTTGTTGAATTCTTGACATTAACAAAGACGCTTAAGGCTAAAGAGCAAAAGCCTCGAGTTGGTCTCCAGGAGTTCATACATACATGACCTCTCATTGACCTTTGTAGAACACCAAAGCGATCGCCACAGAGCTCCCCCAACGCCACCTGCCTCTCCTGCAACTCTATTCTCCTTCCCACAGAGAAGAGGAGATGAGCAGTCTTGACGCCCCCCGAGGGAACGTGAGCCAGTTGAAGGTTGAAGCGGGGAAGTGGTGGGGGGGCAAGTGGGTCTTTGTTGAAGGGCCATCACCATTAATGGGCCATCGCCCTCCCCGTATGCAGCGGGGAAGCGCTCAACAGCGCCACATCCTCGCGTCATCCGACTTCCCCGTCGGCCTCCTGCGCGACCACACAGGCAGACGAGGCCCGGCGACGAGAGGCTCGACCCGCGCGTCTTTCTCCTCGAGTTCACCTCCTCTCCTCTTCCCAGAACCAATCCCTTCCCCATGCTGTGTTCTCCTTCCACGCAGCCTGAACTCTGGCTGCACTTTCCTCTAATCCTCCGGCAGTCTTATCTCAGCTGAGGAACAATAGCCACAGAGCGAGCGCGGCTCACAAACGCAGCCCGCAGAAAAATAGCTCCGCTCCCACGAGGCTCCGGGACCCTCTGCATCCGACGGAGTCGGCCAGGCAGCCTGTCGCGGCTCGAAAAGAAAAATTCCCACTTCTGCGTGTTTGACTATCCTCCAATCCTGGATTTTCTATCACAGCGTTCCCATCAGCGGCGTGAGGAACACCCAGTCGCACGTTTGCTCGTTTCGCCTCCTCAGCACGCTGCACTACCGTGCGTTCTTTTCTTTGTTCACTGCGGCGTTTCGTGGTTCGCGCAGGTAGACGGGCTCCATTCCTAGCCGCTGCCCCCATTCGTCACCTATCAATGAGCTCTCACCTCGGCGCCCTAACGCGCCGTAACTGCACCCCGCGAAAGGATCGACGCCGCCGTCCATGCGCTGGCGCTGCGGTTGGAAAGGCGTTTGCATAGATGAGGCGTCCCCAGCGTTGCACAAAGTGAGGCCGCATCCAATCGCAGGGAGTCCCTGAAGGCTGTTCCATCATCCCATCTTAAACAGCAAATCCAGTTAATTACTCATCAGCGATGCCTGACTTTGTTAATTAGCGATCCTTCCAATGGCAACAGGAAACTCAATTCCATCTCAAGCACGTCTTGTCTTTGGGACTTGACCTCGTGCTGTTTCTGGAAGGTGGGATTTGATTTCTTCTGTTAGCCGCGCTAATGGCATGGCTCCAGGGACGGGTGATGTCATCCTGTCTGCGTGGGTCGTCCCCTGGCAGACATGTGGAATAGCTTGATGACCGCTCAATGGGTTGGCGTAGCATTTTGAATGGACATTCGTGGTTCCCAGACGATATTATCAGCAGGTTAATTTTTCCATTATTTATTGAAATGTCTCGACTGTCTAGTGGATTCGAGGCCCCCCCCCTGCACAAATTGGCAACCTATTTATCCCCTGACCTTTCATCTAGTGCCATCATCGTCCTAACAAATGTGTGTTTTTTTCAAAATGTTGGTTAATAAATGGTTAACACCAGCCCTGCCAATAGCATAACCATTTGCCATTGACAGCTGGCTAAACTAAGATTAGAGGATATAATTGTCATCCTGAGCATGTTATCCTACTGATGTGAGCATTTACCTTTTAAGCTCTGTTGTACTTACTCACAGACCTACGGGCGTCTGATGTGTACACAAGTGTAGTTTGACTTTCCACTTGCTGAAAGCAGAAGACACGAGCAGCTACTGTTACAGCCAGAACCAAGAAAGCTGCACTGACAGTGTTGTCACATGACGAGGATTCGGAAAGCTTTCTCTCGGCGTAATATAGGTTATTGCAAACAGAGTGAGTAGTCTGCCAGTACTGCACCGGGTACGTCACCTCACAGTTCATTTCAGCAGCAGTGAGCTTTCAAGTAACGGGTGTTCATTAGCTGTTAGATACGGAGCACCCGTAGCTGCTGTGCATATTTATTATTCTTGCCACTCTTTCTTCGTGTCTACTACTCTCTCTCTCTCCCCGTCACTCTCCCCAACTTCCTGTCGCAGTCTCTTTGTTTATTTCTCCCTCTGTGACAAAACTTCACATGCCCGTCTCTAATTTTCTATTTTTCCCCTCCCTCTTTTTTCCCCTCCACTCGCTGTCTCTGTCTGCGTCTTGTCATTGTCTCAGCGCGACTCTCACGTCTCTCTTGCCTCTGTTGGTTTGTCAGGCTGACTTCCGCCATCGCCCGCCTCCCTCTGGTTTTTTTTTTGGGCTTTGTTTGCCGCGTCTCTTGAGACCGACTCTTCTCGCTCCAGGAAGAGAACGAGTCCTTGTACATGTCAGCGGGTTGTGGGAGACACTCGTCAGGTTCTACTCCCTTCGCGCCATCGGAGGGGAAACGGCAAAATTAACACACGCATGTGCACACACCACCGCGCAGGCCTTGCACTGCTCGGATATTACATGTGAATGGACGCACTTGTTTGATAGAAGGCTTAAGAGGGATCTGCTTACATTCATTTGCAGAGGGGACCCAGCTCGTTCTGTCTGCCTAATGGAGCCTTTCCCTGTGTTTCATTCCAATGTCAAAAAGTATGTCGTGCAGTTGAAACAGTAGGCATTTATAAGAAAGCACAAACCAAAAATAGTGCTGGCAAAGCCCAAAATACTCTCCTCTCCGGGCCAAGCATGAATAGACTGTCTGAGCTTTGGCTTCCAGGCTCCCCAAAAGTATACGTGTGACAGGCAGCCAGGGGCCTCGGATTGTACCGCCAGCTCGGCACAGCGAGAGCCGGAGGAGGAAGGAGGAGACGGTGGGAACAAAAGGCACGGCAGCTTTTGTTCCGTCTGCAGGAGGCTGATGGAGGCACACGCACACTTTGCATATGGACAAACCTGTCGTGTTCGCCGAGAGAGACGGGCATGCCTGTAAGAAATCAAAGCTTTGCAAATAGTCGCGAAATACCAAATTAAGTAAGGAAAGATGAAAATTGCGCACGCTGTGAAAAGAGGCGTATGACAGAAGCATTGATGTTAATTAATCCCTTTTGTCTTTGCTGCTTTTGTTCTCTCTAAAACGCCATGAGACATGGAAACAAATGAAAATGGGGGTGAGGTGTGCGCACAAAGCCGACAGGGGTTGTTTTGTCTTTGCTTATCGTTACCATTCTCCCGGAGGTCTTGCGGGTTGAAGCCTCGCCTCGGCTCCACCCAATGAGCGGAATGACACTCGACAGCAGGGCGCCACGGGGTCGACGAGCACAACACCTTCCTTTGTCAGCCGGCTCGCTCACCGACGCACAATACCTGCGGGTGGCCCTCCGTATCAATGGAATCTCTTGACTGCCCTGTTCGAGCCGCTCTGTCAATCAGCCCGTCATGTCCCTGCAGACGTCGCTGAGTCGACTAAAACACCTTTCAGCGCCAAAGCATGACTTTAGTGATTAATGTGCTGGGATCGGAAAGCATCCGCTAAGTCATTTGCCTGTTGACAGTGTAGACTTAGTTGCCCTATGGATGCTCTCTGCAGGGAGCCCCCTTGTTGATGACCAAGGTGTATGAAGATACGATGAGTTCACAGGTTTCGGCTTTCTTCAACAGTCACTTGAGATCAGGGAGCAGACGGAGCAAATCCTTGAAGCCCGGTCTGTTATTCTGGCCATGGTTTCTCAGTCGCATTTCATTCTCCACCAGTGCACAAGAGATCCCCTCAATCGAATCCAGAGTGCCACTGTGCACATTCTCTCCGGTGGGAGTGGATGCAGCAGGGGCAGATGAATGTGTTCTCCCTGTACGTATCTTCAGCCTGCCAATAAAAGCACGGTTATGCAATTGTTTGTTATTTCCCCTGCATAAGCACTCACTTTTACTGGTGGGCGATAATGGAGAAGGACGAGGAGACGTGAGTGGTCCGGGCAATGAGGTCTGTCCTTAATGTGAAGCACGATGCGGTTGCCAAGTTGGTCGCTGTTAATGTTTTTTTTATTTAATCCAGAGCTCTCTGCCTGCCCATGCACTGCTGTGATAATAAGCCCAGAGGACTTTAATTGTACTAAGTGTAACAGGAGCCCCCCTGGATGTATTCCAACATGTTCCTCTCTTTCGGATAAGATGATTCTCTCTACTATATGACCCCGAGATGAAAATGATAATAAAGACAGGATTTTCCACCTGTTTCATCGTTTAGCTCTTCATTTAGAATGTTTCTGCTGGCAAGTGGAAACTTGCAGTCAACTGACTGGTGCGTTACAGTTTTTATGAGACTTATTATCTGTGTCTTTTCTCATTAGGACAAAATGGGTTGCAGCTCAAACGCAGCTGTTTGGTTCTCAGCAGTGTGCTCTGCCCCCCCTCGTCCCCCCACGCACCCAAACACATCCTTTTTACTGGCAATAAACAGATGGTTATGGTCAGTGCTGCTGCGGTTTCACGTGTTTTGCAACCTTGTGCAGCGTGGCACACTTTCTCAATGTTGAATTATTTCTTACAATACTTATTCTTGGCTGCATTAGTGGTCTTGAGAAATCGTTTGAATCTGTAAATACTTGGAAACTGAAATATCGCAAGAGTTTCAGGGGGTTGAATGTAGGAGGTGTAAAGGCCAAGTAAGCAATGGGCAGCAAGCATCAGAGAGGAAGTTCAGCATCTGGACAGGAACTCCGTAATCCAGGGAGGGGGAGGTATGAGGTACATCAAGGGAGGGTGTGGTGGTGACTGACCTCTGACCCTCAACAGAGGCTAAAGGTCAATGACAAAAAGATAGACTGCAGCTGTGTTGAAACAAGCAACCCCTACTCCGCCGTGCAATTTGCCGAGACTTATGTGTCCCCACCCAGCTTACCCAGCGTGCCTTAACAGGAGCCGACAGCACAAAGCAAAGAAAACAGGCGAGTGGAGGATGGAAGGAAACAAGGAAAGGAGGTTGGAAGGAAGGAAGAAAGAAAGGCTCCGACCGGGCCACTATCTGCACGCACAAGGCCTCGTTCCTGGGAGCTAACGGGGAGTCTCAATCCACTGCAGCAGTTTATCGAAGGCAACACGCCTCCAATTAAAGGGTTCTTCCCACAAGACTTACTCCCCAGCAGAAACGCCCTCCTCGCATCGCGCTCTCACTTGGCCTCCTCCTGGCAGGCGGCCTGCCTTTCGCTTCTTCCACCCCCTTCTACAGCTATTTGTCCCCCTGCAGGGGGGGGCAGCAAACAAGCCAGGATCTCCTTGTACCAAGTCTTTTAATTGCCACATCAAAGTGCGTGAGTTTGCCTAATGCTGTATTACGCTGAGATATGGTACCAGGCAGCCTCACCTCTCTCCACCCCTCCGCTTCCACCACCCCCACCATCAGCGGCGGGGTGGGGGGGGGGGCGCTCCATTAGGCTCAACGCGTTGCTCATTTTTCCGCAAGAGCTCCCTTGGGCTAAAAGGCAATTATGCAGTAGTGTGGCATAATATTTCATTCTCTTCACATTGCATTACTCTACGGTGGTGGTGGCCACTAACAGCTTCATGTGGCCCGGGAGGAAGGGTGCAGACTGCTCACAACTTCATACGAGCAGAGGGAGAATGGTGAGGGGAGGCGTAGGTAAAAAAGAGACGAGGAGAGTTCTCAGGGGCATGATGCTTCATCTGGAGTCAGGTCTGTTTCACCTACTTAAATGAAGAAAGAAAGGGTTAGCTTGCCTCTTAGCTTTTACGTTCATCTAAAGGATGAACGTAAAAGCTAAAACATGCACTGGATTCAGGATTCTTTACATACTGTATAAACAATGAATCATATTCAGGAAACAGTTTGACACTTTTTCTGAAAAAAAAGCGTCAGCTAAATGACATATAATGTAAATGTAATGTCTGAGATAAACCTGACTGCTGTACGAGCTGCCATAATTCCTTCAAGACAGCGTCCGTCTCAATCATTGTAAAAATACATGTTCTATGTTCAGTTAATATGAACATAAAAATGTTAATAGTTTTTTGGGGGGGCGACGTAGAGGGAACAATGTGAGAAAGGAAATTGCTGCTATGCGTTCTGACAGCAGACATGTGCCGCCCGGGGCAACGCCGTTCAGGACCCTCGTGTGATTTTACTCTGGGCGGTTATGCAGTGTGCATTTCTGCAGGTGCTCATCCGCCCCCCCGGCCCACCTGTCCTCCTCCTTTTTCAACACTCTCTCCTGCCTATCTCCTCTGTTATCAGTGAAGCAACCGCAAACTGTCCCTCCCCTTCACCACATGTGAGAGGCCCCTCTCCGTGCCACTCGCCACATTCCACCAACACGCAGATTGTCTTTCATCCTGATCGTCGCCGGAGGGGGGATTCACTCAAGATATGAAATGAGACTGAGCCCAGCATACTTTTATAGGCATGTGAACTGAGGCCTGAGTACATGTAGCACCTGTAGCCTCCTATACCTGCCTTGTTAGCTGTTGTTAGTGTTCCGCAACGCTGTATAGTTTTACTTCACTGCTTCCAGTTACAGTATAAAAAAACATTATGAGCAACAGTTTTTATACCATTATGTGCCTTTTCGCTCATTATCCGTTTCTTCTACAGTGATCGGAAATTGGTCATTTCCAGCCATAATACATTTTATAGAGCAAAAGAGATAAGCCCTTTAGTCTGATAGGCGATGTTAACAGTGTCCTTTAACCCGCAAATTGTGATTGGGTGGGAATTCAGCCGTGTAACAAGAATGCAGCTCGCTGAAACTGTGACCATGAGGCCATTTCGTCTCTCAGTTAGAATATGAGTCCACATTCATCACATGTAGTCGGGCCGTACAAAATGCGTTGCTTCAGTAACTGCAACAACTGTCATAAATCCTCATTTCCGCCCCACAGAGCCGTTTTCGTCCGTAAAACTTTGTCCCAGCGGCCCGGCATTAACGAGCGCTCTTCCGCCTTGTTTGCAGAAATCCGATCCGGTGGGCGAGGGCCCAAGGACGGGCCGGCGAGGCAGCTGCCCCTGTACGACACGCCGTACGAGCCGGCCGAGAACGGCGGAGACTCCGACCCCGAGCACCCGCGCTGCCCCCGAGAAAGCCGGCTGCCCCAGGACGACGAGCGACCCCCCGAGGAGTACGACCAGCCGTGGGAGTGGAAGAAAGAGAGGATTTCCAAAGCATTTGCAGGTTAGACAAAAATGTAAACGTAATGTTTATCGCAATACTGCAGAAAATACACAAGCTCCACACTTTGTGGTAAAATGAAAAATAAAAGACAGAAGGCATATTTTCTGTATCCCGATCCGACATTTTCAAGTGGCAAACGCTAAGAATTTGTTTTGAAACATTTGAAACAACGAGGTAACAAATCAACGATTTACCCTGTTGCCCCCTGATGACAATATTGCAATATTTTCCTAATTGCAGTTTTATGAACTGGTTGTCTGTGATGTTTTCATCATTACATACACAAACAACAAGACTAAAAACACACATTATTTTGACTTAACTAGAAATAGGACTGACATCTCAGGGTTTGCCACTTTGACATTCTGTTGCATACTATTATTCCAGATGGCAAAAGCTCAAACAAATCCAGTTTAGAGATGACTGCTTTTACATTTCCAGCTTTTAACTGTTTCTCTTCTGCTTTACTAACCTAGGTGTCTGTTTTTATCCGTCTCTAACCACTTTTCATAACTTTGGCTTCTGTCGGGTTGTGATGCTGATGTAAACTCTACTCTTTATTCCTTTCGTCTGTTGAAGCACCCGCTAAGTTCACTTGCAGGTGTCCAGTCTAATATGTGCTGTCTTGAGCCAAGTGCAATCTGTTCAAGCTAAATTGATACCTATGCTACTCAGGGGGGCATGATTGGTTGTGCTGTTGCATGTAGGTGCGGGTAGTCTCTGTGGTTTGAGAGCTTCAGCATGGCTAACACGGCCATAACATCAAACAGGGCTGTTCCCGGAAACAATATGGCTTTGGAATATGAAAAATGCACCCAAAATTGAAAAGAAAATGCCAAGCCTCTGATATATAATAATAGAAAATCAGCAACCCATGACTCCATTTTTCATCGTCCCTTTACTCTTTATATTTTTTTCTTTTTTTATCCTTGAACAGCTCTGCTTTGTTATAACTGCATTAGCTACGAGGGTTCTGTAAGTGGCACTGGATCAGGTCCCCACGGAGGAAAGGACTGCTCTTCTAAATCCCTCACAGGTACCATTGGAGACGGGGCTGGGGATTGTCTCTTGTCTGTCTTTATATCCATCTTAGACTTTTATGCCTTGACCCGAATTGTGCAATTTGAACTGATTTATTTGCCTAAATCCTCAGCACACAGGTCAAGAATGTTCCTTCACAATGAATGTCACACGCATCTTTTGCGGTTCATTAGTGGGTGTAAAAGTTTTACCCTGCAAGAATTGGCCTGTGTGTTCTAACCTTAAATCTACTAGTATGTTGAGAAAATGTCATCCACTTCAAATCACCTTGATTAGAATGACATTAGCTGGAAGTGGACTAAAGAAATGTGCAGCTAACAGTCTTGTGTGTCAAGGTGCAGTAACACTTCTGGGTGCTCAGTAGTGAGTGTGAGCAGGGGGATTGAAGTGTGGGAATATGTGGTCTCTGAGGGTGCTGTGAAACCAGAATAATACCTGTGCCATTTTTATGACTAGCATTGCAATTGTAATATTAGAAGGAATCATGTTTACAAGTGTTGAATAACATGTGGAATTATTATGAGACAATTTCTTTTGTACCAGACATCTCTGCAGCAATGACAGTACTTAATATGAAATGCTATTTTGACAAACATGTCACATTATAAATGTTCAACCTTTGCAAATTTGCAATTTTCACAACATTTCGATAAATTGTGCAGCTTTGATAAACACTACAGTTCTAAAAACACTGAACGAAAACACAAAATTACATTACATTACATTACAGGTCATTTAGCAGACGCTTTTATCCAAAGCGACTTACATTACACTTTAAACCCATGGCTTTTTCACATTTTTGCCTGGGGAGCAATTAGGGGTTAGGTGTCTTGCTCAGGGACACTTCGACACGGAACATGGGGCAGCCTGGAATCGAACGAACATCCTTGTGCTTCCCAGCACACCTTCTCTAACCCCTGCGCCACGACGACCCCAACGACGACAAAATCTTTCCTGAGTGAACTCATCAGGATGACTAATGCATCAATCGATGAAGCCATTGTGTGTTAATTAGAGCTTAATAAATAAGCCAAAATAAATATGCATGGCCCAAAGTCTCACTTTGGAATACAGTCAGGAAGTTGCTACATTTGTGATTCATTTCTTCACACTTAATTGAGCTTCATCACATTGTAAATCTCACAAAGCAATTTAAAAATGATGGAAATTTCCTTAATTATAATTTGATCATGTTCTACTTTATTCCCCATACTTTTTTTGTCATTTCCATGTATTACACTTGTATTCATTCATCGTATCTTTGGTTTGGGTAGACTGCATTGCATTTCTAGCGTTTAAATAAATCCAAATAGATCAGAAGCAGAGTGGATGCTGGAGAGATGAATCTCCAATGGTGTTTTTCCGTTAATGAGAAGTTAAAGATGAGCATTAGAAGACACCCGGAGGCAAGATCATAGAATAAGTCCAAAATAACAACACGTCTGATACAAAATCCACAAGTTACTTTCAGATTAAAAGAAAAGATCCAAGGTCACTAGAGCAACAACAAAGAAATGTTCTCAAACATTTAGTCTGAGTCGATACTTCGGAATGATTTTGATATTGCTTTTAATCTCTTATGATTGCACAATTCAAATTTGGATACATTTCCAGCTGGCCCATGTTTGTAGATGTGAACCATAAATTGCTCACTTAGTAGACAAGGTGAGCCGCAGTGAAGGCAGCAGCTCTGAAGCCTGTGGAGAAACGGATCAGGAGCTGAGCCGGACTGCAGCATGTGATATGTTTCAGTGTGTGTAAACTCTCCTATGTAACATTACAGGGTAGCAGGCTCATCAATCTCATTTGTTGAAGAAGAAAAAGCCTCGGGGGAGTATTTAGTGCATACCTGCAGGCGATGAGCGTACCACTCTGTACCACATACTGTACCTCATTAAAGCCACTACAGGGAACTTTTTCCTTTTTATTTTGGCGGTACTTGTCCACAGAAGTAGTAGCTTTCCGTCCTCATTCTACTGCTGCAGCCTCTGACAGTCGTTCCACTCGCTCCTGGTTCTCTCGTGCCTCGAGCTCTACCGCTGCCGGAGATTTGACTTGCATAGCTTCACGTGATTTCACACGAAATCCGACCCGTCGGCATTAAGGACAGGAATTATGTAGAAATGGAGGACAATCTTTTTTACTTATGTCGGCCGCATAGACGCAGCAGAATCAAATCAATAACTGTCTCATAACTGGTTAAAAGCTGCACAGTTGAAACACGACTTTAAAACTCTTCAGAGCAGTGAAGTCAGAGCAGGCTGTGTGTGCGTGTGTGTGTGTGTGTGTGTGCGTGTACATCATTGTCCTGTGTCTATTCTTTCATCAGCACTCTTTTTTCAATTCTCCTTTCCTCACTTACTTTCTGTTTCTGGTTTACGTCTCTGTATTCTAGGCACTGAGGTCTTCACAGAAGTCACGCTGTTCTGCCTCTGCCAGTTATTAGATAAATAATGGACGCTGCTCTCTTAATCACTTTCTTCCTCTCCCTCATAATTTTTCCGTCCAACAGCACTCAGAAGTTTGTGTAGAGCGCTATTTACTAACACACCCCACTTTCAACTCCCCCTTCTGCAGGCGGCGTCCCTCTTTTGATGATGATTAATTTAATTTTCCATTCAATGTCAAAGTGTTGGCTGGCAATTGGGGAGATACTTCTTTAGGTTGTCTTTCAAAGACAAAAGCTGCAGTCCTGAAAGTCCTTTGATTTAGTGCTTGTCTTTATTCTGAGTGTTGTTCTATTCAGGCAGAAATAATGCCCCACTATTTGGGAGACAAAGGGAAAGAAGAGGAAAGATGAGAAAGAGGTCTTTGGGACAAGCCTTTCGCTGCAGGTTTCCGTTCAGTTCGGCCTCGGATCCAAACATCAAGGGGCTTAGAAAAAGTTTCCCATCTTTCAGGACTTGAGCCTGTGTGCCTGCTTTTAACTTTAGCAACCAGCTCGCCGCAAATGTCAAGAAATGATACACAGCTTCAGAATTTAAATCCACTTGTGAGCCAGTGCTTTAGGACAGCCTACAAACAGCTCGGAGCCCGCTGTTATTCTTATTCTGTTATTATGGTCCTGCTGTTGTCCACATCTTGCACATCGACACACTGTTGGGAGCGAGCTGGAGATCTTTGGAGATTGTGATGCAACCAATATTCCAATGCTGTCAGAAGTTGAAAATCTGTGGTATCATATTTCTAATAGCAATATAAACTTTAGCTTGAGACGTCTGGACATGTTTGCTCAGGTAGTTGTGGAATCCATGTTGGGATAATATTTCACAGCTGATTAAGAGTTACTTTCATCAGTTGTATCTGGTTTCTCAAACTGGGGCCATGCTGGTTTTGGTGGTATCAGCTTTATCAGAGGGACTTTTTCCTGAACATAGTTGTTGGAGCGTTTCTAGTTATAGTTACTATATTTTATGTGGGGAAAAAGCATCATATGAATTTGCTTAGGTGCTTGAGTGGAGGTTTAAGGCATACGGTTATAAAAAAAAGTCGAAGCCGTGTAAAAAATATGTTAATTATTTGATTATATATGGTATCATAAATTATCAAGGAAAATGTGAAGAACATTACATAAACCACCTATTTGTAAATGTCCATTAGATTTTATGAAGCTACTTTTTCGATCTACTGCAGATGTTTCGTACAAACGATGGTAACACAACATTATGTTTTATGACACTCGGAGCCTTTGTTTCCGTCCAATGCTTGTTCAGTCCACGAGCTCCAAACAGTCGACGTCGCTGTGTTCCCAGAAGTCAGCGGCAAGTCTGGTTGTATGTAAAGATGTTTTGAGGTTGTTATTTCAGGCCCTAAATCGAGACCTTCTGTGGGCACGCAGCATTTTTAGAGGTCTGCCTAACTACAGCTCCATGCATAGAGACCAATTTTCCTCAGTTATGTTGCTATAGTTGCTGAAACACTTAGAATATAGATAAATAACAATATACGGTCGCAGTTTGGATTTTGTAAGCATTTTCCTCCCCTCATCAAAAACCACCTTTCTTTTTTCCGGCAGTCTCATGGGAAATGAAAGCATCTGCATCGAAAAAAATAACCGATAATGAAAAAAGATACACAGCTTTACCAAATCACAGAGTGGGTGTAAAAAAAGAAATAGGAGGGGAGATTAAATAAGTACCAAATGCTGCCTACTCCCTCCCACCGCGGTTTAACGTGGCGCGCTGTCTGCGTAAAAGACAATTTGTCTTCATTAATGACGGGGGGGGGGGGGGGGACAGACTAACTGCTCCTGCTGCAGCCCCTTCCTCCTCCTCCGCCTCGCTCGCCCTCTCACAACACCTTCGCTTTGGTGTTATTATTTACTGCCGGCCTCTCTCCTGACAGGTACGCCATAGAATGTAACCCCCCCACACCCCCTCCTGCCTTGTTAGGGTGTTGAGGAGCTGTGTACTTGTGGTTTGGTTAATCACTCATCCTCACTGTGCCCTCCTCCCCCCCCCACATGCAAACCAACACGCACACACTTTCAAAAACTGCAGACTGAACCCACACGGGCCACAGCCTCTTCCCCCCCCACCCTCCCCCTCATGGCTGCCGACTCGCTGATGGATGACACTGGAGGCAGAGAGAGAGAGAGGACTACGCATTCAAATTTGACCGCACGAAGACGGCCGCTCGTGACGGGCGAGAGCTCAAAGAGCGCAGCGAAAAGCGCGTGTGCGCTTTGACTCACGGCACACACTCAGACCCGGACGTGCCGCCACGGGAAACCTGAGCCTCGTCACAGCGGGAGGGGGGGGGCGGGTATTGAGAGCCATTGTCACTTAATCTCCTTGCCCTCTGTTACCTGCTACTAACTCCCTCCACTTGGCCCCCGGCCAGCGGGGTACAACGCATTTAACACGGGAGATAAGAGGAGGCGCTGCGGCGCGCTCCCTCGGGTCTCGGGGAGCTTTATGGTTTTTTAATGAATCTTCACGGGCTTAACGACCCGGACACCTGAGGCTCAAGTCTAATGTCCCTAAAATAAATAATTGATTCAGTTACAGTCCTGCGCGGGGGGGTCGTTTGCGCTTGGGTGGAGGCCAGCTGTTTTGTGGGTGCCATGGCTCCGTTTCTCTGTCTTCGGCAGGTCCGGCAGCCCCCCCACCCCCCCCCCCCCCCACGTCCCGCCCATCCTACCCTGCGCTGTCCGTCACTCCTCAGCTCTGTCTCGTCCCGCCGGCCTCTGCAGCAACACCCTGCTGATAACCTTCCTGACAGCGCTCTTTCATGGGCCTCAAATGTGTCTGGCCCTCCTTTCACTGAGCGCTGCCACAGGTCTTATCTCCACTCACACACATTGGCCACACACAACACGGCTGTAAACCTGCCTCGCCGAGTACAGGAGCAGCGCTCCTCCAGCAGCTGGAGCTCCTGCTGGCCGGGCATCTCCCACGCATCTCTCCCTTCTCTCTCCAGATAGAAGACCAGGGAAAAAAGGGCCTTTGCCACTTTCATTTTTAATGCCAAAGCATATCTGCGCTTTGAAAGAGAGCCGGATGGTATAATGTGACGGACACGGTGAGGGCAGATTCATGGAATGGCATTTCAGTTCCTCCGGAGCATTACACAGCTGTCGACAGAACAATCACCAGTAAAGGAGAGGCTGGTTTTTGTTTCCAAGCACTCGTGCTGATGTAAGTATGTATGTATAAACAACTGCAATCTTCCAGCTTGTTTTGAATATGCATCCAATTAGCCAACCAAATTAAGCAGAACTAAATGAAAATGCCGTTAGTGGAAACAAGCAGAGCTTCTGATTTATGGCGCCGCACTGTTTACAGCGATGAAGCGCCATTGGCTAATAAAAAGCCTGGGTAAGCAAATACCTGGCCTGAAAGACAGAGCTGTTCCTGGAAGAACAAAGGGAGTGTAGGGACATTAAAAAGGCTCCATTGTTCAAGTATTCTCTGGTTCTTTTGATGAACTAAGATCGACATGCAGGTTTTGAAACCGTTACTTAGCCGCGGCGCCCTCAGATTGGGGCTCAACCTGGCGGCGTCCAGTCTGAGTGACATCCCGCCAGCACCGCACGTCTCCAAAGCAAGCAGGACAGTTTGGAAATGCTCCCATTGAAAGTCATAGCATGGCCACTTTTGTGTGCTTAACTTGTATGTCCTCTGTCGATCGAGAATTCTAAATAGCCCCTGTACATATGTCAACACAAGGCCTTGTGTACTACTATGGATTATGCAGATCAGATGTGGCATATTGATCCAAACGCAGTCACATGAGACGACAAACACCCAGTTATCTTCGACCGTTTTGACATATTCCCTTATAAATGGTCCTCGTTTGTTGTGGAAAAGAGAACACATCGTACCAATAATTGCAGTAACCCATACCGAATTGTATTTAATAATCGTACATTTGGACGTTGACTTTTTGTGTTAAGCTACAGTCTTTCCATCATGTCCAATTTAACGGAGAGCATGCTTACCACTTCCGATAGAGACAATTATCAAAAAGATGGTCACGTGAATTAGACGTTGTGTTTTTATTCTAAGTTTATTTTTACCTAATATTCACCTTTTGTCTCTGAAACCCTCAACCAGTACCATCGACAGGGCTGATACACAGCAGGTTTATGTTCTGAGCCTCCAGGGTTGAATTTGAATTATCTGACGAATGCTGCAAGGTGTAAGGACTCACTCATCCATGGGACAACGCATGCTATATAGAGTCCACGATGATTCAAGGCCTCGCGGCCGGCAGTATTCTTACAATACGTTACAGGACGAAAGAGATTCCTGTCAAACCGTAACAAAAAACATTTGGCTATTGAATAAGCCGGCCTTCATTTTCACAGTGCTAAATTGTATAATTCATCTGCGCATCCGAGCACATCTGGGCCTCACTCGCCAAAATGGTCTCCCAGTGTGGCTGCAGAGTGGCGGCAGCCTTCTGCTCCCCAAACAATTACACACTAATCTGCAATGTGAAATGCGCATTAGGCGTTTGATCTCACAGGAAGAGAGTGTCCTGCTTCACCCCAAAGTAGTGGAAGTTGTATTATCTCTTTCCGACCTTGAGTGTCCGTTCCCCACTCTCCCGTCTCACTGGTCCACCAAACCCCACAGACCCCCCATCGGGGTGGACATCAAGGGGCTCCTCTGTTCACCCACCTCTCTTTCTCCATGAGCGAGAAGGGGGGTGTGGGGGGGGGGGGGGGTATTTAATTGCTTGTCGGATTGAATGTTCTCCACTTTCTCCGATACATCAAGCCCGCAGATATTCTCATTAGCATGTCCTGTACCACCGGGGGATGGAAGGCGGACGAGTTCATAACAGGATCTTCCTCCCACTGAAAACCAGCTTGCATTGTAGTCACTGCAACACAGTGCCACACTAATGGCTATGCATACAGATGCATTATTTTCCCCCTCAGATGAGGTAGCACTTTGGCTGAGGGGGTTACTCTGAATGGAAATGTGCCTGATGAAATAGTTACTGTTATCGATTGTAATGTGGATCTATAGTTCTAAGTTATATGAGCAGTACGTGCTTCTATGTCCAAAGTTGAACAAAACTAACAAAAACAAAGACTTGTGTTGTGGAGACAACAACAATAATGTATTGTATCTTAAACTCTTCCTGGATGCAATATCTGCCGCCTGCCACAATGATGATTTAAGAGCTCTTTGATAGAAGTGTAGGCTATCAAGGATTGGGATTCTTTTGTTACCCAATATCTCCAGACTTTTTTTTTCATTAATCTTGTGTGTTATTTTGTCCCTGTGGGTTTGTGCTTCTCCATAGGAGTCTCTTTTTGGGCTCCATCGGCAGTGTGTGTTTTTCTGCACCTTAAGCGAAGCTTGTTTTGCAGTTTGCGATTTGTCTTCAACAGCATTTCATGACACAAATCGGAACTAGATGAATGAAATGATGCGTTATCTGCTGTGGTAATATCTCCAGTACCATGGACAAGGAAATGAACATGTTCTTAGGAGCGCCGTCAGTGGCCTCATTTGAAGGTCTATGTTGGACACTTCTAGAAAAAGAGTCATCGATTAATACAAGACACTCTCTGGAGCGAGTCGTCTGTTTTTTCTGAAGCTACAATTGCTGGACTGTTTCTTTATTCGCCTTTGTCTTTTTAGGCTATTTGTTTTTCCCGAATGACATAAACACTTTTATCTTGAGCTATTTGACAAGTGGCCCTTGCTCGGTGACTGATATGCTTTTAAAAGGGGGCTTCAATTAGCCTGATACCACCCAGGCTGGACATAAGGTATACATTATTTAAGGGACAAAGCCCAGGGAGCGTCCGCTGCCAGGACGGATGCTCCGAGATACATTCCAGAGAAGGATATTGTCTGCAGTGTTGTTTATCTCAATACAGAAGTTGCAGCTTTTTTTTTTTTTTAACTCAGCACAAAGAGTGTGTGTAACAGCGGAGTGTAAGCAGACGTTGTCAGATTTCGGTGGAAGTGGGACACAAATGCAGAACCGATGTTTGAAGTAAAGTAAATGCCACAGAATTAGTTGGCGTGTACAGGAACAGGAGGGTGACAGGAACAGGGTGCGCAGTATAACTTATTCGGTACGGTTGGGGTTTAATAGCGTTTTATAGACTACTTCTAAATCCTCCTAAATTGAATTTCTATTTTTGTAAGTATCTTTTGACCATTGACCCGTAATTGTTATTCGTAATAATCAATGATATTTTAATAACCCAGAAACAAATCCAATATGGCACCCGCTATCAGAGCCCAACCCTGTACACTGGGAAACTAACTTTACTTCTCTTTCAGTCCTGTTGTATTCCTTTCAGATACTGGGATTATGGGATCGCAGTATAAACCGCTTCTCTACCACAATACTGCCATTTCCTGACCTTTTTCTGACACTTTTCACTATTCTTCCTTTTTTTCCTCCTTTTTCCTCCCTGTTTCCTGTCACTACGTACCTCTCTTCACTCCCCTTTGTCGTGGTCCATTGATGCCTCTCTTCGCTGTCTTCTCCTTCCCTCCATCTCTCTCCTCCGTTGACCTCCGGTCAACACTCGCAGTAGAGATTAAAGTGATCAAGGACCTACCCTGGCCCCCTCCTGTGGGGCAGCTCAACACCAGCCCTCCCCTGGTGGAGGAGCTGGAGTCTCCCTCCCAGGCAGCTCAGCCCTCGCCAGGACAGACAAGCTGTGACCTGCACCACCATGGTGGGTGTCGTCCGGCGTCTTTCCCACCAAGCCCCATATCCATCCGTCCGTCCATTAATCCATCACCCATCCATCTAATTCCTTTAATGTGGTCTTATGTGGTCAACTATTGATTTGTCTGTTTATCTGATTTTATTCAGGAACAGTTTGACTGGTGAAGAGTGTGCATGCCTTCACTAAATCAGTACCTTTACACCCATTTTTGTCAAAGCCCTGCAATTTTTAAGGGGGGAATTTATAAAAAAAAGAACTAGCCAACCACCTAGCTGCCTACCAAAGACATATGTTTTGCTTCAAAGAATATCACTAATATTCTTCCTGCTTGAAATGCCTTATTATGTTGCTGAAAACATAACAGGCTGTAAGGATCATCCTTGCAAAATATACCAACTGCTGCAATTATATGAACATGTCCGCTTAAGCATAACTGTCTAACTTTTAGCAGCTCTGTGTGATATGACTTTAGCTAGCAGCTCAGTAATTACTGCACTTTTCCATCCGGATTACATGTGGCAGAAAATCACTAATTCCTGTGCAGGTTTTAGGGCTGAAGGCTCATTAGTTTTAATTGTGCTGAACTGCCTTCTGCATGCGTAATTGCCGTTCGCCGTGACCCCCATTTCCTCTTGTCAACATACTCATAACCGTCCCAGATGTCCCTCTGGCCCGCTGTTCTCCAACACTCATTGGAGTCAATTTCCCTTCTTCACCAGAGTCTCTTCACCTCAGGTTTAGTCACCTATACCATCCTATCAATCACAATGGACAAGTCCGATAAAGCCATTAGTTGATTTGTGAAGCCCTTCCACAGACTCACACTCTTTACTGCTGTAATCACCGGGGGGAAAAGAGGGACGTGCAGCAGGACTAATGCCAAGAATGGGATTTCCCCGGGCAAAGTGGGAAGACTTAGAGTGAGACCATGTAAGAGGACACCGCTGTGTGCCATAGGCGAGGACAGGGCATGGAGTTGATTTATATCCATAAATCCATGGGAAAGGTTCTGGTTCCCTCTGCGATGTCAGCGGGTTTAAGATTGGCGTCCAGCTGTAAAGTGATCCCCTCCCTGTCTGAGCCAGTATGGCCCCACTCTACATCTTTGGGGTCAAAGGCCGCCGTGGCAGACAGAGGGTTGGAGGGGGAGGGGGGGTTGATGGCCTCTGCGACCCCTGTGAATACAGTTACAATGCACTCCTCTGACCTCGGCGTACAGGCAGACCCTCAGTCACACAAAGACATTAGTCATCCGTTACACACTGGAGTGTTTACATGCTCGACCAGGGTAAAGAGCCAACAGTCTGTATGCTCTAACAAAGACCAAGAACAAACAATATCCATTCCAGGGAAATGTGAGTGATGTGATCCGTCCAACCTCATTATTAAAATTTGAATGCAGCTTGATGGGACAGGTGTTATTACATCTACATATAAATGGAAGGCACTTTTCTCTGAGTATAATGAAGAAATTCATTATACTCAGTTCCTTTTTTACATTAATTAATTAATTAGCCCACATGTACAGCATGAAGAAGACTTAATTAAAACATGTTATATTTCATTTAAAACAGATAAACTAGCTAACACATTCCTTTGTCTTGGAAAAACCTAATGAAAGTGTCATTTTTGGGATTTATTTAAAGAATATTCCTTTAAGGTGTCACAGTAATTGCAGATACGTTTCTGGACTCAGCATGGATTAGCTCTAAAAAATGTATTATTCCTAGTTTCCAACAATTCAGTATTTCACTTTGTCATGCACTTGATTAATATCAACATTAAAGTGATTTTTATAGCTGCCAGCTCCTATTTTCAGTGTTTTAACACATTCTAATGAGATGCAGATCTGTTAATCATTCTGCATGTCCAGCCTGGAAAAGTTAATTTTCCCATCACAGTACCACTTTACCTCTCAGACTGGCCATCCTTTTTGACAGGAGCACCATTAGTGAATGAGAATTAATTAGCCGTCTTAATTAGTCAGATTTGTTTAGGAACGTGTGCAAAGGGAAGGGGGATGCTCGGGCTCTTCAGTAGCCTCATGTACATTATAAGTGTTTCTCTTGCTTTATCATTTGAACGTTGTGCCTTTAACACCCTTGAAAGGTTGAAACTATTACACTTCATAGTGTTTCCTCATTTGGGGAAGGCCTTACTATTGTGCTGTGCCGCGTTGCATTGCAGCTGTTGCGGTTATGGGTTTGTCGAGGGTGTAATCATGGAAATGTCGTTTTGACCTCTGTGTTTATCTGCGTCCTCTCCCTGCTCGCCCCCCTCTGTGTTTTATAGAGCCCTCTGAAGGAAGCCTTCTGTTTGAAGGGGAGGGGGGCAGGTCTTTAAGCCATCAGTCACCATCTGACTGACAGTTCAATCTGATAGACGGATTCCATTTGCGGTTCTCTACAAGCAACAATACTGATAACACACACAGACGCCTCAGCGCATTTACGTACGCGTCTTTTTGCGTGCGCACGCTGTGCGTGCGTGTGTGTGTGCGTGCTCACCTTCTCGCCTGGTTTTTGTTCTCCTCCCCGGGCCAATCCTCTCGTCAATCTCCTGTCCGCCATGTCTTCGACCGTGTGCTCTGGAGAATGAAAGGGGAATGGGTTTAGCTAACTCCCATTGATATTCCGCCCTAAAACGCAATCCGGCCACAACACGTTTTGTGAGATGGCTGGCAATCAAAGGAGACACGGGTTCACCCACTGCCGAGCAAATCAAATGGAAGCCGTTGTTTAGTTGGGAGGCTCTCCCTTCGGGCGATACTCTTCTTGTAACGACGCACCCGGCCCGAGGGGAAAGATTCGGCCCTGACAGGGAAGGTTGATGGGGTGAGCTCCTCTGACAATAGCCGCTCAGCCGTCTGTGGGACATGGAGGGAAAAAAAATGTTTAATCAAGGTCATAAAAAGCACTGATGGTGTTGAACCTGGGATGGAGTAGGAATTAGTGGAGCTGCTGAGAGGAGTTAGGAAGTGAAGAGCAGAGGTCAGGCGGATGGCGGAGTGGAACTGTAGACACTGAGAGATAACAGCGTTCATCCTTATTTCACGCCACCTTGCTCCAAATGTTAAGATCCCTGAAAAGGTAGATCATGTCCAAGTGGCCAATTACTATGTGCAATTTTCCCCAATTTGTATGTAGACATATATCCCATGTAGGTCATGTTAACAAAACATAGCTGCAGGATCAGACGTGTCTGGAGACTGATAGTGGTGCATTAGGACCATCAGAGACCAAGTCAGATAACGGATCAAAGCCGTAACTGCGTTTTCTCTCCTTTTTTATCAAATAAGACGAGGAGATGTTCCTCCACAGCCAACTCCCCATTATCAAATTCTTTTCTGTGTCATACCAAAACACAGGGACCAAAAGAAAAAGGATTATGCAGGATGGAAAGATCAAATGAGGAAGGCCGGACGTACGCAGGAACAGGAAGAGAGAAATTGAAAGAAAGGCAGGGAGTGAGGGAGCCATTGGCTGCGTCTTCATGTTGCGATCTGTCAGCGTTGACGGGGCTGAGCGGAGCGAACATGCATCTCCCTCGTCCCCGTGGTCAGTTTCCATGGAAACGCTATTTCTCACCCGTAATCCGTACACCGTGTGTTCATCCTACCTGCACTGTACTCCCGGCAGTCCGCATGTGCTTCAAATGGACTTGATGTAAAAGTGGAGAACTGCTGATGTCTTCCATGTGGACTTGTGGCCACCACAGAGACATTTTGATTGCCTTTGGTCCAAGTCGTCAGACCCTGAAGAAGAGAGGCAGGTCTTCCACCGGGTCCGAGGTTACATCCCCAATTGTCTCATGCCGTCACGCAACGGTAACATTTTTAAGACTCTGCATAAGACCCTATAATGGACAAAAGTGCAGAGGCTGAGATAACAAAGGTAGACGGAGCCATTTGCAATCATCACTTCTTTGAGTTTATTTTGAGGGAAACGCATCAGTGAGCTGAAGGCCGGTCGATTTAAAACGGCTGTTGAATAGGAGATGAAGGGGAGCACCTGCTGGTCGGAGATGGAACTGCAGCACTCTGTCTGAATTTTCTTGTCTGCTGCTGGCTCATATTTCATCACAGGCACTAGTGGAAGCAGTAATCACAACCTTTACTGAAGGAGAAGTCCTTCAGCAACAATTTGAAGCTGTCCAATTTACTGCATCTATTCTTGGATCCAAAACGTAAAAATAAAAGGACAATATCATTAGCAACTTCAACTTAAAATACCAAATGGAAAAATACTTGTGTCACAGGGGAATCCTGTAGGATGGTGAGATGCCGTCCATATGCTGCAATGCATGAGAATTTATTGCATTTTAGAAACTGCTCTTGTTTTTGTGTAATATTTGAATCTGAAAAGTAACTAGTGGCCACAGCTGTTATGTTTTGTGGAGTAAAAAAACAACAGTATTTCTAAAATGGAAATATAATAGAGGTGCAGGTGTAAAGCACTTAGAGACTTCAGTAACACCCCTAATCACGTGTACGAGTATGTATTCTCTGTGTTGTCTCACAGAACGTTTAAATTGTATTCATTTCTCACAAGATACGGCGCAACCAGAGAGCTACATGTGCTCCAACACACTGTAAATGGTGAATAACAAATCATTTACAGGGTCAACAATAATAAAAAAATTACATATTGTCACATAAACAGTATTTAAAGAAGGCCATATGTTCACCTCTTCTACACAATATTTGCTGACAAGCCTAAATTGATTGACGATTACTGTCGGCCCCCTCGCTCAGTCTGCTACAGGAACACTTGAGAAACTCACAAGCCGTTAAGTGTAATGGAGTCCTCTGACTGGAATGCACGGTCTAGACGAGCGCATCTCCCGTCGACATGTTGTGGAGATCCCAGTGCCTGGCTGTCTGTACAGTACCTGCCATGTTCAGTCCAGGTAATTAAACACCAGACTAGACAAGACCGGCCATTAGCGGGAGCCGCGAAGACACAGGCAATGGCTGCGGGCTTCATACTACATTAACTCCTTCCATCAAAGGCTCAGCGTTGTTTTCATCTCAAACCTTTTAGCTGCCAACAACCCTACAGCTGAAGCTCCTTGTGTAGTTGTTGTCGCTGTTATTGCTTGAGAAGCGTGTCAGTGGCTCTAAATGGGTTTTTCCAAAGCCAAGGGGGCTGTGGCATCCATCACAGTGATGGATGGCGGAGGAAAATAGAGGCACAGAAACACATGTACGCAGATGCACACGCTCCGGCTCCCACCACCACAAGCCCCCCGACAAAAGTGAGAATTCACTTTCCACCGGCCTTGGGGACGTTATCTTCCCTTTGGTTCTCACGGTAGCTTTTTGTAAATAAGTAAGTTGTCGTTGCCGGATTGGCGGCGGAGTTGCCCGGTGACCTCCAGCAGTCACGTCGGGAGCACAGTTTCACCTCCAGCCCCCCACATGCCATCAGACACTTGCCTGTGAAGTTGCCAAGGGCGGCTTATCTTGCCCTCAGTTGACCGTGAGAGTTTTGAACAGCCAGTTTAATGTTTAACCTGCGCGTGGGATTTTTTGAGTGACTCTTCGCAAGTGCTCTTGTTTGCACGGCTGTGCACAATTGTTTGTGAGCAGTGGGAGTTGTGTATGTGTGTACACACATACTGTAGCATATGCAAGTTAGTGTACTTACGGATGCATGTGTTTGTTTGAGTGGTTTGGAGGAAGTTTGCCTGTGTGTCTGTGTGTGTGTGTGTGTGTGTATTTTGTCTCAATGGGATGTGTGCACAGGGTGGCAGAGTTGATTTATGCCTCCGCCAATGTGTGTGCATGTCCTTCAGTTGGATGAGTGGCACAAAGGAACATTGTGTGTGTGTGTGTGTGTGTGTGTGTGTGTGTGTCTTTTTCTGTGTAATAGCACAACCTGGATGTCTGTTCACACACAGCCTATTGGTAGTTTAGTAGATATATTTAAGAGCAATTTACAACATAACCTTTTCAAATGTCTACTCCCCGTTTTAAAGCACACCACCTTCCCAAGTGCCCTTAACCTTAAAACAAGCTGACTTTTACACATGTACAGTACATTCATATCATCCTGTATAAAATCTGTTAACTGTTTTTCGATTACAGTCCAGTTTGATGGTGTGGAGAAGTCCCGAATGTCGCCCACCAAGGACGGGAAAACACGCCCGCTGCAGAGACACTCCAGTGGCTGTCTGGTCAACACCAAAATGTCTTCACTGGACCACGGCAGCTCCTCTCTGGGGGAGCGTATTGACCCCAGCATGCCGCTGGAGAGCCAGTTGTGAGTCTGAACCCAGGGTCACTTTGTTATCACCACATTTCATTCCAAATAAACCACACCACGACTCAGGACTCTTTCATTTGCTTTATTCCATCTCCTGCCACTGCTTTCTTTCACTGAACCTCTCATCCATGTTTCCTACCGTTGTCTGCAGCTGGTACCATGGAGCGATCAGCCGGACAGATGCAGAGTCTCTGCTCAGGCTGTGCAAGGAGGCCAGCTACCTGGTGAGAAACAGCGAGACCAGCAAGAACGACTACTCCCTCTCCCTCAAGTAAGGACAACTCCGTCTTTCTTTGAATAACGTTACCACAAACAGCACTCCGATAAGAATAGATTGCATTGAAGGTTACGAGCCAGAGAAGTGCAGCAGCTGCCCACAGAGGTCCTTGTACACCTGTGCTCCAATAGTCTGCTGACTCGGCCTTTTCAATATGATGATGGTTTTCACCTTCCAGACCTCTATCTCCCACCTACATCCTCTCCGTCCCTTGTCCTCCACATCCCCCTCCGGGAAGCCCTGTGACCTCTCCCCGCTGGGGCCTTGATTTGCTGATGTCATGCCCACAACACAGTTGATTTTGCCCTTCATCAGCGACCCCTGATCCCCGCCGCATCCGGCTGAGGGGTTTGGAGGAGCCGCTGTGATTGGTTCGTCCCAGTCTGACATTTGGCGGAGGTTGCCTCGGTTTGAAAGCCTCGTAACATGTGCCTTTGTATTAATGATTTCCAATTACGTGGTGCAAGCACCAGGTGTCAGAATCACAACCACTCGTTTCTGCCATCTGGAAAACTTGCCAGTCAAGTCAACTTTGAGATATAATATCTTTTAAAGCGTAATATCTGACAGTCTTTTCACATTATCTTATATTAAGTCCATCTTACATTTCCAGGCGGACATTTAGAGAAATCTCCATGACGACCTTCAGATGAGATGAAACTATAATATGTTAAGAGACGTTGATTAGCCTCCGTTATTACGGCAGAGCTCATCTCGCTGGAGGCTCATATTTCTTGGCAGGGAAACATAAAGCTTTCCACTGCTCTATTATTTCCATGTTAGCGTACCGGACTGTCTTAACTTCCCGACCCAGAGACTGATCTTCTTTTAATATTTGCGTGTAGTGCTTGTTTTCTGCCTTAACATGGTAAAAAAAAAAGTATTATTCCATCTCGCAAGATCCATGCAAACATTTAAAAGACATTAAATGAACATACACTGTTTCAAACAACACAAAACACACGCTACCCAGAATCATACGCCGAGGCCGACAAACAGGAGGAAACGGTTAAGGAAGCAATTACACTCCAACTCCAATTGAATTTGCGCTTCTGATTGTGTAGACTTTCATGTGCATATTTGCATAAGTCAGCCCCCGGCTGTCACACAGCTTCTGGCATCTATCAGATCAGGCCTAGAGAACAGCAGGCTGATTGGAGGCCTTTGACAGGAGCCAGCGTACTGCAGGCTGAGGTTACTCTGGGTTCAGCCCGCTCACACACGTCCGCCTCCCCCCAGCAGAATAAGGCCAAAACGCAGGGTGAGGATCCTCCATGTCTGAGGGAGCTGAAAAATGCATAAGGCCATGAGGGTGGCACATATGTGTATTGCATTATTGATAAAGACAGACGTCGCTGAGACCTCCAGCCTCAAGAGGCCCTTGTTCTGACGGGAAGCCTTTTCTGTCTGTTTTGCCCCCCCTGACTTCCTTTTTTTTTTTTTTCTCTCCGCGGAGAGAAGCTTCTACTTTGTTTGAAATACATTAAACCCTTCACAGGTCTGTCAGAGCGCAGTGTCGTCCTAAGAGAGCTCTGCACAGCACGTTTCCACCGATTTGAGAAGAGAACGTTTGTAAAAGAAGGAAATCTATCCAGCAGAATCGGTTTGAAGCCACATCACAGACAGAAGGAAACTAAATTGTCATTTGAAAGGGGAAACAAAAAGTCTTTGTACCCAAAGATAAGTTGTGCTTTAATGGGGTCTCGGATAGAATAGATCTCCACTATTTAGCACAGACGTTCTTTAGTTAGTAAAGCCAATTCAAGCTTTTTGTTAATCGTGGTTTTGTTACTTACACCTCTTTGCCTGCTACACAGCACAAACCATTTCCTTTTCACATCACTTGTGTATTACAGATGGCCTCAACCCAGGTAGACAAATCTAATTTGGGCTCCAATGAAATCATAAGCGCACAGGCCATCTAATACCCAGTAATGCTTAAAAAGGTCATCGCTTATCCCAGTCATCATTATCCTCTGGCGGATGACGAGGCCATTTCTGGTGCCACAGATTCACAGCACTGCGAGCATCGTCCAGAGAGCTATCCAATATGTTGAAGGTGGAGATAAGCTGTGATTGCTGTCGGGATGTTCCCGCTACAGGGTTCAACTCAGAGTCATAAACCTCAATAAACCGGACGGCAGACTTCCGCAGTGAGATTAATCCCGATTAGACAGCAGAAGCGTGCAAAGAACACAGGGATGCAATAAGGCCCCTTCTCAAAAGTAGCCCCATATTAGACAGCTGGGCCATATTGCACTGTTGTCCTCTTTTGGACTGTAGCGTAACCAGTTGGGATTTGATAAATGATGCTGTTGGCCCCTTTTAAGTGTGGCTCTAAGTAACCTAACGCGTGTCTGCCAGACGCGCCACATGAACACTCGCCTCATGCACTTTGCAGAAGCATTTTTTTATTTTATTTTTTATACAAGCTCTCCTGGTTTCACTTGCAGAATGGCCCAACTGTAGAGACTTGTGGCTGCTCGCCTCAAATCAGGATGGACTTGTTGATGACATGAATAAATATTGTGGTTAGAAGCAATGGAGGTTCCAGAGAAGTTTGATAGTCCTGTTTACTGTTTAAAGTTTTACAGCCAAGCATGCTTCCAGCTTTCTACCTCAGCTCAACCCTCGTAGATCTTCTTTTTTCTGTAATAATAATAGTAATTAAACAAAACAAAAAAAAAGGATTGGTCTCGTCTGTTGACACAAGGCACAACCTCCCAGGAAGGAATCTCCATTTGTCAGTTTACATGTATTCTCATGGTTGATGGACGCCCCTTATTTAAACCCTGGGCATTCTTAGCTCTTTTCCACTTCAGTGTTATCTTGGAGAGAACAAATCCGCAGGCTTTAAACATGCAATTAGGAGATAAGTAGAGAATAGAGTCACGTTACGTTTCAGGTCCCTGAATTCGTTCTTTCTTTTCCTCGTGTTCGTCACAGATAATAACGACATTTACACTGGGAACATATTCAATGACCTCAAGAAGATGGCCTCTTTTTTTCTACCTGGTCTGCCTTCACTATAAGTGAACCGTGCTATTTAAAAATACTACTACTAATTGTAATAATACAATCTCTACTCACCACCTTATACATCCTCCATGTGTGCAGTCCTCACGAGAGTCCGTTATTATCCACCTCCATGCCATAGTTTTGCATTTCAGATTTGAAGTTGAGTAGGTGGGAGTTTAGTGAGCTGGAAAGAGCTGCTGCACATTGTGTTGATAATTGAACATGAGGCCCACTTGCAGAGACTGAGTGCAAAGTATTTCAGCCTGAAGCAATCATAACTTGCTGGATACAGCTGTTGACTGAAAAAGCTATTGTGTGAATGCACTTAGGTAAAGACGCATGATCAAAAACGTGTATATCTGCAGCAGGATAGAGGGGCCATTAGTTTGTATCAGTTCCTTGCTAAAGCTTACTGTGGCATAGCTTAATTCCCAAAAAGTAATTTTCTATTTTAAAGCAGAAGATTACTGGAAAGCCGTAACATGTATTGATCGGAGGTCCCTAGAAACGCACAGGGAGCTTTTAGTTTTCCCTTTGTTTATTGCTTCGGTTTAAGTGATTAATGCTGGATTCTTCCTTAAGCTCTGCATGTGAAACTCAGCACCTCAAGCAACCAGCCTTTTAGTCTGCTTCATGCTGTGCACCAGCAGCTCATAGTTCCACTAAAACACAAAGCCATATTTGATCACCTCTGTGGTTCAATGTGTCCAGTCGTTTGAAAAACCGTTTGTAATTCTTTGGTCCGTCTTTGGTCCGTGGACGCTGACAGGAAAATATGGAAGTTGTCTCTTCGTACAACGCAGACTCTTGGTCCTGTTTCTATCGAGCTATTAACATCTTTTCTTTCCCACTCTTTTGTGTTTTTTTCTGTCCCCAGGAGCAGCCAAGGCTTCATGCACATGAAGCTGTCGCGGACAAAAGAGAGCAACTACATCCTGGGTCAGAACAGCGGCCCTTTTAACAGCGTGCCGGAGATCATCCATTTCTATTCCAGCCGGAAACTGCCCATCAAGGGAGCCGAACACATGTCTTTGCTCTACCCTGTGGCCATCAAGACACTATAGGACCGCGGGTCACCTGAAGGCGTCGTTGCCCCGCAGTACTCAACGCTTCCTGTCCCTCTGGACAGAAACCCTGTTGGCTCACGGGGAGGATGGACAGCAGAATCCGGGGAAAAAAAAAAAAAAATGCTGCTCCTCGCTCACCCAGCCGGTCGACGGATTCCCGACCTACTGCACACTATCTTACACACACAGACTCAACGATGCAGAAGTCTTTATTATTGTATTTTATTTATGACGGACACCCACTCCATTGCGTCGCAGACTGACTATGTGATCATTTCATTGATTCTTGAGCTGATTTCCCTTAGCACTTAACACTACAAGAAAGGTACAACATTGTAACATTTGTCTCTGGAGTGCACATCGTGAGAATGCTATGAACGACTCTCTTTGCCCTTTTGGTTGGTCTCCCTCCACACTGTAACTGTTTGTAAGGGGACTTGAAGATTGTAAGGGAAGCGACATTTATGATGCACGTGGCGGGCTGTTGTCCACATGGGCCCCGTGCAGCGGTCAGGACATTGAATAAACTGGCCTTCCATGAATGGCGAGTCCCCAGCTGCGCGGAGGTAGCAGGTCTTGGAGCACTGGAGGCTGATCTCTCTATCTTGTCATAGTGCATGCTGTCTGCTATCCATCACTGGGCGGGTGTATCACACCAATGGCAGTGTAAGTACCACAGTGGTCAGACAGCCACGGGATCGTGATGGATGGGTAAACCCATCTGACACAGTACAATTGGCAGAGGCCGGAGACCACAGCCTGTCCAAATGGACCAAATTAGCCCGGCTCCCCGTCCTCGGGATGGCTTTGCATCGGGAGAATGAAATATGCCTGCATTGTCTACCTCAGAAAATCAATTTCATTCGCATTCAATCTGCAGATCAATAGGTACAATGGGATCGCAGACTTCCATCCGCCCTCCCGTCCACGTTCCCCAGTCACTTAAAAGTGCATCAAGCGTTTTAGGGATACATTTCTTTAAGTACAGATTAACCATGATTTCTTTTTAATGAAAAAAAACAAGCAGATTTCCCAGATCAGCATCTGTATGTAGAGTCGCTAATATGATAATGTGTGATGTCGGTAACAAATGTTTGGTTATTGCCTTATAAATGCATGGGTCAAATCAGCCCGCTAGATCAGCTGATTTCCACTTCTGCTTTTAGCGATTGTTCCGTGACTGTGATTTATTTCCGTGTTCCTCCTTTGCGACGGCCCGTCGGCCGCTCTGCCTCGATGTGTTTTTTGGGGGGGGCTACTCCAGCCTCTTTTACTGTGGTGCTTTGCATTTTTTTCGCTGTTTTCCAGCGAGGCAGCCTGACCGGAAGACACGAGCCACGGCGTCTCCCGACTACCGGGGACGGCCGAGGCCTGGCGTGAGAGAGACGATTGCATTTCATCCCCTCGGACCGATCACAGAGCAGCCTGTTTGAACCCGAGTGACACCTGGCTGTCATGCTTCCACTTCAAATCATCCGCCCTTTACTACCAGATGTGCATACACGTGTGACTGCGAGCGAGACAGATTTCCTGTGTCCCAGTGTGTGTTTTTACTGGTACATGACGACGATACACAATATTATTTCACACTGCAACACGGCTGACTAGTTGCTTTTAACAAACCGTCGCTAAGTTGCAAATGATGTGGTCCAATGAGCACATCCTAGATTTTGGGGGAGCTTCGGCCCAATTGGAAAAAGGAGTGTAAGGATTAGGAACTGATTAGGCGAGCATGGCCGCTGTGTGTACAAACTCCAAAACATGTTGGGCTTTGACTGTGTGCTATGTGACTGTGTGCTATGCAACTGCAGTCATTGAAGGGGAAGTGATTGGAGAGTGTGCCTCCACCAAATGCTTATGACAAATGTGATGGTACAGAATGTCCACCAGGAAAGGGAGGGGGGGGTTCATCATCGGAATAACCTGATTCGTTAATGAGAATTATTTGCAGAAAGTTGGTTATAAACAGACGTTTATCTTGTTGGTGCATTAGATGACGTATGTCATAATGAGGGTGTCTGTTCACGTGATGAAGCAGCCTCTTCAGCTTTATATGTTACTGAAGTGGACCTATGTATTTCCTTGAGAGAAGATATCCTAAGAAGAAGTGCAAATGAAATAAACTATAAGTGTGACGTATCCTTTATGTTCCGAATGTTCCCTGTTTAAGAGATCAAATGTTGACAGTAGAGGCTCTTTACTTAGTTACTGCTGCTGATGAGTATTACTCTCTAATAGGAAAGAGCTGCGGTATGACAGCTGCACTGCCCAGAGAGAGGCCTTAGCTTAAAGGGGAGAATAAGGGGGAGACCGAGGGGAGGGCGTCCTGGCAGGGGGAGGGATTTGCTGCAATCAGCAGACACACTCTTTACATTGGTGTATTTCTATCACAAGAGCCTGTAGAGCCCTACTGCTCCCTCAGAAGTGTCTTAAAGTGTGTGTGTGTGTGTGTGCGTGGGAGTGTGTGAGTGTGCGGGTGTTCACACAGTTGCGCATGCATGAACCAGTGTGCGTGTGCACAGGTGGAAGCAGCCAACATCAGCCATTGACTTGCCCCGTGTGTATTTTGTGAATCACTTTGCCGTGATCAAGTGTCATGTGTGCGTTTCCTTTGTGTACATTTCCGTGCCGCTTATGTATGCACTACTATAACATATCTCTGTACAGTCCCTCATGGCCAAATGTATATACTGAATGTATTGTATGGGGATATAGAGGCATTAAGGTTCAAAATAAATAAAATTGGGTTTATGAGTTAATGTGTGATATGACGTTTCCGTGGTTTTTGTTTTCTTCCAAACACATTATTATTATTTAGCAAGCGAAAAGCCACTCTCCGTGTCTTCCATCACCAGTTACCATGGTGAAGTCGATTGTCGGGTAGCTGAGAGCGACCATTGTTTGGGTCGAGGACAGAAAGCTGGGGCTTTTGTTTTTTCATTTGGTTGCTCACCACAAAAGTGTTCGCTTGATGTGCTGCTTCTCAACGCTCCCCACAGTTAAAGCGAGCTCCTCTGCGTTCAGCAACCGCACTGTATCCGCTGACTCTCGTACCTGCCTGTTGACAATCGTTTTAACATATTCAGATGATCTGCTAGGCACTTACAAAAAGACGGTTAGCAGTTATTTTGAATGAATTGACCTAGAAGTGTACCAAATAAACTCCCATTAATGTTGAATGACACAGTTGCGTTGACATAGGGGACTACCAGATCCACCTTTTATAGAAATGTTGCTACGAAATCCACACTACTGTCTTAACTATGTGCCTGTATTGGATTTACTGTGCGCAAGCTGTACTTTTTGGACTGGATGTGTCTGTGATTGTCACGCACCCTTTGGGGTAGAACCGCTAGCTGTAAATGAAACTGCTCAGTCCAGCGTTTAGTTCGGTAAAAGACAATTTTAAGAAGGATCCATAATCCCGGAGCATTAAGTCCCCTTCAGACCGGTTCCATCGTGGAAAGCAAAAGCATTTTTTCTTACACATTGTGTTTCGACAAGCGTGCACAATTTAAATTTCTCCCAGTGGTTTGTTCATCATCGCTGCTCCCCCCCCCTCCTGCAGCTCTGTTCCCCTCCGGAGAAGCTCCATCCAGGGTTACAACACCTGGGACGAAATGCATCAAAGGAAAAGCTTTGTGGGTAAGAAGAAAGAGAATAAAAGCAGCGCTTGAAAGCAATGAATGGCCACCAAGGGGATAAAATGGCCTTGTGTCCATCAGAAGCTCATTTCATATTCCGCTCAGTCATGCCAGGCAGAAAGCAATCTCAGGTAACACGCCGTATGTTAATAACGCATGAGTTGCCTCCTTTCAAAAAGACAAAAGCGCACGGAGGGCATTATACCAACTGCGTTCTTTTGTCCTCCTCTGGCCCATTGGAGGATTTCATCCGGAGACAGAAATGTTGGTATTGTTCTGCTGGTCTGTGAGGGCTCGATTAGAAGAGCTTCAGAAGGTCTAGAGTTGATCATTAACATATTGCCTGTAAATAACCTTCATTACCTGGAACCAAGGTCAACGTGAGAGTAATTGGGCAGGTTTGTGCCCGTTTCAAAGCTTCAAGTGGGTTCCCACAGATTCAAACTTTGAGGAATTCTGTGACTCTTCATTAGACCATGAGCCTGTGATAACTGTAGAAAGGTCCGTGAACACGGCTACATTTATAAAAAGAAATAAATCTCTGTGTGAATATAACTTTGGAGTAGACGGAGGACACCAGGATGTGTTTTGTTATTTCCCCTTTGTCTAAGATCTTGACAAAGGCGGGATATGAAGGATTTAATACCAGCTCAGGCCATGGGACCTCACCTTTGGTCTTGTACTACTTTCACGGCTGAAAACAAAATGCACCTAAATACGTGACACACCTGCTCATCCATACCTTGTGTTCCGCGGCAACTTCACATGACATTTTTCCACAGCTAATCGCTTAGAATATCTGGAAAGCGGCAGTTGTGAGGCTTGTGATGGCAGTTTAAGCAGCTTCAGTGGGAAGACTGCATTACTGTGGCTTGGTTTGAAAGTCCACTATTGTGTCTGGGTGAGCAGTCTCCTTTTACATTTTGGCAATGACATTTTTATCCACCATCCACGATACAGTTTCTCTCAGCTTTGTGGAAATTGCCGCACCCCCCACCCCCTCCCTTAAATACCCTTGGAGGCGGATAGTGCCGCAGGTGTGCGTGCTTATAAAACGGTGATGGGGACGGACGGATGGAAAGCGAGCGCTGTTTGGGTGCCGTGCTCGTGAAAAGGCAACCTGCTGATTGAGTTGTCACATTCACAGGTGGAGTAATAAAACTAAACAGGCCAATTACTGTAGATGGAGAAGAGTAGACAGCAGAGGGATCCAATATGTCCTCCCCTATAATACCCTGATGTGACAAAGAGGGAAGCTGTTATCTAGATAACTCACTTGTGTACGTTTATGGTCGGCTAAGCAAAGAAGCAACACATTTAAAAAAATAAATTAATCACAAACTGTTCGAAAGAGATCATGAGGATAATTGGAAATTTAGCAAAGGGAGAAGAGCAAATGAACGTCTGCTAGGATGACTTATGATCACCACTAACGTCTGGATAGAAATAATAAACTACTGCATTGCCATCTAGTGTACAAATAGATGAATTACACACGTTTGGTAAAAAACCTGTGTATGGGGTGATGCTTTTTGGGGGGGATGGACACATTTTAATACTGAAACCCACTACTAATGTTATTACTTTTCCATATATTTATGCAATTAAGAAAAATAAACGTGAAAAAAAGGAATCCGAGCAGGCACGAGGTGACTTCTATTTCAACGGAGCACTTAGACCGACCAATGCAATACGTTTACAATCAATCAATCTAACAAACAGGGAGAATCAGGAATTGATGAGATAAGCAAATAACATTTATTACTTCCAGTTGCATCAACAAGAGAAAGGTGTCGTGAACTTTGTGGCGCTCGTATGATACTGTCTGCAAATGGGAAAACCAGGGTAACGATAAAAAATAAATGTCTACTGTATGTGTAAAGCATACAGTAGACATCTCATGTCTGGGCACTATGCTCAACCCCCCCCCCACACACACACTTTCTCTCCTTTATAAAGGCCGGTGTCTGTGGGGTGTGGGCTCAGAGTCCTGGCCCTCCGGCGAATATGAGCTCCAGGGCAGCCTGGATGTCACCATTTGTGGCCTGCAGCGCCCTCAGCATCAGATCCTCGTCCTGGATCCCCATGTCCCTCAGCTGCTGCATTTGGGACTGCCAGCGGCCCTGGCACAACAAAAACACATTCACCGAATGAGCATCTCGTCCAAAGAGCCGCCGGTCTAGAGCAGCGACCTTCTTGCCTTATTTCAGCTCTCCATAAACTATTTACCGCTGCGGTGTATCTGCTCACAATGATCCCACATAACAAATCGTCTGCCACTAAAGCCCGTTAAGGTCTAAATAGGATTTGATACTATCTTTGCCAAATGACCGAGTCGACAGCCTCACTTGTAGCGCGGTCATGTTGGAAGCTTGCAGAGCTTGCTGTAGGGCCTGGCTGAAGAGGTCGTTACTGACTGGGGTCCCTGTTGGCATCGGGCCGACGCCACCGGGGGGGTCCGCCTTCGTAAAAAAAAAACAAGAAGAACAAAAAAATATATATATAAATAACCCATCTGCAAAATACGTAGAAATGTCTTTTGAAATAAGTTCGTAAAAAATATAAACTCGCCCCCCAAACGTAAATACACCCCACCTGGCTTGAAGTTGTCGGAGTGACCGCGCTGCTGTCAGGAGTGCTGGCGAGGGCCAAGGCGGTCGCCAGCTCGCTCTGCGTTATTGGTCGAGGGCCCGTCGCTCCACTGTGGCTCAGAGACACTGGCCGTATTCCCGCCGAGCCCCCTGCCCTGCTGGAGGGGCCTGCTGGGCTGCCCTGGTACACACACACACATATATATAGACACACAAATAGCCCCCAGCGTGGTCACTTCTCATCCAACACGATATCAGATATCGAGAGTTTAGAGCGGAGTGACTCACAGACTGGAAATCGTCCTCGTCGTCGGACATGCCCTCAAACATGAAGCCCCCTGCCAGAGAAGAAGAACATTTGTAGGAAAAACACACCATTAAAAAAAAAAAGAGGGCAGCCGAGCGACAGCAAGCAGCTGAAGCATCATCCCTTAACTGTCATCGACTCCTCACCCGGCATATCGCTGTAGGAACCGGCAGAGACGTTGCGAGAGGAGCCGGCGCTGGCTTGAGGGGGTATGCTGCCTGCCACGGAGTGCAGGACCAGGATGATGGCGTTGACGAGGGCTGGGTGTGAACTGATCAATCTACAAAAAATAAAAGGACGGTAGAGCTTAGATGTAAATCTAAATGACCTTCCACTCCGCCCCCACCCCCATAATGGTTCACGTTAGAGCCCATGACGGAGACGAGCCGCACTCACATATCCAGCATGTTAGGGTCTGTGAACTGCACAAAGAGATCTTTGTCTTGGAGCACCCCTGAACACACGAAAGGGGCGTCAGGGGAAATGTTATCATTTGCATATTTGCACGTTACGAAGAGATGGCATAACAGTGTCAAGCAAACCAAGCGGGTCTCACCTAGAGCAATTGGGTCTGACCTGAGGCCCGGCGTAGCCACGATGATCTGATCCAAAGATTCTTTATTTGTCAGCATTTTATATACCTGTGTAACACAAAATTAAAAATATGTTGTCTGTTACACAGTTGAGGGTTATTAAACCAAATGAATTATTAAGCAACAGTTAATAATTACAGTCCTTACAACCTACAGTTTGTTGTAAGGAAATCCACATCCGGGACAATATCCATGGATCAATATCAATAGAAGCGAGTGGGACTGTATACGTTTATGTCAAATAAGCTGCCGGTCTGAAACAGATGAAGAGAATTTTCAACCAGCTCGTAGCTGCCCAGGCTCCGGTAACAGGATGACTGAAATGCATCTAGAGTGATTCTATCCGAGGTAAACGGCTGTGAACGTAGCAGCAAACTGGAGAGAAAGATGCAATCACCCAAAACAAATAGTCCCCAGGTCGAAGATGAGTGTGTCCAAAATTATTCGACAGAGCAAACGCACCAATTCGGTGAAGGACAACCTATTTGTCAACTCTTCACTGTGCATGAGGCACGGCAAAGCTACCGGACCCTACTGGACACAGCTTTTTGCCAACATCAGATAACTCGAGACGGGTTTAGAATGAAGGAGCTCAACATCACGGATAATTTGTATAAACAATCCCTGTTTTCCACGTAAATGATTAAATGAGAAAATAAAATAAAGTGCATGTTGCATGTTGTGAGGTGGGGGTCATGGGCAGCATGATGTGCTTGCCCCAGTGTGTGTGTTTTCTACTCACAGAGTCTCTGTAGGCCGAGTTTAGGGAGTGAAGAGCGGCGTGAAACACCCTGAACTCCCTGGCTGCAGTTGCTCTGTTTACAGGCTCTACAAATCACAAACACCCATTCAGTTTCCTTAACAGTAAAGCATATATTTCCAATTTATAGCTTACAATCCAATATGTAGATGATGAACACGAATACCTGGATTGCTCTGTGGCTCTGGCCAAATCTTCTTCAGGATGTGTAAAGTGGATCCAGATAGAATCCCACAGGCATCCAGAGTGAGGTCGTCCTTGAGCTTCCGCCCGCAGTGGACCAGCTCTGATACCGGACACCAACAGAGATGTCAATGCAGACACAGCACACAAAAAGCACCGCTAACACGTGTGATCAACACAGCTGTAACGCACCCATGAGCTCGGGGTCCGGGATGGAGTCTGGGATCTGTGCCGCAACAAGTTGTTTCAAAGTAGAGATCCGGTATCCTCCAGGTGGGACGTCCCCCGGCATCATGTCCGGGAAGTGGAAGGTGGATTTGGGATGATCCGCCAACTTCAGGGACAGGTGCCAGTCGGAAGAAGCCATCTCTAACTTTTTCACAAACACAACACAACACAACATTAACGCGGTGTACACACTTGATCGGTAGGAAGACTGAGGTTGGTAAAACATAAAAAACAATAAACAACTTCCGTGCGCGGTGATTTGATAAAAGTATACGTACGTTACAACATACGAAAAAAAATAGCCGTTAGTCGAATAATTCAATTATTTTAAACGAAACGGATTATTACCTCATTCATGTTTGCTGAGGGAAGGGGGTCACGTTAGCAGACCATCACAAACCCCGGCTAGCTCCTTAGCTTTGTTAGAAAAATGAAAAAGCCGATTCGCAGAATTAAATGAAACGTTATCTCCTCGCAACGTGTCTCCGGCGAAGAACTACCCCTCCATGCGATCCTAAAACTCACGTTAGGTCAAGCATAAACACCACGAGAACAGCCGTGCGTGAAAGAACAGCACATTCACTCACTCACTCACCATTTTATTGTTGACACTCGATTCACTTCCTGGTTTTAGTCACGTGGTGTACGTAACGTTTACGTCTGCTGCTCCAAACCGTTTTTTCTTTATACATCGATGATCCAAAGCAATGCGTTTTACTACTCGCGCTCATTCATTGCATTTCTAGCCATTTAACTAATTTGCACCCTGATTTTTCCGGCTGCATATTAAAGATTATATTAAGTTTCAAGATAAGATAATATGTTGGACTGATAAGTTTATTTACACTATGCATAAAAAAATCAGTTTCAGTTGTCAAAAGACAAGCTCAGTGTGATTCAAAAATTACATTTGAAAAACTGTATGCGGTGTTAAAACAAAATATAAGTGTGATACAAGTGTGTTCACAAATGGTTAACTCGGGGGGGTCGGGTCATCTTTCTCCCCCGTCGGTGTGACATCACTGCTGGACAAATCAGCGAGGAGGGGTTTCTGGGGAGAACCAAACCTATTGAACCTGCCCACGATCAAAAAGCCTCACATCCGCCCTCCAGACAAAGTACGGGCACATCTGCAGCACTTCTACCGAGCTTTGTCGTGAGAGGAATGAACCACCCCGGAGAATAACATCTGCTGTGCCGCACAGAGGAAAGACTCCACGCCGCTGGACCGAGTCCCGCCCTCCTAATATGGTAAGCGTGGACAATAAGAAAGACACAATAGAGTTTGGGGGCAGCGCGCGAGCTAACGGGAAAAGGTTGTCACACCTACGCAAAAAAAGGATAACTTCGAACTTCGGTTATTCTCGAAGACGTTCAACAGCTGGCGGAGATGAGAAGAACCGCGTTAACTCAAGCAGCGGTGAGGGGGGGGGGGGGGGGGTACATAGTTGGCTCCATTCATTGGTCCCATGTCACGTCTGCTACTTTTTTTGATGGTCGTTTAGCTACAAGCCACACAGCAGATATAAGGTTTCACAGACATCTGGGGCGCCCCCTTCAGGCGGAACGTCCACACTGCAGCCAGCGATGCGGTTCAGCGTGTGACGGCAACGCTCCAGAACTCGAAGGGGGGTTTATGAAAGGAACAGTTATGAGTTTCTTTCTGGGCCTGATCCCCCCCTCCCCCTGTACATCATGTGCATGTATATGCAAGACAACATAATGTGCACACAACATTATAATATCTGGCAAAGAGTCCTGCTTTTTGTTGTGACTGTAACTTCAATGCAAAAACCTTCAGCCCCCATCTCTAAAACTACATTTTACCATCCAATATTATTATTTCGACACCCCTAGTAGACGTGGTTTTTATTTTTTTTGCAATTTAGAAATACACATTTTTTTAAATACACTTTTTATTTTGGTCCTTTCTTTGTGGTAAAAAGTCTCATGATCAGCAGGAAGTAGCAACATTTTGGTCTCAAGAAAATCCCAGAAGCAAATGATATGATTCAATTTTGTGCTAAAAACATATTAAACCCTATTACGTTATAAACCCCTATTATGTTAGTCAACATGCACCATCCACAAATACCAAAGGGAAAAATAAATGAAGTGGATAAATAAGTTCAAGTGACTTATTGGTAGCTGAAAAAAGTTATAATATATAACGGTCAGCAGGGGATATTTCCTCTTTACAAATCCTCCTGCAACAGCGTCATCCATACAGCTAAACACAATAACTTTTACAAGTTAAACCATATTGTAGTATGTTGTCTTCTGTCTCTCTCTGGTTGTGGATTAAATAAACTCTATAATAATAAAAAGGGACCTGCGGTTCAAGACCCAAGAACAGAGCGCAACGCAAATCATAAGGGTCAATAAATAATAGAATATAGTTCATCGCAAAGCGTAATGACAGGAGGTGTATGTTCTCCAAGACGCAGTGAGGACCTTGCCTGGCCTCATGGTGCTCTTCTCACACTATGAGGCAGCTGTGGTCAGCTGGCAGCTGCAGCTTCCTGTGGAACGTGCAAAGATGTTATTTGAACCGTTCTGACTTGTGTAGGAAATGATTTCTGACATAGCCGAGAGATAATTGTGTTATTTTGCACTATACACGGTGCTCTTTCACGTTATTATTATTATCATTTTGTTGCCGGGTTGTGAATGCATTGCAGCTTGACGGTTCATAATATTATTTAATCTCCATAATAATGCACACAAATGTCGATCTGCAATATGATAGAGGTTACTCCAAATTGGCTCCCGTGGCTTTACAAAAATGAGATATGGAGTATCTGTCACATTGCATACTGTTCCTATCCACTTTTCTGTTCTTGAGAAGACCCACTGGCCCAGTTCTTACCGCCTCAGTAACTACTTATCAGTGAGATGCACGTATTGTTTGTTATTGGTTTGCTGTATGACACTGATGCATGGCCGTGTTCCAATGGTGAACGTAAGTGTCAGCAGTTAAAACTTTTCTTGACGTTTATTAAGCTCTTCTTTCTTTAGTTGGACAAGCTAATGTCTAATTAGACTATTTCACTCAACAACTGCAGGGAACATTTCCCTCCATGAAGTGAATTCAGTCACCCGAGGGATTCCCCCGACGTGGTCCTTCATGCAACCGGAGACTTCCAGGTTGGAAACGTCCCTGGGTTGAATGCTTCCCGATAGCGGGAGGAGGTTGGCAATGGTGCTGGCAGACAGTCAGTCAGATTCATTATCCTCATGGTGCTTAAGTACGGCTTTGTCATTTAGGAGAAGGGTGGACTCAAAAACAGAAGTTCCAATAAAAAGACAAAGTGCCAGATTTCTCATTAGACAACGACTCTAATGTTCTGTGATACTTCACAGTCATTTATCTTTCCTTGGACCACAGCAAGAAGCTTAATAATCCATATCGCAGTGTCAAAATGAAATACACTGGTGATAACGGCTCAAAAGATGACGACCAAATTCGTGAGACTCTTAAACAGTCTGTCAGCGAACGATTTCTTTTCAATTTGAATGGTCTGAATAAAGAACCAGCGATAGCTTTGATATGTTATTGTGATGCTGTGATGGACAACTGAGCTTTTTTTTAAAAAACAACCATCAATAATCGCAAACTTCAAGGTTATTCTGTCGTTATATTCTTAAGCCCCCAAGTGTTTTCATCTCCGACAGGAAAGTGAGTCATTAAAGTCGAGTCCTAAAATGAAAGGAGGAACACAGCGGTTGCTTGCTGGCACGGCCTCGGTTAAGTAGTTGAGTCATCCGGTAAAAAGCTTTGATGGCTTCCCGGAGTCTGGAGGAAAGGGGCCGAGTCAGACTTTGGTGCGTCGGCACATTTCAAGTTCCTAATCTTTCCCCTTCTGGTCTTTTCTTCAGTTAATATTCACGCACCTCGTTGAAGCCCGTTCTCTCTGCTTCTGAAGCTAAACACGTTTGACCATTCAGATCCTGTTGAGTTGGTCTCCGTCTGAAAGTCCACCCAGCAAATGGTTCCTCGGCAAGGAAGCAGCTCTCCTGCCCACATCCTCTCTGCCGAGGCCATGAATGGAAAACGTTTTAGTTGAGCGCGAGGAGGGGTAAGAGCTGACATCCATAAAATCATTCATAGTAAGAAAAAATATCTCTGTTGTTGAGTGATTGGCGTATTACACCGTTTAACATCATCAAAGCTGAGAAACATTCACAGTGATCACTGTAAATGTTGAGTAAGAAATTCTCATTCAATAAACAAAACAAAAATACTAATAAAGGTTGGTTTAAAATCTTTGGGTGGACTCGAAGAAGATCCGGAGACAAGAACGTTATTATATAACAGATGTAATAAAAAAGTGATTGTGATATAGTAGCTCTCAAACAAGGACTCGACCAGCATCAGCAGTCCACAGTCCCCCAACAGCTGTCACACAGTCCCTGTCTGTGCTTAAGCTTGTGAGCCACGAACAGAGGATGACATCATGTCACGAACACGTTCCATCACACAGGCGTAGTCACCTCTCATTGGTTAAACATGCTGCTCTCTATATTCGAACCGTCCATTTTTGTAGTTCTAATGCAGTAGCTTCATTATAAACAGGGTTTTTTTTGCACAGCTCGGTACCTGGTAGGCCTACAGCCTCCATTTAGATTAAGTGCATAAAACATGTTCCTAGTGAGGTAATAAAAATGACTTTGTGCTACGTAACGAACACACGTCGTCATAACGCTCGCTGCTCCTTATTGTTTATTTCCCTCTAAGCATCGTGATTTACACTCAGACATTCGGGGCGGTGGTGCAGTGGTCGCCTCACAGCAAGAAGGGTTCATCCCCAAAAAATGGCACCACAACAAATACAGATATGAACAGTGGTAGAGGGGGTCGTAGAGCGGGGGAGAGGGTCGTTTTTCTCTGCCTCTTCTGGCTCTTAAAGTAGTCTTTTCCCTCTTGGAAGCTGAGGAGAGAGCTTGGCTCAGCTCTTTGCACCCAACTCTGGAAGTCCCCATCTGTCAGCACTCCCCCTGCGCAGACAGAAGGCTCGACCGGGCCAGAGACCACACCTAAACCGTCCCATTCAGATACATTTGGCAAACTGAAAAAGACAAAGACTTAACTGTTTTTTTGTTTTACCTCAATCTGCCATTTGCACTTACAGTCGTATTTTGCGGCGCTATTGTTGTGCCTTGTTATTGCAATCTTCCCCCTCTCCAGACATCTGTGTGTGTGTTTTTTTCTCCCCCTGCAGCGCCGTGTCTGAAGGAGTTGACCTGCGGTTCGAATCCACGCTGGAAAAGCATGCTGTCCCTCCTGCTTCCCGCATTGCTGGCCATCCAAGCTCTGGGTGGGTGTCGCCCCCGCCTCTGCCTCGCCATTATCATCAGAGTCACCTCACTGGGAGATGCCAGTGCTTGTTAAACAATATGCCCTGCAGGGCCTATTAGTCCCGCCCGTCCCCCCCCCCCCTCCCCTCTACTCCCCTTTCAAGGGCTTTACTGGGCAAAACCGTTTAAATGAGGCTACTCTCAGAAATAACATGCCAATGGTTTAGAAGTTATAAACTAAACCATCAAGACAGATTGACAAAGTACACATTCTTATTTATATAGACGTTAAGGTAAGCTTATACAAGGTTACAACCGTGCATGTGTTTTATATATTTCTGTGATAACTCATCTTGTCAAAGCGAACAGCTTTGACCTTTTCCAGTCAGCTGAGGAGCAGCGCTCGGGGCTCGGCTGAGGCCCTCTAGAAAGGTGCTAAAAGTGCAGTTTCTGTGCTGTGACTCAGGCACTGTGGTGTGGAAGTCATCTTCTTATTTCATAACACGGAGGCAGCAGGGCGGCGGCTGAGGATTCATAACTCACGCACTCAAAAGTTTTACTTCGGTGGAATTGATGAGCGGAGGGAAAAAAACGTGAGTCATCAGAAAGGGAGACGAATGACCTGCGCAGGCACGATAACGTCTCACGACACGGGGAATAAAAGAAAAAAGGGAAGGGAGTTTGGAATGTCAAAAGAGGGATCGACAGGACATTTATTTTAACACCAACCTTTTTTTCCGGTCCTTGTGTGTGGCTGTAAATTCTTATAAAAAATGCTGTGCCTCTATATCAATGAGGAGCCCGCAGAAGTTGTTTAAATGCCTCAACTGGACTCATGCATACTAAATAGTACAAACGACCCACAGGGTTCACAAGTAACTTTTACCGTTGGGGGGCCTTTTCTGCTCTCTGCTTGGATCTGACACAGCCTCCTATCAGCCATCAGTGTTGCACATTTCAACCTTGACTCAGTGGACACGAGTGTCTTCAGTGGTTCATTAGGGACCTAGTCTCTCCCAGCTCCAGTGGGCCTGCAGCCTGCTTGTTACTGGAGGAGGAGGAGGAGGAGGAGGAGGAGGAGGAGGAGGAGGAGGAGGTGTCGGGGCCTGATGGAACTCTTTAACTCACGGCTAATGGGCTATTGTTGCTCCCACAATGATTCTGTTTCTCTCTGCTAACTGGAGCACTAAGTGAATTAGCCGGAGTCTAGTTTGATGCTATGGTCTACCATGATGACACCGCTTGCTTTGCGCAGCTTATTTGGCTCGTGTAACTTCCACTTTGCAGGCAAAAAACATCCATATTTGTGGGTGCAGTGGCACGGACAAATAAATGCTGTCCTCTTTTTTTACCTGTTGCAAAATTGCGGGAATGTTCAAAGTATAGGGGAATTAACGGGAATTAACAGGAATAAACTGAAAATGTTGGGGTAATTTAACTGCATTTACGTTGTCATAAGCGGACAAGCATGTAAACATTCTAATACAACTTTTAAAAAGGACACTCTTTACTTTATGGACATTTTGTGTTACAGAGAAATAGACACGGTTCTATCTGATAACGCCATTATTGTAACCAGCAATAATGGTTGATGTGGTTTGCGAGGCGTCAGTCAGCCACCTTTCTAACATTAGCACGTTAGCCTACGTTAGATAGCCTAACGTTCTTTCAGCGCACCAACGGCACACGTTATCATCTACGCAACTGTCTTAAAAGACCGTTCGAAAACAATGTTTTTATTAGATATCTTCACCCGTAAAAATATCTGGAGTCAGACACCCGTCTTGACGAGACGTCAGGGCAGTAAGACAGCTATCTTACTGTCGAGAGTTTTCGAACATAGCCAGTAATCCCACTCCCACTCATGTCAGCTCAAAATTGATACATTGAGCTTTTCTCCAACCATGAGCTGTCAGTTTGTTAATAATGACTAGCAGCTTGTTTGTCTTATCAATAATATATTTACCCCTGTAATATCGTCAAAACTTGTGCTCAGATGCAGTTGTGTGGCCTCAATAGTCCTGCTGTGGTGTGATAAGTTTTTGATGGACCCCGAAAGTATACACTTGTGTACTTTCGTGCGGAGATACATACATCCTACTCTCACTCCTGTAAAAAGTTACTCTAATTATACAAATAAACTTGGTATTAAAATGAACATGGCTTCAGTTCACCAAGTAATCAATATGCTCGGTAATGCCAAAGACGTTCAAAAACAACAGAAGGTTTTATGTTTACGTGCATGTTTCTGGCAGACAATGTTCACATCCAGCAGCAAAACACATCTTCTTATCACAACATCGGTCCTGCTGGAGGAAAAGAACACAAGTACAGGCAGCACGCGACAACACTGTCATCCCAACGCGGCAGCGTCGCCTCTGCGGCTCCCAGCTGTGTCCTGACTCAGTCGCCAGATGATGGATCGTGCTCTGTGAAATCTCCCCTTGATGTTGCTCATTCAGCGCCGCACAGCTGTTGCAAGAGACTCCCCTCTAAAAGGGCTTCCGTGTGCTTGTGCTGAAATGCACTATTGGAGGACGTCAAAGTTATAAAAAAACGCGCCTCTCCAGCCCCGGTCTGCCTTTGACCCTTCACGCTGCCGCTGGGTTATAATGGCTCAGCTTTATTTTTCACCGCGCTCATTATTACCCAGAGTGGTTACAAGTGTCAGCAAAATGCGTGAAAATGTCATTGCGTATGTACAGTAATGACGGAACAGTTGCACCGTGCACGCTGGTGTTCTTGGCCCGGTCCAGCGCAGCGCTGTCAGCCAGCGGCACAGCTAACAGGAGGCCGTACGGCTAATTGCTCGCCGTTGTCAGTCTCTGTTGAGTTAGCAGAGCACAGCCGCCGGGCTGCCAGAGCTTCGCCGTGCCCGAACAATGAAAGTGGAATTTGTATTCACTCCAATGCAGAAAAAGAAAAACCTAAGCTGACCTAATTTCCCTCCCGGTGATGGGGAGCTGTAAGGTGATTCGAATTAATCAGCGTAATTGGATAGATCGCATCACGCGTGGTAGTCGCAAACTGCGCGCTCGCGCCCCTAACCCTCTCCGGTGTACTTTTTAAAAAGGTCCACTAACTATGAATGCCCTCTTCCTGTGTCCTCCTTTTCTCTTCACAGCAATTGATTCTGCAGAGAGGGGACACTTTAGCCTGTGTTGAAATTCAATTTAGGGGCATTAGCCCACATCTGTGATGTTCTGGCTAATTTGCTGGCGTCCGGCGAAGTATCCTTTTAAAAAACAACGGAGGACTGGCTCAGGCGAAGATTGGTTTCGCTGCAATGCATACGTAATGAGCGGCCTCTGCCGGCTCGCCCGCGTCTCACGGGCTCCGCCGCTCACAGTGGAGCTCATTGGAGCTGAGTGCTTTACCCAACGAGCACCTCATGATTATTTCAACACGTCTTCAAAAATTCTGCCTCGTGGGATCGTTGAAACATTGATACACGGTTAATATGCCTGGGACTGCAGTTCCGGAGGGGGGCATATGTGGGCCTGTTGCGTGCCTGGTGGGCCGCGATGAATGGCTAGAGCGGATGCTGATCTGTGCTGGGGAAAAAAAGGGCGTCAGGGGAGGCCGACGCAGGGGGACACCCGCCTCCCCAGGGTGCAGCCTCGGCGGCGGTGATGTCAGGCGGCATTTAGACGGCACGCAGCTGGCGACACACTGACCCACGCCTGACCTGGCATCGCTCCCGAGTGCTTGGAAAGCGTGAATCGGCGAAGGCTACGAACCCGTGAAAGAGGAGGAATGATGGAAAACAGCTGCCTCATCAGAGGGGTTTCTGGCTCGTCCCGTGATGATGACCACAGCGTACGAACGCCGTCACGCCTCCAGCTCGTCCTGTAACGGTCTCTCGGGTTTTTTGAAAGACAGGGACTCTGCCTTATCTTTCCACCGTTCTTCGGGCGGTGGTATTATCGGTGTGCCGGAAGCCCATTAGCGGCTTATTGACGGGAAATGAGATCTCATACATCTGTGAAGAAGGCGACAGTGAAGGGAGCCGAGATAGGGAGCGAGAAACAGAGCAGAACTAGCGAAAATAGCACAAACATGATTCATGACGTTGTTGGAAAAAGGTCCTCACATCACCTGTATCTCTCCCTGAGAGAGGGCACTCTCACTCCACGATGAGCTCCTCCAGCAAAGATGCGGGAGGAAGAGACTACGTTTGGAGCTTAATGTTGAAAGTGACCCTGAAGTGTCACTGAAACTCATCTGTATTGTGCTTCTTCCACCGTGGGGCCAATTTGATAAACAACCTGCAAAGACACAGGCTCCATTTCGGATTTTTAATTTAATTTAAGACCAGAACACACGTGCTACGCACCCGCTCCGTTAATGTTTTCCAAATGCAAATTCTTTGAAATGGGAGTGTTATGGACTTATTGCTTTCCCCTCAGCATTTTTTTTTCACAGGGATTAGTTATATCATAAGAATAATTATAGTTATAAAAAGGCTCACACATCCTTTGAGCACAATCCTCTGATGGTTCCGAGCGAAAATGCGTTGAGCTGCAGTTCCGCTCTTCAACAGAGGGGGGCAGTGTTGTAAAAGCCTATCTGTCCTGCTTGTCTTCTAGTCCTACTGAACCCTACTGTCCTTGCAGTCTGTTAGCATTGCACCTGTTTACTTTGCTGTGTCAACATCGCCCCCTCCAGCGCTCCATTTTTTCTTTACGTGTGAAATCCTATTTATTGCACCTCAATTTGTAGGTGGTTGGTTTCCACAAGGTTCGAGCGAGACCCTCGACGTGGCCACTTAGCAATATTTAACACATGACTCCACTGATTGGCTGAATAAGTTCACAGTCTGTTACGGAGTCACCATGTTTGCCTCTACCTTTGCGTGCCGCAATGAGTCGTATTGCTTATTGAGCTGGAAGGGCCGTGGATTTGGAATCGAATGCCTTCATTTGTGCTGGACATCAATATATGAATCTCATCTGAAGTCAATTGTGAAAAGGATACTTGCATACAGATAGATACTTTGATATGTATATAATTACTCACATGAATATATTGTTTGCGTGTGTGTATGTTCGTGTCGGCTGGTGTACCTGTGTGCCAGCGCCGTGCAGACGTGTGCATTTGTTTATTTGGCCGCGGCCGGTCATGCTGATGGGAACCTCTCTGCTCCAGAGCAGCTTTGTAACAGCGTCTCCATTGTAGTGTCAGAGTACTTCGTGTCCAATTCCTCAGACAGTGTGTTGCTGTGGAGCTGTCAGGAGTCACACAGGTGTGGAATATCAATGCGCTCGCCGGCCTGTGGGTGTCTGTTTCTGCACGATAGTGTGTGTGGATATTGTTTGGAGTTTGTTGATACTGATACCACTGATACTGCTGATTGAAGCCAGCGCTAACTGATTGCTCGTACTTGGACCTGTTTCCTTCTTCAGGAGGACTACGGCAATCCGTCGCCATCCATATTTCATTTCTTTTTGATACTGCTTCTACAGAAAGTGCAACGCCGTTCATTCTGAAGCTGTTAAGTCAATAAAAAACAGCAGAACTGACATAACCATAATTTAAATTTAAATCCGCACTGACTCATACAGAACTGATCATTTCTGGCATGATTCATATTTTGAAACGAGGAGTATTCTTTCCCCCCAGAAGGGAATAAGCTGGTCGCGCTTTGCAATGATCAACAGTTTGATTCAACTCACGACCACTGGAGCATGTTGTGGCTCTCGCTGAGCTGGGATATAAATTAAACATGATCAAAGGGAAAAAATGGGGGTAGACTCTTTTTTTCAAGTCCCCTGAATTCAATTGCTTTAATTTGAGCATTGTAAGCTTGAAATATTCCATATCGAAAAATGTATTTTCATGTCAGTTAACGGATTCCTTAATTTAACCAGTTTCCACAGTGGTGGAAAAAAAAACATTAAAATGACCAATTAAAATGCTTGCAGCATTATCCATCTCTACTGTTTGTGCACTCAGTATGGTACAAACAGTCATATTACTGCCAAAAACCATGTTCAATTCAGGGAAATTGTTAGTTACCATTTTTCCATCTCAGTAGTTGCCCCCTAGCTTATTGTATTTATTTTCTCCCCACATTTATTGTTGTCCATCTCTGTGTTGAGTGGAATTGTTGATGTGGTAATGTTGCGCTGTCGGGAAATATGCAACGATCTGGCACCACTTCTGGAATATCATCCCGAGCGACGTGGACTTGTGTGTGCTTGTCTGAAACGCATATTCGCCATTTGTTGGGGCTGCACGGACGAAAGTTAGAAATATTCAGCGTTAAAGATAGCGAATAAAACAAGGAGGCATCTTTCTGACCTGACCTGCCACTTGGCTTACTTCAGGCAATGACCTCACAATAGCTATTTATGTTATTATTTTAATGAAATACAGAAAATCCAAGCTGTTCAGGTTGGATTAAAACCAGTGTTTTAAGCCAAATAACTGCTTAGATTGAGTGGCGAGGGCTAATAATCCCAGTCCAGTTATCCAATTCTGTGCACATGTCATTCTACGTGCACACACACTGCTTTAATCTATCCGATATCTGTGTATCTGCCAGGATGATATTTACCGAGGTCCTCGTGAGTCACCCTGCCAGCAACCTCCCCTACAAAAGCACTGATCCTCCCATTAGCTGTCTGCTCGCATCCTACGCCGTCTCCGTCTCACGCTCAGCCTCCAACGCTGGCCCTCACTTTGCACGGAGAGCGTCTGCTCAATACACGCGTGACGTGGCAGAGGGCCGGGAGGAGGGATGGAGGGAGGGGGGGCACCCACGCCCCCGAGGATTCGGAGGGAAAGCGAGACGGAAGGAGGTTTGACTGTCACGAGCCGCTGTGTCGTCTCCACAACGCACAACGGGGAGCAGTGGGAAGATCACTGGCGGCCTTTTCTTTTTTTCTTCCTGGCCAGCCCCCTCTTCCTCGCTGCTAAGCAGGGCCCGTTGCCAGCGCTCGCGAAAAACGCCGTAATGAGTTTGTTTCATGTCGGCTGTGGATGTGCCCGTCTCCTGTCTCGCAGGCACTCAAACAGAGCCGAGGCCCATGGACACAAAGCGTAAACCCCCCTGCAGCCTGAGGTCTCCCAGCCTGCCCTCACCGGGCTTCTGAGCATCTCTGCATCGAGAGGGAGAAGGGAGAGAGAGAGAGAGAGAGAGAGAGAGAGGGTGGGGGCCCGCCTCTCCAAAACCACCCCACCAGTGCTGCACTCTCTAACCTCATGCCACTCGCACTCGTCTCCTTGGATTGCCTTACATTGTCTGAGGAGACGCGGTCGGACGCGAGGCCGCTACGCACAGCGTGCCGTTGGGCGTAAGCAGCCAAGTGCGCAGTGACTCGCTTTTGGCTCGCGGTATTTCACCTCTGACGAACAGGACATCAGATGTGTGCTTTCCGTGACGTCAGCTGGCACCGGCTGGCCCTCCTCTCATGTCCAAGCGCTTCGATGCATTGCAACCGCCGCCCTCCCCCACCCCCCTTTAATTCCCGGGGCCTCGGAGCAAATGGCAGGTCACTGGTTAAAGAAGCGGGGTGAGAGAAGAGATGTGCAGTTAGAGGGGGGGGGAGTTTCTATCTCTTTCTCCTCTCTGACACGGCTTTGGTGTGCGTTGAAGGATTAGTGTGCGAGGCTCCACCACAGCCGCGCTCCCTCGGCTTGTTTTCAGATATTATCTTTAAGTGTGAGGTGGACGCTCGCCTCCCCTCTTCCCCCCCCCCCCCTCACCCGTACGAAGCCAGTGGTGTGAGTCATCCCAGGCTGCTCGGGGAGGGATTTAATTGCTCTCTCTCCTCCTCCTTCAACATGCACGTCTAAGAGAGGACTGTCACTGACCCTGCACTCCTAAAAGAAAGGCAACCAGCAACCTATTCATTACCGCAAAGGTTGGGCCACCTCCAAAGACAACATAAATACACACTCCAGAAATTTGCCCGGTTTATCCATTGTGACGGCGGCAACAATACCGCCCGGCTCCTCTCACGCTTTGCCCTGATGACTCTTCTGGATTGTTTGTCGTGGTGTAGCACATCAGAGTGAATGTGGGCACAATACGGGTGATAGAAAACCCCCCGCAGCGGCAGGCGCCTTTGTAATCGCAGTAAAGGAGAGGAGAAAAAAAAAGGAAAGCCTTCTCCTGTTGCAGCCACGGGGGTTCCATAATTGTTGTTGTGCGGTTGGCATGGGGGGGGCGTTGATTCTTTTCAGGTCAAAAATGTCATAGGAGAAGAAATAATTGAGGGAGGAGAAAATAGGTCTTACAAAACGCCCATCGCATGTTTGTGTGCCTCGATCACTGAACGATTTTGATCCAAAATACTCTTTTCACTCTAAAAACCAGAGACGTTTTGGGCCCCCGACACTCCGTTTTCTTCCGATCCTTGAGGTATTTCCACAGCTGTCTTGAGCTTTCTCGCCACCACTTCTGTGCTCTTGTGAAGTTGGCCAATAGGTGGCACTGTTCCTACAGACGAGCGGCCTGTTCGTGCTGCTGTGTGACGGGCCCAAGGAGTCGGGAATGGCATGCGTGCGATTGAAAATAGGTCTGCCTTGGCTTGGCAACACCCCGCCGTGTATGGACCCTCTCAGATGAAAGACTTGCTTGTTGTTAATTGGCGAAGTAGCAGTCGCATCTCCTCCGCAGCCGAGCAACGAGGACGCTCGGCTGCGTGATGGACACGGCTCAAAAAAGGGGGCGAGGAGGCTAAAATGACACTGTGATTATAACAATTAGAGAGGCTGAGCAGAAAGTACAGCGCGCCGCTCCAGGGGCCGACTGGCCGGCTGGCTTTTAAAAAAAAAAAATTCCTTGTTGATGCTGATGAGTGTTTGAGAGCTGAGCAGCCAGAGATCAATGAAGAACGCTGACTCTTGAGAATACTGAGATGGCTACTAATTCAGAATGATTATTCGGTGTACTCCTTGCTGTTAGCCTTGTCTAGACAAACAATGCACTCGTGCAAGAAGACGCATCAGAACCGAGCATATAGATACGGCGGTCGTTTATTTTGGTTGGCTGTGAATCAATTCCCCCGTGGTGGGACTAATGAACGGTCTTATTTCAAGAAAAAAAATCCGCCGCCTTTGAGTAAAACAGTTTGGAGGGAAGCAGAGTCGCTTTTCACTTCACACACTCAGCAAACAAAGTTGTAACGCTTACCGCCGGATGCCTCCTCTTCTTCCCCCTCGCCTTCATCCCGACTCACCTGCTCCGCCGCTAACGTGCCGCACAAACAGTGGGGATGTTTCTGAAGCAAGCGCAGCATGTATTTCAAAATACAGCATTGATATTTTTTTAAGGGTACCACAATATGAATAGCTTTCCCATTTGAACACAGTGCGCTGAATTAATGGTGTGATTCAGCAAATGCGGAATGTTTATACCACACCTGGGCAAAATAGTATTTCCCAACACAATTTATTATCTATTTCAGACAAAAAGTCAGTGTGTTCATATTTACTTTGCCGTAACGTTTTCTAACATGCGGTAAAACGCGCTTTTGTTTTTATAATTCAAGGACTCCTCGTTGTACTTGCTCCGAAACGGTGGAACGAGCTCTCTGAAGACATCAGGACCGCAGAGAACCTTCACATCTTCCGCCGCAAACTAAAGACAAACCTCTTCAGACTCCACCTCGATTAAAGACTAACAAATTGTAGCACTTAAATTGTACTTACAATGCCACTTATCCATAGCAAATTATCAATTGGCTTATTTGATGAAATTGCACTTTCTTGTTTCTTGCTCTTCTGAGTCTGTACCCCTGTGGTTGAACGCACTTATTGTAAGTCGCTTTGGATAAAAGCGTCAGCTAAATGACATGTAATGTAATGAAACCTGCTCACGGGTCCCACGTTCTCTCTTACAGCCGCGATGGAAGTGCGAGTGCCGGAGCAGCCGGTGGTGGCGCTGCACGGCAGCGACGCCACGCTCCACTGTTCCTTCAGCCTCGCCAAACCCTTCAACCTGTCCAACCTGACCGTCTTCTGGCAGCTGACGGACACCCAGCAAAGCGTGTACAGTTACTCGGGGGGACGCGACCAGCTGCAGTACCAGGCCGAGAGGTTCGCCAACCGCACCGCCCTATTCCCCGCTCAGCTGGGCCTCGGCAACGCCTCGCTCCTGCTCAGCAGGGTGGTGGTGGCGGACGAGGGCAGCTACACCTGCTTCGTCAGGGTGCACGACTACGGCAGCGCGGCTCTGCTGCTGCAGGTGGCCGGTGAGTCCAGCCGTGACGCCCGGGGGGGGGGGGGGGGGGGGCGTGTGGAACGAGATCAACACGGTGACTTAGGACCAGCGGCGAAAAGAAACGTGGATACACACAAAGAAAACACACCCAGGGACATATTTGCTTCACTTTATAGCAACATTTATATGAAATTCACTGAAATTCCTAAATTAGATTACAAAAAACAAAAAAAATTCTTAACAATTCCTGATTTTATTGATGAATTGAATAATACATAAAATATGTGAGGGATGAATTGCATGTGAGATCATAGTTGTAGTTATAGTCCAGGTTCATTTTCTGTTTTGTTAATTCCCTTATCTTCATAGTATAACACTTTCATAAAGTAAGATCATTCAGAAGATAATGATGAAAATGTAATTTCTTAAACCTTGAACTTAAGTCAGTGCCATTTAAAGTCTGAAAATCATCAACTCCTCCCACGATGCAGCCTAGTTGCACATAATATAAGGCGGCTCCAGCCTGGTACCGGTCCATATCGTTTAGGATTATAATGCAGGCTGTCTATACTTTTTCTCCAAACCCAAGCAGTGGTTTGACATAAAATTGACATAAAATATTATACAAACAGGTTAATTGTTTTTAGAGCAGGATAAACAATTATATGGTCTTTTATCACGCAGTGTTTGTGTCGTTGCTTCATTTTATAGTTGAATTGATTCTATTTAAGTCATTTGACCTCAGCACTTATACAGACATATACACTTATATAGCATGCAGTAAAATGTAATGTACAATTACCTATGGAGATGGTGATTTATGATCATTTCCTCTCTCCTCTGTGAGTAGGTGATAAATAGTTTCCTCAGGGCTCCCGAGCAGCATTATTGGTCAATACGTACTGTTTGTGGTCTGTCATGGTCAATATGTGCTGACTTTGATTATTAGCCGTTGTTACGGTCAATCAACCATCCCCAACTTCTTCTCTGCTGTGAGACTGCGTCTCCCGCTTCACAGCTGAGAGCCTTTTATTTATTTATAACGACACTGTGTGCCTTTCCTTCCCTCTCACATTTCTATATCTGTTGTGAGATTGTTCCTGTATTCTCCAAGGATGGATGTGTATTAGGCAGAGTTAATGAATAACTTTTTTTTCCTCCCCTCCTGTCTTAGGAGAGAGAAAACAATGTCTCCAACAGTGACAAATTGGTTCCATTTCACCCATTAGGTTCATAGACGTTCTATTTTTAACCAGCATTTACAGTTAACGTCGTAGACTTCCTTCACGCTGTGCTGGAGGAAAATGAAAGGATCCCTCGATGGACGTCTGCCTGTCGGTCAAATGGACAGCCGGCGAAGTTGGTGTGGACCGCGCTAAATCCGTCTTTGTGTTCAGTGTCCGCTTTTCAAAAAGCAGCTCAGACAAACTTATTTCATCTCGCCCTGAGCTCCACCCCATTGTTTGCTTTGCAATGATTGGCTCTGGGAATACAGCAGCCCATTTCTCCACCACCTCCATACTCATGTCTCAGCTCAAGGGATTGCAGGAGCGTGGTTTTGGCTGAGGCGGACAATTTCCCCCCCTCTGCGCTCTTTTCCATGTTATCCGCTGAGTCGTCTCACATTTCGGAGCCTGCCAGTATCATCCAAGCCCTGTCGTCCACCTCCACCTCCCTCGCGCCTTATTCCCTCTGTGGGAGTGGCCCGGTGCTTTGGGTCTCCAGAGAGGGCGGCGTTAAGGATGCACAATCAGGAAGTGCCACAGATGCCGTCTGTGGTGATCTTAAGCTATGCTAAGCTCCCTCAAAATGATTAAGAATTTAATGGGAATCATGTCAAACAGTTCCCAGGGTGACTCTCACTGCAGAGACTTGAACTAAATTCCTTCCTTCCTAAATTCCTTCCCCCCCCCCCCCCCCTCCTACCCCTCTCCTCCTCCTCCTCCTGTGTTCTCCTGCCTCGTTTCAGCCCCATACTCCAAGCCTGTGCTGACTCTGCAGCCTAAATCCAACCTGCGACCAGGTGATGAGGTGGCCTTGACCTGCGCGGCCTACGGCGGCTATCCCGAAGCTAGCGTGATGTGGCAAAACGGGGGCGGGCAGAACCTGATAGACAATGTCACCACTTCATCGGTGGCCAATGAGGACGGGCTTTTCTCCATGACCAGCGTGCTGACCGTCGTGCTCGAGGCCAATAGCACCTACAGCTGCCGACTGATCAATCCACTGCTGGGCGAGGAGGGAAACGCCTCCGTGACAATCACAGGTGGGTGTTGGTTCTTGTCGCTCTGGCTCCATGAACAGCTCCCGGGTCTTTCAAATCAACGTCGGGATCTTTGTCCAGGAGTAAACACCTACTGGCGTCCTGCAGTACCAGTTAAGGCTAATCTTGGTTTCAATCCTGCATACGCAGTTTCCTATCATGGTCGGCTATGCTTTTGTAAACCAATCCATCAATCAATTTTTCTGCTGTTGAGACTCTCCTTTTTCTCTTTTCCTGCTTGCAGTAACACTTCAGCTCCAACAAAATGAATGAGAAATAATGAAATGTCCAATTATCGCATCATAGGCGAAACCCTTCTTTTTCCTCGTTAATTAGATCAGTGGGTGATCATTTCTCAGGGGAGAACCATTACGTATTTAAAAAATGCAATACAGCAATAAAAGATGGACCAAAGATTGTGCTAAATGGAGTGACTGGCGTCATGTTCGCCAACTGGAAAGTGGATCGATGGTGTTTGTCATTCTCTGCTCGTTTGATGTAATCTTTAGCTGGGCGGATGACGGTACTTATTTGATTGGTCCAGTGGTCTCCTCCAACCCTGCCCACCATCCTCAACCACCTCCCATGTCCCCCTGGTCCTGCTGGTGTACTGTATGTGTTAAGTGCAAGGAGAGTGCCGTGTAAGGTGGGCCAAGGCAGGGTCTCTAATGGGAGCAGCACTGTGTGAAATGGCTCATAAATAAGTAGAGGTGGCCTGCGCCTGCTCCCCGGGCTGAAGCCGGTGCCGGTGCTAGAATTCGGGCTGCTGAGGCGGAGGTCGAGGCAGAGGTCAGGGAGTGCTGCTCCACTGGGCTGGGAAATGACTGTGCTGTCTGGAAACAGGATGGCCGATTGGCAAGTTCGGGCTTGCTGGACGACTGAGGGAGGTTGGCCTTTCTGAGAGTTTGGTTGGCCTCTTTGAAAACAGCACAGATAACCGGTAGTGGAAAGGCATTAAACACATAGTGAGAATGAAATATGACTGCAAGGCACCAGCGGTAAAATGGTCTGTGGCTGCTATTATCCTTCGACCTTTGTCGGATGATGCACTACTTCAGGTTCAGTGGAAATTGATCTTTTCATTATGTCCAATCTCTGTTTTTTGTCTCCTCTGTTTCCCTTTCCACAAATAAAACTCTTATCCTCATTGGTAGTTTAAATCGTCATACATTTTTGTGATGGTTTAAAATTGTGATTTTGTGTTGGTTTAAAATCCTGCATTTGGCGCAAGAACCTTTTACTCCCCAGGTTGATTCCCCAATGGTGGACATTTGGACAATTAAACATAGCCAGTAACAGCAATACAAATACAAAAAACGTGTCATTAGATGGCTTCACTGTTGGAAACACAGTGGCCTGCTCTTCAGGAATGCAATAATGTCATGATAGTGCAACGTGGCTGTCATCTCTCTTTGGAATACAGAGCAGCTACACCCTTAAGACGGCTTGTCAGCGTGGATGCGCCGCTGTTGCTGTTGCTCTGCGGGGAACAGGCGTTGTAGCGTTCACATTGTCATAGCCAGTGGGACAATTGCTCTTAGGGGTTGAATCGCTCCAGGAAGAGGACAAGGGTCTGAACTGCCTGTTAGTGATGGATTGGCAGCACTCATCCTTCTTTTTTTGGGGGGGCTTGTGCAACCCCCCCCAAAAACTGTCATACGTCTCCAGAAACCCAATAGCTTGTGGCGTGCTTTGTGAAGTTTCACTGTTTAGTGAGGATCCGATACACTGCATTGCCTTTTTGGTTCCCTGATGGTATAGTACAGAATGCTCCTCCATTTAGGGCCGGCTGGTTGGTGCAGCAGCAGTTTGCTGATGGGGCTTTCCCCCTGGACCACATCCCACAGGCTTGGACCAGGATCTGTTTTTGCCATCTGCACTACTGTGCAGAGAATTTGCAATTGCAAAAAGTCCAAACATTTTTAGTCTCTCATTCTGTTGATTCTTCTGAACGTGAGGATTTGATGCTTGTCTTTGTCACACATGATGTGAACTGAATATAAATATATGAAAGGAACAAGACTTTTTGACATGTCGCCTTTGTCTGTTGGAAAATGTAACATCCATTTTCACTATTTTTTTGTAATAGTATTGTTGTTGTAATTGATAATGGAAGTTATCGCTGCTCTTATAGTGGAAGGATCACTGCAGTTTATATACTGTAGGCTTTGATTTTCTTTCCATTTGACTCAGTGTCATGGTCCTGCTGTCCTTCAGCTTAAAAAAAAGGAATCGGTGGCAGCAGATCCAGTGCGGAGTCCAAGAGCAAAATGGACTGCAAATGACACGTCCGGCCAAAAACAGCATAGTTATTGAAGTGATGACAGGGGTGAGTTATCAAATGAATGAAAAAACAGATAAACGACGGCCAAACGCGTTAGATTTACCGTATTCTGTGTGCTGTGATACAAAGGGACTTGTTTTAAATTAAAATATTTGCATTTGTTTACAACAGCCGGTGTGTGCTTAACAGCTTCTGTAATTAATTTTGACCCAGCAGAGAGTAGCAGAGTCTGGAGTACGCCGAGCTTGAGTGGATGCAGGGAACGCACTGGCTCGCCGTAGTCGATTACAAACACGGAACACCGCACACAACACTCGGGAAGCGGAGAATCCCGTTATGGGGATCGGCTTAAAATTCTAAACTGACAGTGAGAGGAGCGTCACAAAACAGGAAAAACAGAGTAAGAATGCACAACACGTTGGAGAGCGAACAGGCATGTTCAAACTCCCCCCCCCCCCACACAATCTTTGATTGAAGAAATTCACTAGTAATACAAATCTCCTCCAGGCAGAACCAGAGCTTGACAAGGTTAATTTTGACAAAATGAACCCTTTTACACACACTGAGCGCTGCACGGCGTGGGCCGCCCTTCGCCAGTCCGCGTTAAGCCACCCGTGTGATTCTAACCTCTTTGGTAGTCGCCACCCATTTAACGACCTCGCCAGCGGCCCCCAGACTGTCAAAAACATACGCGCACGCCACGCTGCCCAACTTTCAGAGGCGCGCTGGACAGGCTTCAAGCCGCGCTCGGCGATAGCCGGTGCTTTTGTGTTGCTGGGATATTGATAGGTTTGGGGGGGGGGGGTAGGGGGAGGTAGAGCGTAGGAACAGCTGGTATTATCGAACAGTCGAAGGATGGAAAGGAGACGCCACAGTCCTCTAATGAACCGTGGCTTGTCCGCTTGCCCGGCCAGCTTGCTTATGTAGCGACCCCCGTCGTCCTCCTCCGAAGTACCTGTCTTCGCGGCTTGCGCTGTCTCACACTCTCAGCCTGTTTTGAGCACTTTGTTCTGCTCGTAAGAAGACAAATGCTTCTGGAGTTTCGGGGGATCAAGAGAATATACCCTATGTTTTTTTTTTGACTGATCCTACTCTGAATGCGGGGCTTTGGCCGTGTATCCCATCTGCCGTAGCGCTGCGATTGCTGCTGCAGTGGGTTTTCTGATGGCAGGGTTTCAGGGCCTGTCACCGAACACCCACTTCCAGCACCACCAACACCACCCCCCCCCACCTCACCCCCACCACACACACACACACACACACACACACTCCGTCTGCTTGCTCTCTCAATGACGATGGCGCCATTTCCCCGGCATCACTCTGCTGGCACAGCATTTACAGTGAGTAGTGTGCGGATGGAGATGTATAGAGTGGGGAAAGGAAGGAGACAGGGAGATGAGGCAGGGAGATAGAGAGAAGGGAGCCGGGGAGGCCGAGTTAGGAGGGGCGAGAAGTGGATGACAGAAAGCAAGATGGAGGCGAAAGCGTTTGCTGAGCTCGGAGTTGTGGCGCCGCGAGCCGACAGGCGGGAGATGGACACGGCACATGGCGTGGAAGGCTTTTTGCTGAATTTGACTATGTGGCTGGCATTCGGTGGCTCTCGGCAACGCGGCGGCTCAGCGGTTCGCACTGTTGCTTCACGGAAAGAGGATTCCAGATTTCCTTCCCATTCCCAGTTGGGTCTGTGTGGCAGCGGCTTGCCTTCCCCTGTTGGTGTGCGTCCCCCCGGCTTTATCACATGTTTACAATTTCTACAGTCCATGTTCCTAATGGTAATCTTCTCTTTATTTTGTGAACCAGGCCTCAAAATGGTACCCTTTTTAGAATTCTGCTAATTGTTTCATAATGGACCCAGGCTATATAGACGGCTAATGCAAGACCATCTCCTTTTTATTAGGTGGTACAAACACAACTCTAAGTAAGTAGGAGCTCCACAAAAGCACTTAACAGGTGTTGAATAAGCACAGAAGTGCATTAGCGAGACTTAAAGTCTAACAGTCGTTAGTGTTATGTGTATCTGCAAAGGTAAACTGCTGTGTGTCGTAACATGACGTAATCCGTCGGGCTTTTTTTTTTTTTTTGACTCACTGTCATGAACCCAGCCTGGTTTTGCTGCTCGTATTAATCTCCCCCGAATCTGGAGGAGTTCGCCCTCTCTGATTGGTCAGCTCAATCAGCTTCATCAGAAGGTTCGTGTGTAGGAATAAACACGGTTTATTATTCCACGTATACGCTTCCATTAACGTCAGAGCCTTCCAGTTTCCTTCAGAGAGTCTTCTTCTAAGGTGATTTATTAAACTCCAGGGACCACACTGTTTGTGAGGGGTACATGCCCCCCCAAGGAGACTGTTTGTTACTGTATGATTGCGAAGCATGAACCAACCTTCACTGGGTAAATCAAGGTTAAAAAACATCTTTAATTGCTATATAAGCAGTGACCTTTGCTGTAAAGATGGGATGGTATTCCTTTGCTAGAGGTAGGTTGTCTGCGTGAGAGCATTCCGCTATTCATTACAATTAGCAGTTTTTTTCTTCATTATTTGTTTGCCGGCCTGTTATTATGTCTTCAAAGCTCATTCCTGTCATCGCATTTCCATTTAAATAACTACCTTCCACGCTTACTCCAGTCATTAAGCTCCCGTTCCTCTTTTGTTTCTAAGAAGTCTCTTACTTAGTGCTTTCCTCTGAATATTATCATGGGCATTATCCCCCCCAAGTATCTCACAAAATGTTGTGTGGTAGTTGTGCTTAATTTGAATTAAAGGCATTGTTTCTGAGATCTACTGGTTCGAAGCTCCTCTCATGAGAGCAACTGTTGGGGTGAAATTGCCCTACTGAAATTATCCTTGTAAGATATTCCGAGCATGTTTGTGCTTTCTCTGGTAGAACCTCCTATGCAAACCACTGGCAATCAACTTTGTGCGCGATATCGTGTTTTGCCTTCCAGCTTCTCTAACAAAACAGCGCGCTGGTGCTTGTTCTCTACCGAACAACGTCTAATTTCAATGCAATTAACCGAGCCTTCGGAGAAACAGCAGTATAAATAAATGTGTTGTCAGTGGAGCAGCGAGCAGGCAACTTCTCCTGTCGGAGCACTATATTAATTAGTGTCCAGTGCAAAAACAGGCCTTCTTTCTCTTGTCAAATGCTGGCTGTTTCTTATCAGGAGCCCGGCCAGGGAAAACAGCCGAATAGACAGATGAAGTAATGTCGGCTATCTAAAATAAATTCAGGTAAGCAGCAATGGCACCATTGTAAGCATATCAATTCCCATCAGGATTATTAACCCGGGCCGCGCACAGCTGTCAGCTATCAGACGTTTGAGCGTTGGCCCATCAGTATAGGACATTTTATCCCTGTATTATGGTCTGGGAAATGTTATTTGTCATGCTCCCAGTCCCATTTTTAGTGACTCTGAGGGATTGTTGGGTTGGATTCAGTTGTGTGCACTTTCTGGTCCGCTCTTTTAGAACGGCACAATCAGAAAGATAAAATGAGCTCCTCTTTCTTTTGTGCTGGGATTTATTTTTGCTTTATTCCACTCTGCCATGTTGACTTTTTGGCATTAAAGCTTGTTCTTGCTCTTGTTGGGTGTCAAAAGGTTTTCTTTCAATGTTCTTTGGCACATTTATGAGCTGCGATGCTACAGTATTTTTTTACTGTAAGATGCTTTTTTTCTTTGAAGGGCTATTTTTAAATGTAGCTGGATAAGCCCATTGAGATATTGAATCTCTTTTGGGACGGGACCCTGGCCGAAGCGAAGCGTAAAGGTTGCACAAAGTACCATGTAACAATTAACGGACTAAAAAAAAAAAAAAAAAAAAAAAAAATTATCAACAACATATTAAATTCCACAAAAAAGAAACAAGATGCTTGAAACAGACATAAAAAATGCATCTACGAAAGAATTGTCATTCTGTGCAGGGACAGGTTTAGCATATATTCTCTAAGAAAAGCTCATCAGTGTCTTTGTGTGGATACATGATGTACAGTAGGTGTTGTTTTTGTGTGCGTAGACCATGAGTTTATTCCCGTCTCTACTGCACGTCAACATGCATGTGATCAAAAACCGTCTCCGTCTTCGCCCGAAGTCCATTACATCACGGCAGTCTTATCTTCCCCACTGCCACCTTCTCTCAAGCAGCAGACTGACATCTTCATGCCCGTCTCCGTCCCGCTCCTCCTCTGTCCTCCCTCGCTTTCCATTTCAGAACACTGCGTTGTGGATGGCGGTAAACGCAGAAAAGCCCTCTTTTGTTCTTGACCGTGGGTTCGTTTTGACTTGGAATCACAGCGAGGACTATCACTGGGACCAGTGGGAGCCTGCAGTGTACATTTCACACAGCTCACGCTAAATCCTGTAAGAGGGATTGGTTTCGGGAGGTCTGGCATCAGTCTTGGCTGCACGATTCAAAACCATGTTAGTTTCAGCTTTTTTCGAGTCACTGGGAGAATAGCCACCGACAAACAGCTGGGCACACCTTCAAAGTTTGCTTATTTAGTTATTCAGCCCATTTATTTGATGTCTAAACTCTGCGCCCGATAACGCTGTGATGTCCTGCAAAGGATGTTTGCAACCTCAGTAAATTGCTTTGTTCTGTGCATGCAAACAGTCGAAATTAGCGGCTGGCTGCACACAAAGAGCATTGTCTGGCACCATAATGTATTTTCAATTAGGAGGCCCTGTGAGATTTGGCCTATTCTCGGGATAGGTAGCTCTTTTCTTCCATGGCTCCAGAGACCAGTAATTGATTACCGCGTGTGAAATGGAAGTTAAGAACGGAGTGTGGCCGTGTCCCAGAGGACAGGAGTTTTCAAACAGCTCCCCCCCCCCAACCCTCCTGTACTGACAGCTTGACTTGAAAAAAACAACAACACGTGAGCGCGCACTGACTCACGGCGTGATAAGAAGCGCCTATTACCGAGCCCTTTACTTCAACCCCAGTGTCAAATATCACAGTAACGACTGTGATTAAGCCACGCTGCGGCCCTGCTCCTTGTGATACCAGTTTGAACGGACAGCAGCTCGCGATGACTCACACCCTCTTCAGGTTGCATTAATATCTTCCCGACCGGCTCGGACTCCGCAGCCCCCGCCTGTCTCCCCGGAGCCTGACAACTTGCAGCTCATTACAGACAAACTGTCCACCAGGAAACAAACTCGCTCCTCTTACCTTATTAATATTGTCAACTGTGTCTAATTTCATCACTTACACTCCCCGTGTGTGTGTGTTGCCGTGGTGAGTGCAACTCTCTGTCAACGGCAGAGACAGCTCGGTGACCCACACCGGCAGAGATTGTCATATTTATAATGTATCTGTCTCGCTGCTTTCAGCCACTTACTCGAGCAGATGAAGAGTGATGCCGTTTGTAATGTTGGGTCGTTTTCCTGATGCGGCTGTTAGAGGGGTTAAACAATCCAAAGAGGGCTACAGTAGTAGGAGAGTGTCAGAGTACTGAGCCGGGCGCTTAGTTCAACCGAGCTGAGGGGCTGATGTTTGGAAAGGGAGTTGGAGTTGAACCATTTGAATACGTTGGCTGATGCATTCCGTATACGTATATATTTTTTAACGTTTTGCATAACGTACTCATTCGCCTTCGGATGGAGAGTTGAATGAGATGATCGATACAATTTTCGGGTCCAAGCAGAGTCGGCAGGTAGTTAGCTTAGCACAACCACTGTAAACAAAAGGTACCAGCAAGCCTGGCTTTGCCCCAAAGGTAACTTATTTAGTGGTGCTGTTAGGTATACTTTGCCACCATCACACATAACTGGGCTATCATTAATATTATTATATATTATTTTAGCATCTGATCATCTATCAGTCAAAAATTTATTTTTGCACATTTGTATTACTAATGAATGTACTTAATCCACAAACAAACAAATTTCTCATTTGTTATTGTAATATCTCATTTGACATCCCACATTGTCATGAATGACATAGGCAGACAGATGTCCTTGAAATGGAATATTTCACCTCATCTCCATGAAGCCGTTGACAGAGTGATGACATTGTGGGCGTGATGATGTCGCTGGCTGTATAGTTTTGAAATATGTGCTGCTTCAGCGGAGGGATGACTTACATCCAGAGACGAGTAAGGCTGTCCTGTGTTTGTATTGTGTACCTTTACAAGAATTAGTGCTGGTGCTCCAAAGCAGGAAAAGAAGCTGTCAAGGTTACAGAGTAAAATGGGATTGAAGTTGTAATCATGTACATTGTAAATCTGCCAATTGATTTACAAGAATGTCCTAGATAATGTTTCTCCCGGTATTATATTGTTATTTATCATACTTTTTAAAGCAAGGGGGGGAGACGACTTCAAAGACAGCAGAAGTGTGCATTATACCGGCGTCAAAGTGTGATAAAAAGGGAGGAAAAGAGGACAAACTCCTTTTTCCGCAGTTTCTTCAAGGTCTCCCTGTCACTCCCTCAGCGAAGGGGGCAATCGAGGCCCATTGTGTAATCAACAAGAGAACATTACAGAGTGTCAGGATCTGATTGCTTGTTGAAGCAATGAGCTCCATTGTGTTTGGCCCATTAGCCATCACTTATAGTACATTTGACTCATGAGCTTCTTGTGTATTTTGAAGAAGTTTGAAAGCGCAGTTGGGACTCTTTTGTGAGTCGTGTACGGCTCACTAATGCACTCCGTTGCTTTACATTTGATTGTAATCAAGCCCCGAACCGGCGTTCGGATGTGAACCTGTGACCGGTTGCTCCGTCATCCACTGTTCCGTTGGATACAAACGGTCTCCGAGTCATTTTTTGTTTTTTTTATTTTCCTAGAAAATGCTCACTTATTATGCATGCCGTTCGCCGCGTTGCCCTGGATTGCACATTTCGTCACACCTGGGAGAAACCACAAACTCGTTCTGTCAGTCACCGAGCAGCTCCACAGGACGCCTTTTTCGGGGTTAATGGCTAACTCAAGGTCAGCTAAACAATCTTGTGGGAAGTGGCGCCCTTGTGGGACATTGGTACGAACCTATTGTCCCCGACTCCTTTCTCAGCCAACAGCCTTTCTCAGGCTCGGCGATACGCACACGTTGCGAGACTGCGATTAGCTATATTCCACTGAGAGAGAGAGATTTACAAAGTCATTCTTTCAGGCACATTTCATATTTTGAAAGTGCTGGAAGGAGACAAAGTATATCTTTGCAATAAGCCTTGAGAAGCTGTACTTGACAGTGATTTGGGAATTAAAGGCATTGGTAATAACTCTTCTAAGAGACCTGTCAAAGCAAAGCTTTTTTCTTTTGTGAAAATGACTGCAATACAAAAATAATGTAAATGTTGTATTGTGATTGCGTCATTTCTGCAAATAGGGATCATACTTTTATAGATTTGAATGGTGGTTTTAGGCTACAAGGTATTTTACAAGAACTTATTTTACAAGAATCACAATCATCATTGAGTGAAGAAACTTTATCTCGTTTTAGGTGAAAAAATTCCTTAAAGGAACTGTATGTATTGATACAGCTGAGCCCACGATGGCCATTTTTTGATCATATTTCAGCATTTGAAAGCGTCTTTGAAATGTCTCCTTTTCATCATTTTATTTCACAAAAGATCCAATTGCTAGCCTTCAGAAAGCAGTCCTTTATGTAAGATCGTAATGTGCCAATGCAAAAATATAAGTGTGAAACGAAGCTACGTTTATTCTCCTTCAGGCTAGATCCGCACTAATTAAAGGCTAGCATGAGTGGTAGGGGATTATGAATTCGGCTGCATTTCGTGGTGAGATCTGCAGAGACGGTTGGTTCGGGTTAGGCGTCGTGGTTCAGCTTACCGCTTTATCGACACCTGACCAATCCATTGAATCTGACCTGCCTAAACACAGCAGCCGTGTGGTTTCGACGTTCTTTTTGTTTATTTGCACATAGACTAAGCAAAATCCTTGTGCATAGAGGTATGTTCTTGAGATCAATGGCTAACAGGGCGCGGGGCCGACCGGCTCCAAAGTCTGAACTCGGTCCAACTTGGGAGTGCTTCGAGAATATTCATCTGTCTGTCCGGCAACCCCCCAAAGACTGCAGCGGAGGAAAATGAGAAATGCTGTTTTATAATGAGCGCCTTAGGCAAAGACATACAGAGATATGTCTTTTAAAAAATCTGACATATACTCACAGTAATACTGTGCAGAAGTTCTTAGCATTCTAACAACTCGCCCCCTCGAAGACATCCAAGCAATTCTTCAATATTTCTGATAGAACCTTCATTGCCATTGACGCAGGGTTACTCCTGTATGCGGTCATTTTGTATTCAGATGTTACCATGTAAGCAGCAATTGTTCCTGGGGATTTGAGCTATGGCTTTGTTTACTCATAAACAAACACTGATGATTTAAATCAGACATAATTACCAACGGCTGTTTTCCCAGTGATAGTTTGATGGCAACTAGATTGAGCCTCTTTAGAAGGAGTAAGTGTCGCTGCCGTTTTGCTGTCCCATTACAGATGCATAGCAATCTAAAGAGACAAAACGCAAACAGGAAAGTCAATTACAGAAGCTGGTGCAACGAGTCGGTGTGTTCATGCCTTAAATGCACGCTTGAATGGATGATGAAAGTGTCATGTTTAAGTTTATCTGGTGGGTGACATCTTCTACCCACTTTACACTTTACTGATGTAACAGAGGAGTTGTTTCAGCAATAGATGTGCACTTCTCTTACAGTCTGCAGAGAGTTTCAAGCTGCAGTTTGTACTTGGTGCAATGAGCCATTGCAATGAGCACAATGTTGTGGCTCATCTACCATGTTAGTGTTGCTCCCTTGTAAAGGGACGGCATATTATTTACTCTTTGTCTTTATGTGTCATTAAAAGTACCCTATGTGTAATGAGCCCTGTTTATGCTTTTAGCTGTGAACATTATTACTTCAATTCATTTCCCACAAGCAGCATGTTAAAAAAGCACCGATCCAATCATTTCAGTTTTGAGAACTATCCATATTTTTATTTGGAAAATGGATTAATGCAGGTTACATAAAAGGAATTACTCGTTGTTACAACCCCCGCTGAGAATTATCAGATCACCGTCTGGTTGCATCCAGCTGTAAGTAGAATTTGAGCGACGTTCAGCGCTCTCTTTTGGGTTTATGGCCCACAACTTTATTGTTTGGTTGAGTCCCATCGCTCCCATCCATGTTGTTTGCAAACAGGAGCTGGATGCAGCTGTTTCAAGCAAAAAGGCTCTAATAGGCCCAATGTGCACGACTTGTCAAGCACTAAATGACAAGCCGGCAATATTAGCCGAGTAGCTGAATAACAGGATGTTTCTCCGAGGAGTTGGTGGAGACTTAAACAAAGCTAGAGGAAGATTGAATATTTATTTTTTTGAAAATTAATACTGATATTACGTGTGAATAGGACGCACTTTGCCTTAACACCTTGATTAGGAGAATAATACGGCAATGCTGTATTTACAGCTTATTGCAATGCCCCACAGGGCAAGAAAAATAATCCATCCTTACTTAAGAGGACCCAGATGTAGCTCACGTCAATACACACACTTTGGTTTAAATGGCTCTTTAGTCCTTTCATAGCTATTCGTCCTTGTCACTCGGCTCTCTCAGCTCCTCTACTTGGCATTATCAAGTCGCCAGATAGTCTGTTTTGGTACTGATAGCTGTCACTACTGATTCTCTCCTACACATCCTCAGCATCTCGCAGGCAGCTCTTGGTTTATTGCCAATTAACAATTTAGTCACAACACAATGTTATAAACCCAGTGTTCTACCCGAGTTCTGCCCGCATCGCAAAGACGGCCTGGTGAAGAAATGGAGCAACCAGAAGAAGAAAAAAAACCCGAAAGAAAATCAATAGTCCACTCTGCCTCCGACATCTTAATGCCACTCTCAGTGGAGAGGGGTGTGTGGAAGTGATGGAGTCTCTGTCAGTTACTAGACATCAGAGGGGTTTTTAATTGAGGCCCCAGTGGAGCTGGGAGGGACATGGGAGGTGTTGAGAGAGAGAGAGAGAGAGAGTTAGCCCGGACCGGTGTGAGATGAGGTGGGAAGGCCGGACGATGTGAGACGATGTTGTTGGCCACTTTCATCCCTCTCTCGGCTTAGCACTTGGAAGTAGGACGTGACATTTACGTCCCAGTATCTTCTGAATGTTGATGCTTTTTCTCTCAGAGCTGTGTGTGTGTGTGTGTTATGTTTACTTCACTTTCTCTGGCCAGTTGCAGCACAACTCTAGAAAATCTTTGTTTTGGCTGAAATATTTCCGACTGCTTTGTATACCATGGACCCCGTGTTTCCACTATGTCCATCACCATCTACTTGTCTGATCATTAGGACAGGGACTCGACCATGCATTGCCAGTGTTGCTAGTGCCACTTGAGCAAGAGCTGCAGGACATTTCCAAAGGTTGCTCATACTTGCTGACATGCTTCCACATGATTTGCTTCCGTCTCTGTTGAGCTGTCTGACTCCATTTCTTCACCCGCAGTTTTCCTTGCATGCAAGTGTGCGTTTGTTTTAGAATGAAAAGGAAGCGTATGCCCACTGGTTAGCATGCAGTAAGCTCAAGCTTCCAATTGGATGTGACACTTAATATCCATTCTGTACCGGAACAAATGATGTGGCCAGACCCACCTCAGGCCTCACATCTCCACCGTGAAGTTCTATCCTGGTTATAGTGCCCACCTTTACCTCAGGCCATTGTTTATGTATTCCAGCACAGAGCTATTATACATTCTCACACCTCCCTGCCTGTAACGTGGCCTCTGCCTCGCTAACACGACAACCATGCAGTTGGCTCTGAGCTGCCTATTCAGTTAATTAGCCAGTCTACTGGGTATGAGATTAACTTTGACTGTAAAGATGAGAAACCTCCCTCTAACCTTGCCCCCGGCATATCGGAGTAAGACTTGAAATCATCCCTTTAAATATACCTTGGTTAGCTTCGCCGCCGCTTCCTTCCCAGACCAATCACTGGCGGTCATGTGTTGGTCTCTGTGAACGCCGTAGGAATACTCAAAAAGGTTTGCTGCCAGCTATTGAGATTACTTCGACGATTCAGTTGCACGTCACAAACGAGTCGCGTATCTGTGTGAGCATGTTTGATACGATGCATAAAGATGCACACGGGTTTAATAATAAAGGGTGGCCCAATATACACAAGCAGTAATAAAAGTGCCCAGTGGTCCGTCTTAAAGAGGTACTTAAACTTGGCCATCCAGGAACAGTGTTGTCTTGACTGCCTATGGTGGGCAGTGTCTACAGAACCGTGATCCGTAGAATTGATCTGTTTTCGCTGCTTTCAATGCAATTCAATTTTCACATCTGGAAAATATCCTTCAAGCGTCGCAAGTTTTTTTTTTTTTCCTTTTTGTAGAAATGAGTTTGTATTTAATCAGGCAGCGCATTAAGTGCATGGTCGCTCTGCCACCTTGACGGAGTTGCACGCGTCAGAGCGAGGGGTCCATCGCGGCTTAAACAGCCCGCCTCTGCCCCAACTTCTCAGTTATATTGGATGGCAAGAAATATTCACCTTTAATCGATCAGATATAAGCTTAAAGATTAAATCCATGGCACTGCTCTATAGGCAGAGTGCCGCTTGACTGTGAGCCAACTTCCCACAGAGGAAAGGTCAGGGGCAGTCTGACATATCTGAGAGACATCTTAAGAGTTCAGAGTGGGCCAATTGCACGAAACCTCATTGTGATTCCAGCCCAGTTCAGCATTCACGTAGTTACCAGCTCAATGCCTGCTCGCTTGCAAACCCACCACCCAGAACTCCCCTTCTTGGGTCACTTGGCCACTCACCCGCCTACCCCGTCCCTTAACAACCTTCACCGCCTCACGTACTAATCCTCCTCATTCTGCCCCCCCACCCACCACCAGATGGCTTTTATGGTTCTCCCGCTGAGAAAAAAAGAGGGCTGTTAGAAACGTTATTCCTATAAATGCACAGCCATTACTCTGTTTTAATGTGCACGTCTGCACATCATACACTCCTGTTTGCCACGAGCCCCTGGCGTCAAGGGAAGGGCAATAATGTCAGACAAATTGTGTAAGTAAATGGGCGCTGGCTCGTCCTAGAGACGAGCACGTTGCCTTCCTGCATGCCAATAAGACAGTGAGGTAGAATCTCGCTGAAAAGCAATTCATTGAAATGCAAAAAGAGGAGAGAAGACTCAGAGCAAAGATGCTGACAGGACAAAAACCTGTCGCCATCCATCCCAGTTTGCCAAGTTTTGCCTTAATAAAGGAGCTTATTGTCCTCTCCCAGAGAGAAGAGGTCTTTACCCAAGAAATATTGCAACAACAGCTGGTGTGCCTGTATGCTCGCAGACCCTCGGTACTGCGAATGAATGGGGAGGATTCGGGAGCTTTTGACGGACACCTTTTAATGTCGATAATTTAAAGCTTGTAATTGAAACTGAAGCGGAAACAAATTTAAAGTCATTCGTTCAATGTCAGCCTAATATTCATGCTCATGTTTTCCATTCTGACTAATCCGTGTCCTCCGAGGCAGAGGCTATCTTCTCTCCATTAGCACCGCTGTTATTGTTTCTGCCAATCTCTTCCCAGTAAGATCGACGGCGCTACACGGAAACCGAATAAAGAAGTTTAGATCACCAGTGTCGGCGAGCCGGCACTCGCTGAAGCAGTGTGCATCAATCACCTCGCCATAGTGGGGCGAATGTGATTTAAGTGTGAGCTCCTGTTTTGTCTCACTGAGTTTTATATCTCATTCACGTTACTGTTTCTTCCCAGCCACACTGTATTGTCTGACTGAATATCTTTATCTCTGCCATGTGACTCGTTAGAAAGACACATAAGCCCATTTGGACTGCAGAGCCTGGCTGCGCCTCTCGGGGTCCCCAGGGCTGCATCGCGGCTCCAGCAGGGCCCAGAACCCGGGTGCGGCTGAACCCCTGGGCTAGCCTCTGGTCCAACACGTTTCTTCTCTGATCAACACCCCTCATCTATGGTCCCCGCTCTCTTTTCACAACCAGGCAGAATAAGGTCAGGTTGTTCATCCTGACAATGAGAGAAAAGCCTAATTGACTCTCCCGCTCCTCTTCCTCATCCTTGCAGCTTGTCGACAATGAGCCTCCAGGCTCTTTTTTTGAGCCTGAAACCATCCTTCTGTCAAGAGACCTTATTCTCCTTTGGTCAGAGCTTACGGGCCAGGGATTCTTCTAGGCAGGTAAAACTGGGCTGACAGTTGGAGGGAAAGCAGCTTTGATCTCCACCGTCTCCACGTTGCAGAACCACAAGATGACAGGCAGGGGAGTCTTATCGGCACTTTATTCCACCAAAGGTGCTGGAGAGAAAACACTCAGGCTCGTAAAAATGCCTGTGAATCTTGGCTTTCACATTCACTGAAGCCCGAACAATACCCAAGCTGGCCCCTTGCGAGTCCCCTTTAGTGTCTTCCAGGGGCTACGGGAGCCTCATTTCCCACTGGTGATGTGCCCCGAGTTACAGTCTCCATATGGAGCTGGTGTTTTATCGTACTCCTGCCTGCCCCCGTTAAATATCTATTTTTACCTTAGCAGTCCAATGTGGCCTCCTATGTTACACAAAACACCTACGGCGTAACAGAAGAGGGTCGCCCAAGGTGTGGTCGATATTACTTTTAAAAATTGGAGATGCATTTTTAGCTACTAGTTGTACCTTGTCGGCATATATCACATTTTTATACATGAGTTTAATAGTGCTCAACAACAAAATAACAACGAGGGATTGGACACAATAAAAAATCATATTATATGTACAATTTTAATAGAAGAGCATTTCAACCAAAATTGGAACAACTAAATATTGTATTGTTGATTTGATCCTGTTATTGTGTCCATCTATATGGACATGTATTATACAGAGTTGAGCAATTTTATGTGACCAAAATTGGTTATTATACCTATAAAAATATTAACTGTAAATGTGGCTAAGGGGAAGGGTTCATTCTGCGGCAACAGTGCTGACATCTAAATGTTCAGTTTTGCAGACACACATATTAACATATTAAACATAATTTACACTAAATTCATACATTTGGCACTTTGTTGGGCAGAATGTGAAGCTTTCATATGGTACTAAATTATTTAAAAAAGCCGTTTTATTTCATGTACACTGACATGGTTCCCACAAACTTGTGTGCTACACATTCATAGTGTCGAGAAAACGTGTGTGTGCGTGTGTCTCTGTGTGTGTGTGTGTGTGTGTGTGTGTGTAGGGAAGTTTTGACCGTTTGGTGCTGCTCTGAAATCCGCAGACTCGAGGTAATGTGACAGTGCAGCCCAAAGCACTCCATCCTTACCCTTGCACAAAGAGGGAATAGGGAAAGGGGGGAGGGGGGGGAGGTACGTAAACAGAGCCATTAGAGACAAATCTATTTCTGAAGAAAACAAAATCACATCATCAAACAAGAGAAGAAGAAAAATATGATCCTTCAGCCCTTTGGGCCCCAGCGTTGCAATGATAGCCGACTATGGCATTTGTCTTTATCAGTCTGCCTTGAGGGAGGGAGAGTGTGGTGGGAAGGTGTGAGAGTAAAAAGAGTGAGAGAGAGAGAGACAATGGGAACAAAGAACACAGCGTCTTCTTTACTCTTCACCGGGAGCTCGACACATTTCTTACTTTTTTCGGACTTGACGTGGACAGCTTGTATGATTATTCCTCTTTCATACATGTTTTGTGCTTTTGCTGTTGGTACAACGTGGCTCTCAGATGGTCATTCTTTAAACGTAAGAGTGAGGGGCTCGGTGGACAGCGAGCCACTGCATCATCAGTCATGACTAGCCTGGGGAGGCATACACAGTTTCATCAAAATGACAAGATGGACTTTCCAGATTTTATCCTTTCTCTGTGACATTTGGTTGTTTATCCTGCTTTTCAGCAGTACCAGAGTGTCTGTAGTGCATTGGGTATTGGGTATTAAGTGTCTCTCAGAATAGATACACTGTATACGTCTAATATAAAAGAATCAAGACTATAATAATTAGTTGAAACGTATAACATGTAGAATACTTTATTATCAATTCTCTCTATATTATATTGGAGCCATTCTCTATTTCTGCCGTTTGACCGGGTAGTACTAATAAATATGTCTGAGAATCAGCCACGCTGCAGCTCTGTGGGGCTGTAAGCACAGCGGTGCTTTGGGCTAAATGTCATTATGCTAACATGCCAATGTTAGTCAGGTATAATATCAACTATTTTAACCCTTAGTTTGGCTTTTTTCGCTTGCTAATGTTTGCAAATGGTCACCAAACACTATGCACATGCTGATGGGAGTGTCATTAGTTTTGCAGTAATTTTCTCATAAACCAAAGTATTGGACTACTTCTCGTTTTGATGATGATGCTTGATGACAAGTTGAGGCATCACCAAAATGATTACAGTTTATCCTAAAGGGAGTTGTTAAGGCTGCTCTAATCAGGCATGAGGGGGCCCAACACCAATCACTGGAAGCTGCATGGGCACCGGTCACAAGTCCAAAATCAAAGAGAACAAAGTTATGTTGATGCAAAATGCAAGAGCTTACTACAGCTAGGACTACTATATCAATTAAGCAACATGTTATATTTTATCAAGAATCTTTTAGTAGTTTTGATTTTAATTAAATGTGTCTCTGTGTCCCTCGGTAATGTAAGTTCTTATAGTCTTATAGTTGATGAAAAATAGACGGTTTGCTCAAAATACCAACAATGAACAACCTCATGTTGGGGCTGGAAGAAAAGTCAGGGGATCAACAAAGTCATTACACTTCACATTTTGGGGACCGTGATAATGCCTGTAAGAAGTGTCAATCCATCCAATACTTGTTGAGATGCATCAGTCTGGACCCAAGCGGTGGACAGACAAGAACAGACAGATTGGCGTCACTTTCCAAAACAACAGCAGCATAAAGGCTGAACTGACTTTTGTATCATCGGTGGGTCCATATTCCTCCTCTCACTCCTTTCTATGGGCCTCTCATTAATTCTATTTCGTGGAACAATCGGGTACAATTGCTTCTCGGCGTCAGATGGACTGGGTTTCCATTTGAGAATTGATCACCTCCAAAAAGGACGCCTCTGTTTGCCCTTAATCTCGACTCGCCTGTATTGTAGCCCGTCTGTAAAGCTCATGCCAAGTCCTTACAGATGCTTCATCATTTCCTCTTTCCAGTGCCAGTCATTTGTCAGTCTTTTTATTTTTTTATTTATTATTTCCTGCCCAGAGCGGGCACTCTCTGAAGGAGGCCTGTCTGTGCTACAGCCAGGCACACGGCTATTTAGTGGCTCTGCTGTTTTCTTTTCTTCTCCCTCTGTTCAGTGTGAATACCCAGGGGAAATTTGGCTGTGTCTCTGATATCTTCCTTTGTCCTGCTGACCAGTTTCTATTCCTCATCAGTTCGCAGTTTGCCAACATACTGTCACTCAGTTTCATGTCTAATTGACTCAAGTCATTTTAGCATTGCGTTGAAAGATGCACAATATTGTGCGGGTGAAAAAAAGAAACATTTCATAGAAAAGTTTGTACTATGCATATTTGCTTTCCTTCTTTTTTTTTTTTTTCTTATCTTGATGGTTTTCCAAATACATTACTGAATATTGACATTTTTTCTCTCTCGGTCGAATACTGTTAATGATACAGTCGACATTAACAAGTTAGAGAATATTAATTAAAGCAAACGCATCCAAACTTCAGTCATCTGAGCAATGCGTAACAGAAGGCAGGGGGTGGGATAGTTAGCGCCAACATCCTCTTAACGACGCTGCCAATGCTGTTTGAGTGAAACGACAACACAGTCTTGTGCGCCTGCTCAGCCATCTGCCATCTGGACTCAATTGAATGACTCAAGTGTCTTAATTGGATGCTAGCGTAGGAGCCCTTACTTCGTTCACATTAAGCAAAGGTTGTCGCTCATTTCTGTTATCTCTGACTGTCCGACTGATTTTTGAAAGTCAACCGTTGTGCGGAGATGATGTGACGATGATGCCGGAGATGTGTTGCCACGTTGGCCTTCATGTCCTGCCGCCTGGATGATTCAGGATTTTTATCACAACTAATGCAAACGGCAAAATTGTCAAATGGGGAAATAATGGTGAGGGAGACAGCCTTGACAGTTGTGCTCTTTTTTCTTTTTTTTTTAGCTCCGTGTGAGTGAATAATAAGGGCTCAACCTTCTCCCCCCCCCCTCTCTTCCACCCTTCTCTGCCCTTTGCTTCAGGTCAGAACATTGCGTTCCCCCCGGTGGCTCTGTGGGTAACTGTTGGCCTGGCCGTGTGTCTGCTGGTGCTGCTAGTTGCCCTGGCTGCTGTCTGCCGCAGGAAGATCAAGGAGAGCTGCGAGGAGGCCAGGAGAGAAGGTAATGGGGGGTGGGGTGGGTGGGGGGGACGCTGCACATTCAGCACCAGTGTCTCACAACGGGTACGACTCATTGATTTAATTCTCAAGGTTGGATAACGACATGAAATATGAATGTCAGAGCTGTGGCAACTTTGGAGCTACGTGCACAAAAAAAGTCATGAACTGAGTGTGTTACACACTACTGTACACACAGTTCAAGGGCTGGACGAAACAGGATTCCAACCCATCGTGGTCTCAGGCCCTTTCAGCACTTCTCAGGGCCTTCATTAAAATGCTAAATTACTCCTTAAACTTCTCACACAGTCGTCCAGTGGATTATATGCATAATTGTGACATGTTGCCTCGATCATGTGGGAGGCACAACGAGAGCGGCAAAGATAGAGCAGAAAGCGGTGATGAGATGTTAGCTGCCCAAGGAACATCGAGATTCCAGAGGGAGTTCTGCTTAATGCGTATGGGCAGGATCTCGGTTGGCGGGACACATATCTTCGGCAAAGAGGAACATCATTACTCGGGACCAGTAATTAGAGTTTCGAAATAGCTGAGGATCGCCGCGAGTGCAAAGAGAAAAAGTTTGGGAATGAGATAGATAGTGCAGAGCCACCAGCTCTGCTGTAATGAGATCCGCTCAGAGTGGAGGAGACATTTAAATAAAGGTCAGCCAGTGTCTGCACCACGGCCCAGAGGTTTAAAAATAAATATGGAAGTGACACAGACTCAGAGGAAAGAGTAAATATCTCAATGGAACATATGAAATCAAATGAAATGGAAAGAGAGAAATATAATGTGCTTCTTCCCAGAGGCAAAGAGGCTCCTGAGGTTGTGGGGCCCTTTTTTCTTCGGTGAAAGAAGAGCTGCATTTTCCTGCCTCCAGTCTTAACACCAAGGGCAGGATTGATTATATGGTCATCCACCCTTCGCCTTATTGAAATGTTATGTCGCATTCCGTCCCCTGCCCGCCGACGCATCTGCAGTCTTTGCCGTTTTCCAAGCACAAAGCTGAAGAGTGTGAACGCTGACTTATTCACATATCATGCAGACAGTTATAGAAGGATACTGTATGAATACAGATGTGCAGGGGCTTAAATTAGGCCATGCACATATATAGAGCTGTGGAGAGGCTGGGAAGTGCAACCTAATTGTGGTTGTCTTATCTTTTAATGGCGTTCCGGGGTTTGGCCACGTTGAAGTTGACTCTCTCCACGCGTCTTGGTAGCGTGGGCAGAAGGGTCAGTAAAAGTGGAGAAGTGAGTAAGTCATTTTTCATACCTGTCATAATGTATGTGGAGCACCAGCATGTGTATCGTAAGAGAGAAGAGCAGCATGTGGACTCTATTCCTGGACCAGTGTTGTTTCTCAACACCAGCGTGGTTGTGTGTGCTTTCAGCTTCCTATCTGGGGCTCCCGTTCCATTTCTCCGAAGCATATTTTACATTTGGATAAGCATATGATTTCATCAGACTTGCACTTGGGTATCATCTGTTGGTGACATGGGATTGATCTCCCCAGTGTGACGGATGAGAGTCCGGAGGGATGTTTCCCCAGAGGAGTTTTGACCATAGTGGTGCACATTCACAGGAGTTCCCTCCACAGCACAAACACTGTCATTAAGTCTTATGTCCTAATATGCACAAAGGCTTTAAAAAAAAACAAAAAACGGTTTTGCTGTTACTAGGGTGCAGGAACCAATTAATTGGGAAGGCGTATCAGTGTATTTATACATAGTACAACTGGTGTACCGGCAAGCCATTTGCTTTGCTTACATTTAAAACACTCACGATGTCCCAGCAGTGTTTGCGGATATTCAGAGTAGTGCTGTGTCACTTCTGTGTAGAGGAGACATCGAGGCAGAAGCGTGGATGATGAGAAACAGTAACAGTCTTCTGGCTTCAATGAGTAGCTTTCTCTATACCCCGACTCTCTCGTCTTTCATGTGGTTTTGTCCAGCATGTGTGCTGGAGCCCATAACCGTCCTTCCTCCTGTTCGCACAAAACTGAGATGCAGCCAACATGGGGCACACACCACTCTCAATGTACAAGGGAAGCGGTTCTCACTCCCTGCCCTGTGGATGCCCTCGTCTTCAGCCTGACTTTAAATGAGCCTCTTTCTGTTTCTCTCTCTCTCTCTCTCTCTCTCTCTCTCCTATTGCAGCCCTGTCCCCCAATGTATTTCCACTCCTGCCACTGTGGTGGGACTGTATGTTGATTTGGCGGTGTTGAATGACGTAGCGACCGTAAACGGGCTCATGCATTTATGTGAATGTAACTCGACAGTTTTACATTTTTATCCAATATTGCTTTGGTCTGAGGTTGCTTTTGTGGATAACGTGTACAAATTTATTACAAATGGTGTTCCAGACTTTTCCTTTAACTTTACTCTGAGAAAAAATCTAAGTTGACCGCGGAGTTGGTCGCGAAAACGAAACGGCTGCTAGCTACAGTCAATTACACCAAGATGGAGAGAGATTTTTGCATTGGAAGTAAAACAAACACCGGCACGACATACAGTGGAGAACTGTGCAGAGGAATTCCTCCACGTGTCAAACAGAAGGTGGGTGAGTGGCAAACGGACCACTTAAAGCACTGCCAAGCTAAGCTAGCTGCTATGCTAATTCTATCTCAACATCTAACGTTACCCTGCGGGGCACACAGTCTGCAGAGGACCACCACGGTGTCCCTAAAAGGCCGTGGTTTGAAAACGTTCTGGCTAAATGTGGGGAGATTGTTGGCACTTCAAACACAGCCGTTAAATGATGGAGAGCTGAAAGCAAAGTGCGCGAGGACAGCAGGAAGAGTCGCTAGTTCAACATGTTCCACCAGGTGGAATTCTGCCTCCAAGATGATCAAAAGTGTATGGTTTTGTGTATAAAATAGCATTAACAATTGAACAATACTGTCTAAAATACACACTTTCTGAAGTGATTACTCATTACTTGTAATAATTAGTCTTTAGAAGAACAAACATTCTTTAACAACAATATTCATTAATCGCCATTAATCAAGATTAATGAATGTCAAAATGTGCGATTAATTAGTTCATTTTTTTAATCTATTGACGCCCCCAGAAAATAAAGAAAATAACACAAAAGGTTCGGGTAAACTACTGTGTGGTTTGGATCTGGACAGTTGTTCTGCTGATGTTGGAATGTCAGGCAAACGTATAGGAATATAAACATAGATCGCGCTGCCTTGACATTTAATTTGGTTCAATTATCCGTGTAATCTCATATATCAGACACTAAATATTGGATAGCAAGCCCAACTGCTGTGAAAATCGTGTCAAAGAATTAATATCAGTCACATGGATACCCTGCCCCAGACCTATTTTTAGCCCATAATGTGTGTACGCACATGCACTCCGCACGCGTAAGTGTGACAGCCATCACCGGGTGGCCTCCCAAACTCTGTTGACAGTGGGTTTTCAGAGAGCCAGCAGCTAAAGCCTAATATGATTACTGTCTTCGCAAAAAGGCTAGGAGGTTAAGGTATGTCTGTGTGTGTGTGTGTGTGTGTGTCTGTGTGTCTGTTTGTGTGTGATGTGGCATTTTGGGAAGCTTCGTTGTCATATAGCTCTCTCACCACAGCTTGTCCTTCCAGCTGCATAGGATGAGCTCACCGTACCTTGGGATGAAGTGACTGCATTGCATGCCTGCCTTTGTTCTGGTTCTCCCACTGATAATTGCTCCTCTGTCTCCCCACAGCTGAAGAGGCCAAGGAACTGGAGGAAGAGGAGTCAAAGACAGGTCAGACAATCCACCCCTGGTCAAGCTCAGCCTCCGCCTGTATTTGCTTCGGCTCTCACTCCTCTTTGTGCTGCCAGATGCCGGTCGGAAAAATAGTTGAATCTGCACCTGTCCACCACGTCCTTTAGCTGAAACCAATATTGGAATACAAAAATATATTTTGTATTCGGCACTGCGTCCAGCGTAATGATGCAGCGCTGAAACACAGTCAGGAACAGGCAACACTGCATTTTATCCACTGAGGCGTGGATCAAGTGGAGAGGAACGGCAGACTGAGCCTGTAAACAAGGCAATTAATTGTTCACTTACAAAATCTCACTACATCTAGAATTATATTTCTTTTTTTCTATTCATTTAATTTCGTTTTTTTTTTTTATTTTGGTAGGGATCCAACAGAACAAGTGACTGAATGTTAAGTTTGTTTACTGAAATGTGAGGGAACTCTAATTAAGAAAGTGTGCACGTGAGAAACGCAACTAGCTCCAGGCACTGGATCCGTCAACACAGCATCCCAATGGCATAACTCTTCCACTCTGTGTGTGTGTGTGTGTGTGTGTGTGTGTGTGTGTGTGTGTGTTCAAGTGTTAGAGAGAGGGAGACAGGCACACTAATTTAGTGCTGCAACAAGCTGTATTACATTATAGGTTCCCCCAAAGCTACAGCTAAAACCGTGAAATCTATCTAGTCTATAAATTTAATGGTAACAAGTTTCACAAGTTCCAAGTTTCCCAAAACGCCAGCAATAGTGCTGCCGTGTCCTGCACTCAAACGATCCTGTTTACCAAGCCCAATTGATCTTTCTGACTAAAGCCTGACTAAAATGCGTCATGCATGTTATTGTCACACGTTTCTTTCGAATTTTTATGATGAATCATCCAGTAGAATGGACAGACAACACAGACCGGTCTGGTCCCACTAAATGTTACACAGAGTTTGACCAGTGCCTATTCTTTCGTAACTAACGAGATTGATTCACCCGTGAAAGGCGATGTCCCGAAGGAGCTATTTAGAATTTGTTTCCCTTCGGTAAAGAGACATTTCACCACATATTCGCACATTTGGGAAATAGCAATGAACAAAACAGAGAGTATGCAGCCATTCTCCTGGTTCTGTGAAGCTGAATTAAACCGTAGTTACGCATCCAACTAAATGTTAATGCCATGTTGCAGGCTGACGTTCTATCAATGAAAGGTATGATCAGAGGAAAGAGTAAATACGCAAGTTAGCATTTGGTAATTACCATTAAATACAGCCCAGTCCAGTAGAACCTCTTGCCAATAAGAAGACATCTGCTGATTGAAAGAACCCCAGATAAATATTCAAGCCCATAACCCTCCACCCAATGCAATGTTTCCCAGTTTTTTTAGATTCCTATAACTTTAAAAATACATTATAGTTTTTTCTCATTACTCATCTTTTTCTTTTCATAATGCTCCACTTTTTTCGGTGTTGAGAGTGATGTGATACTTTGCTTACTGTGACCCTACGAGCCCGGGAATTAATTTCACTATTAGCAAGCAGGTCGAGCTTCTTCTGCCAGCGCAGCCTCGGTGACTGCCCCTCACAATCCTGAGCAGTTCTCCCTCAAGCGTTAATGTCATTAGAGTTATTCATTTGACTCCTTCTATAGTCTGATTGAATTATTTAGCCTTTCTGTGAACGGTAAAGTTAATACCATGCGATTTTAATAAGCTGAGAGGTGAAGGAAGGTTTCTGAGTGAAGGGGGACAATGACTTTCACTCTCTATTGCCTCTCTCATGAATGTTTCAGAGAGTTCTGTGCAGCCAGGAGCGGGGTCAGTCAACCCCCCCCCACACACACACACACACACACTGGTGAGACTTATGCTGCATTTCCACTGCATGCCACAGCACAGATCTCCTCAACTGGACTCACTCGGAACCTCTTTTGGGGTTTTTTTTTGCGGTCAAAAGTAGTGTATAGTAGACTTGGTGCTTTTTTTTGGTATCACCAAAGTGGCGCGAAAATACTGCAAGCCACTGATTGTTCAGAGATGAACATTTTTGGCGTGAAATACGACGTACAAACTTTAAAATAGTCAAGGAACCGTCCATAGCAACGCTTTCTTATTCACTCGGCAGAGTTTTTTCAAAACTAATGCAAAATACAAAAATAAGGAAATAGAGAAAAGGACCTAGTACCAGTTGAGCAGAGTTAAGCGAAACCATGAAATGGAAACAAGGTAGAAGTCCTTCAGGTTTTTAGGAGAAGCGAGGCGGTGGCGGCACTCTAGTATTCCTTCCGCCTTCGCTCGCAGCTGCGTCTCGCCACCGTCCACGCACCTGGTTGATCCAGGTGGACGTTGTGGGCGGTGAGCTGGTGAAATCAAGCTAATGATTCTGCCTTTTTAAGATCCCTCTGTAAGCACTACAGACAGGAAGCTTTGTTTTGCCATCTGGTTCCAATTCAATGACAAAGGCAGAGGTTCCGGCATGAGACAAAGGAGCCGAAATGAGCCCCACTTTAATAAACCCAGCATGATGGGAAGCCACATGTGTGTTATCTTAATGAGCTGTCCGAAGGAGAGTGTGCCTCCCCTTTCATAGCCAGCCTGATTTGAACATTAACTAGTGATAACTAGAGACCTGGGATCATTCATTTGCAATTACAAAGGATCCTTTTGTTGCCTCCTGTAGAATTGCATGAATTTACTACAACACACACACTTGTTATTAAAGAATTTCTGCATGTAAATTATGATGCTTAGAAAGTGTAAACAATACAGAGCAGCACGTGTTATGACAACTTGTATTCGTAACATAACATACGTATTCAAAATGGAGGCCCTACCAGGTACCAAGTTGTACAAAAAATTTGGAAACTAAGGAAGCTATCGCATTTGTTGGGTTTATTAACAACACTATCATGACTGTCCTGGCAGCAGCTAACTATAGCCTACCGTTTGTGCAGCTACAGTAGCTAGCTAGCCATCAAACTTCTATTGATATTTATTTAAGTTTCTCCCACCATGATTAATGTCTGGGAGGTTATTTTTTTTCGCTGGGCACAGCCACCTTTCCAGGGCTGAAAAGGAAGACTATCCTGAATTGTCAATTTTCAATTTGTAGTCCTTCTACTAGCAAGCAGTAGCCAACTGTAAAAAGTAGTATAATCGAAAACGAATTGTTTGGTCTCAATCGATAGTTTCAAGTCTTCCAAGCAGTATGATGTTGTTTTTTAAAGTATAAAACACATTGTATTCTTTAGGACATGCCTAACTTGTAATTAACATGTGTGCTTTTTGCGTTCCCACTTATTTTGTATATTCCTTTCAAAAAAAGCTCAATATTATACTTGCACTACTACTTAAGGCTAGATAATTTTTATTTAGCATTGGATGGTAGCAAAAAGCCAAGATGGCAATATTCAGTGTATGGGCCATATACACAAATCTACACCCACCGGTAGCGATGTGCAGTGTGTAGCCTACAGTTCTTCTGGCTTCATACCTCACCTATCCACCCTGAAATTGGTCCAATAATCTGAGCATGATGTTCTGTTTAGAGGGGGCTGCAGTCGCTTGTGCAGCTCCTCTTGTCAGAGGCTGGCTTTAGTTTGTGTGCTCTAGCCTCTGTCTCACTAAATCCTAGACTCCAAGGAGTCGGGCCTTAGCAACAAGGCCCTGGAAGAGAGGGTTAGTCAGTGACCCAGTTATTTCAGAGACAAAGAATTGTCTGAAAGGACAATTTGACACACCCTCTGAAAAGGGAGCTTCGTGGAAAAAAAAAACAGTTTTCATAACCATCCACAACTGGGCCAAAGTCCCATGAAGGTGGAAGGTTAGGGAATATCCGTATGAAGCCCGATAGAACGTGGAAGCCACACTCTTCCCCGTGTATGTTCTAGTTCCTTCATGCAAAAGCAACCACTGAAAAATCGATGACAATTCCTAAATCATTTTCAAAGCTTCAAGCCAAGTTGCTCATCGCCCCAAAGGGGTTTAGTGAGGCTAGCTTACTAAGGCTGTTGAAAGGTGACTCTTGAGCAGAGAGCCTGAAACTATGACCAGAGTCAAAGTCACCTCTGTGCTTATTATATCACCCTCTGTGTCCTATCTATTGAGTTATTCACATAGTAATGAAAATACAGTACCTTAATGTGTGTGTCTCTCAAAGGACTGAAATAATTAGCTTAGCCTAAATATGTCAGTAGAGTATGGCGGTTACGTATGGCCGACTGCGGTTCAACGGTCGCGTCATCCTTCCATCAGAGGATTGGCGGTTCGATCCTCGACTCCACGTCCTGTCCTCCACGTGTCCTTGGGGCAAGAAGCTTAACCTCACATATCTCCCGTAGCCTGCCGGCTGTGAATGAGTTTTAATGGTTCGTCAGTTCTGATTGGCAGGTGGCTCATGCACTGTGGCCCCTGCCATCAGATATGAATGAACGTGAATCGGTAAATGACAGCTAGTGAATACAATTTGATCATACTATGTCCATTTATCTGAAGAACACAATGAATTTTACGCCGTCTTTATTATTGTGTGTTTGCAAAAAAACTCCATAGGGCACCTTTATTTTGTTTTTCTCTTTATTGACATGCATTAACAGCTGTAAGGGGCTGAATGGCAGAATAGTGAGGGGATTATACATTCTAGCTAGAAGGCTTCCACCCACTGCATCAGGGGAAGTGAGACCAGGTGTGCCAGGAGACACACCTGGTCCTCATCTCCTCATCAATGAGTGGGTACAAAAGGGCAAGCAGGGACAACACCAGATGAGAAATGTGTTGGTGGAAAAGAGCAGGGTGCTGGCGCTCTTAGGGCGGAGAATTAAGTTCCGGTAAGTCGGATGGTGGCGCGGTCTGATTCGGAAAGTTTAATTTAGTCTAGAAAACAACTTGATGACTTGTTTTATTAAAAACTATTACTTACATAATATCTGCCTCTGACTGCTGCGCTGCCATTTATATCACAGTCCTCCGTGCAATCCCAGCTACCAAGTATTGGTTTGCTGGTGGTTGAATTATGAATGCACGCTGAAAAACACAGCGTTATTAAAAAGTTGCATAAAGTATTTGTATAACATAGCCCAGTTCGACAGACCTGCAGGTCACCAACACACCATTGAACATTATTTTAGTTTGAATCGAGGGGGGCTTGGAAAGCAGCCTCCAGGCAGCCCTGCCTGACATGCCCTCCCTTTTCACTGGCAGCACATATTCAGCCACTGGGCTCTCCCAGCGGTCACACATTACTGACTAAATATATGTAAATAGAACATTCATGTTGCCTTCATTATTAGATGTGGGTCACTGGATAACTTCAAGAGCACTAATTAAAAAAGCTCCCAGCACACCATTGCTTAGTAGTTGCGCGCACACACACACACACACACACACACACACACACACACACACACACTACTCAAGCACTGCACTTATGTTCCTTGCTGGTTCAGCACCAAACCATAAGCTGCATGTTTACTATGTGGTGAAGAAATTGTGCTATAGGCTGTTACACTGGTTGGATTGGATACTGGTATTATATCCTATGGAAAGAATCATTTAATTGCGTACAAAGTCGTATTTCCTGTGCTTTCTCTTTTTTACACTTTAAACGTGATTCCAAAAGAAGCTAGTCAGTTCCGGAGAAACTTTCCTCCCTCCTTTCGCCGTGGTTTGGGGAAGAAACTCATCAAAGATGTGGAGCACACTCAACTGCTTTGGCAACCTCTCAAAGGTTATCTGCTGGTCCGTGAGGAAAAGGCCAACCGATCATTGTCAGAAGAGATAGAAAGGAAAAAAAATAAAAATAACAGCTCCTAAATCATTTGAAATAATGAATGTTGTCACAGCTAATAAAAGTAGTTAAACCACTAAGTGGTGTGCATCACAACAACAAGCCAAAGCCACTGCCGGCTGGTTGCATATCAGACAAAAGTAACAATGCAAGGAGCGCTTTGGAGAACACTGGATACCTTTTAGGATGGAAGGCAATTCCAGGGATGAATCCCCCTGTACAGATGCCATTTACATCCTCCTGCTGTCCAATCCCCCACGCCGCCCATTCCCCCTTCTGTCATGTAATCTACGCTCCTCTGACAGCACAGCCAAGGCCCGGTGGGAGAGTGCCTATCCATCTCACTGCCCCAATCTGCCTCCCCTGTTTGGTTCCACATGAGCACTCAGCTGCTGTGACTAATTAAATAAAGCGCTGTGCCCTCTGCTTCCTGTTAGCCATGGCAAGGTTGGTGCGCAGAGACTGAGGAAGAGGGGGAGAGTTGCTGAAGGAGGAGGGGACACAATAACCACTAACCATGCTTGTAATGGTGCTTTGGTCCACGAGTTGATAAAGTTACGTCGACGGCGGCTGCACGACGACGGCCTTCACAGTCGTGTTTCTCACAGATCTTTTAATGACACAATATTTTCAGCGCAAGTCTTGATTCTGGTTTGTTTTTCTGTTTCAGCCATGACGTTACTGAGTAGCTAAGGCAGAGAAAATAACGGTGAGTACGTTTGAATACACCTTTTAATTACACTTCTGTCCCTGTGTGACGCTCCATAGTCATTTCTCCTTATTCCAATTGAGCAGTAATGCTGTGGAGGGCACGGTGCCTCTGTAGGTTATGGGTAAGTGCTGCTGTAATGAGGCTCGGCTGCATTTATTTCTTTATTTATTTGAGAATATGTGAAGTCTTGACATTTTGATTTCAGGAATCACAGGGTCACTGACTGATACAACAAATACATTGAATGTCAGTTATTGGACTGTCCATCCTGAACAAGCAAACACGACGGAGGCTTGTATTTGTGTATTTCTTTCTGGATGACTGTATTGTAACTACCCTGCTTGAAATGTGTTGGTTTATTTTTGGTATTAGTGGATGACCCACATGAATAACCTATTAGACGTAGTGTTGATAACTGGGACCACGGACAAACCGATTAGTGAATTGGGTTAGAATGGAATCATCAAATAATACATGCTGTGTGGCCTGATGAGAGTCCATGCCTTTTCCTGACTTCTCTATAAAAAGCTGGACCATTTTGCCGCTGCTTTAGTAGCAGGCTGACTTGGACCAAGTGCAATAGCAGAAATACAGCGGTACGCAGGTAGGCATTTCTAAAAGTGATTAGAGCCCGCGTGTGATGGCAGTGTTCGACCTTCTGGCCATCGGGGAAAAGGAATGTGACACTCCCACTGGCCTTATGTTCACTCAACCATGGTCAGCCTGTGTCAGGCACTATATCCCTCCCTGGACCCAGCACACGGACCTCTGTAGGCCAGGAAAGCCCAAAAAAATGGAGCTATTTTTGGGGAAGCTCCTTTGCTGGAGACAAAAGTATTTTAGCCCTTTTTTGCTGTGACATGGTCGCTGATGTTTTTAGGCACTCCAACAATTTTGATTTGAAAGATTACACAGAAGTTTATGAGTAAGCAGAGCTTGAGTGATAACCGGCCGCTGTAGCTGGTCTGTCTTTTGTCAGACAATGAGCTACAATTTAATAAGTGTAGTGATTGGTAAATGAATCCTGCTATTTGGGACAATTTCAAATGTATTCTGCCGATAAGGGACCTCTGTTTAAGAGTCCCTGATGCTTCACTTTAACAGCCAGTGTGGACCTACACTGTATCTGTTCACTGTTCTTTTAAGTTTTACTTTTATAACCAGCAGTTTGGTGTCAGTTGTGTGAATAGTTTTTATTATGAGGTTGGACAGTTACTGCTGTTTTTTATTATACCCTGACTGGTCGTTGCCAAAAAGCCGCAGCATGCAGAATGTGTGGCAGATGATGGAAGGTGCAGAAAGTAATTTCCTGTAACTAGCCAAAATATAGTCTGGTCCGTAGGAGTCAAAGAGAGGACATTTGTCTTTGATGTAGCATCCACTGACCTTCACGAGACTGTTATTGCTGGGTAATATCCTGCAAGGCCCTCGACCTCGTTGCTGCTGAATCATCCTCGGATCAATTATTTGACTATTTGTGTGGCAGTTTTTCTATCGATTTAATGCATTTATGCAGAGTGCAGCATATCTCATTTAATAAAGCAAGGCTCCGCATTTAATTAAGTCGTTCGAGAGTGAGGCGGCACTTTGTTTTCATGAACATTTGCCTAATCGATACCTTGGTTCATTTGTGACTTATGTTCATCTTCTCAAACTTTTTTTATTGTTTCATTACTGGCAGCTCAGCACAGATAACATAGTCAATGACTAACTGCAGCACACTCAATAGTTGTAGCCATCATTAGTGGCTCACACTCACTGCGTGCAATCATACACACTGCATACTGTTTATTATGGCCACATTGGGGTTCTGGGAACTTAGATATTGTTGAGTAGATGTAACTTTCCCCTGTTCTTTCTACAGATAACTGAACTGTGGAGGCAGGATTTACTTTTTTTACCCATTAACCTTATTGTATCAAGTGAGATGGTCTGTTGCACAAATGTACATCTCTCTTCTTATTGATCATGAAGAGTTAACTCCTTTTTGGCCAAGCCCACTGAGTGAGTCACTTGGTTATTTTCCAAAGTTCTATTTTAAAGATTTAGTTTGCATTTCCCAGTGGAAGAATAACCAATGATTGCTGTGTAACCACAGTGTCAAATTATGCTGTTTCCAAAAACAATTGCTGGATATCAGTGCTGTTCTTTGGGCATCGCTGACGCAACTGACTAAAAAGAGTCTTTGAAGTAACATGTCGGGAGAAACCTTTCAACTTTCTAGGTGAAATTCTGCATTGGGCTGCTAGACCTTTTTTTGATGATTTTCAATGTTCCTGCATGTTCCTTTTATGTCCAAATGGTCTGTAGAGAATAATACTGGGCAAAACCTTAGACTTGAAATAGATGGCTGCAAATGAGAAGAGTAAATATTCAAAGGCAGCTATGAAGGGAATAAAGAAATGAGCAGCAGCATGGACGATCCCCATTATGTACCTCACAACAACACAGCATTTCCAATGAGCGACTACTTACTTTTCTTTTTAAGGATAGATGCAGTAACTGATAAATAATATTTTCCCCTGCTCTTGGGAAACATTGATTTCATTTGTTCCTGTATAATGACTTAAACTTCAAAGACTATCTTGTTTTCTATCGTCATTTATTGTAATAGCTTAGTGTTTACTTTCTTACAATACGGTGGTAAAAAGGGGTTAAATGGAGTGACATTTGAGAAGAACACTGATCTAAATACAAAAGCCTGCTACAGCTAAGTGTGAAAATTGGGATGTGATCTCCCTGAAAACCCGTTTATTTTAGAGCTGGGGAGATCGGCTCCTCCAGGTCCTCTCTGCTGTATGTAGCAGGTGAGGCCCTGCAGACACAGATGATGTCAGACAGGACACTTATGTTGGCCTCTCTCCAGGGAGGTGTCTTGAAGTGGAGTTTGACTCACTATTCCAGTGTCTCTGATCCCTGCATTATTTATGCTTTTGTCTCAGACATTTATCAGCATTTTTATACCTTGCAGCCTCATTCTACAGTACATCTCCTGTGATGGAATAGGCTGCAGCGATGATAGCCTCTGAGGGAAGCCAATAACGGAATATAGTAGCTCATATTGATATTAGAAAACTGTGAAATGGTCAAGTGTACTTCATAGCCGTCTCTGCATACTGTTGAGACCCTTGGCAGACAGCCATTCACATCAAAAAAGTACACAGAAATAAAATATATACCGAGGAAAATGCTGTGCTGGCTCCTCTTTCTTACCTCCATATTCATGTTTGAAGACGTGGAACTGGTAATATGTGAGCAGTGGTAGGAGTTGCGCAGCCACTGAATCGCTGATCAATGACAGCTAATGAACACGGCAGGAGTTCTGCTCTGTTTCTCTCGACAGACGCTTTCTCTAGAGACTTTTTTTTTTTCTGGTGTTTTTGCCAGAAAAGCACAGGAGCCCTTTGTTGAAGCCAACTGCCTTTGGGCTCAATTAACTACCATAGATTGATCATGATGCAGATGAGAGACTGTGTACAAGATCAGAGGTATGGCACACAAGTGGTGCATGCACGGATACAGACAATTGGGACACTGTTGTGCTGAGACACGCCATTAACGTATACAACCCAGAAAGGGCTGTAACTAGCAAAATAATGTCCCCTATCCACTTTAATGGAAGTGATTATCCCAATAATAAAACCAGTTTGCTGCAAGCACAAAAAATATCTTCTTTGCAGTAGTTTTAAGGCCATCAGACGGAGCAATGAAATCTAAAGGCTGTAAAGAAGCTATAGTCTCCACGACAACTAGTAATTCAGTTTAATGTTACAAACATAGGCGCAAGCAACAATAAGTGTTTCTGCAATGTTGTCGTAGGAAACCGAGTGCTCCCTGGTGAGGACATGGTTTTCTTTTTGTGCGGTCACCAGTCCGTGGCCCTTGTCATAACATATTAGCATCACTTAACATCCCTCGCTCTGGCTGATTGCTGCAAGTTTTCCCATCTACCAAAAAGCTTGTTCTGAACAGTCGTCGAATTGATGGACCTTTTTCGGCAACGTGATGATGTCTGGATCACAGCAACCAGCAATGCCTAGTAGAGCGGTTTTAAAATGACACCCAGCCTATTGCTTAAAAAGGACAGGAAGAGTCTGTTCAGCAATGGAGAATTTACAAATGGCACAAATATAAATACTAACAGTGCCCGTCCCCTCCCCACTGTGATAAGGACATGCATGCATCATGTTGCTTCTGGAAGGGTGAGATGGCTTTCATGTGTAGCTTTTTGAAGTGTGCTCAGATTATCGTGAAACTGAAGAAGTCGCACATGCTCTGTACACATTGAACTGCTTCGGTGGTGGTGTTCTGATTTTTCACTGCAGACCTATAGCAACTAATGAGAAGGAGACCCGATCATACATGCCGAGCAAGCCATTTGAAATCCAGGTCTGCTTTTGAAATGCACATGCATGCACATTCTCATCTCGGTACATACATGGTACCGAGGTAAGAATGTTGTCAAGTGTTGTCTTTCAATTAAACCGTCAGAAGTGAGTTTTATTTCTCCACGTGCCTCTAACTAGTGGTGCATTAGTGAATATTCAACCTGCTAGGGATTTAGAAATTATAATTTGAACCTGATTTGCTCTCTTCGTACATCATTTAAATGGAATGTGTATTCAGAGCACTGTTTATAACATCAAGCTTTACTTTTGGCTCGTTTGGCTTTGGCTGCTGTATCAGGTTTGAGCAATTACCTGATTGTCATTTCCATTTCTACATTTTAGATCCGGCAACAACAAGGGTGTAGAGACGCAGTAGGGAATCAACAATTGTGCATCAATGGCTTAATCGTATGAAATGAGTCCCAAACAATTTTACACATCATGAAACATTTGCAACGTTATTAAAACATTGTTTGAAAAAACAAATAGATGCCTTTGCATAATTCAACAAAAAATTGCCATATTGTGATTGTGGTGTCAAGAGCTGCATTCACCCCCCTGTGTACCCATGATGGGCTAAAATGTGCAATGAAATGGGGCTGAAAGTGGACTCATTGGCATGTCACAGTCCTTTAGCCGGCAGCAGGTCTTCTCGGTTCCTCATCGGGTGACAGTCACCTTCACGCTGCACCAGGGAACGGCACAGGTGGAAGACTGACGTTTGTGTCAAACCTGTACGTCTCAAGATTAACACCCTGGGGAAATGTTAGGAGTTTAGGGTAAATGAGGGACTTTCCTCTTGACAAGGTTGGCATCCCGTTGTGTGAGGACAGAATAAACAGACTTATTTTACACTCCTTTTTTACCTTCTTCCTTTCTAACTGAATCACCTCGCCTTTGGGGCTTACCACAGGAGTCTCTTCAAATGATCCTTAAGACTGAAGTGAAGAATCAAGATTAATGCACTTCCACGTCCCACCCGGGCTCTAGGGGAAAAACTCTTCTAATTAACACCAGGGTGCTGCGAGCTGCTTGTGGAGAGGTCGAGGGCGGGGTTCCTCGTCCATAGAAAAAGAGCTGATAAAGGTGTGAGTTTGGGAGGGTGCTGTTGCTTTGGAGAAAAAAAAAGTAATGCGGCAACAGAATGAAGTGTCAGACAACTCACTCCAGCTTATTGTTATTGGAAAAAAGTAGAGTGGCCCGTAGCAAGAGCTGCAGCACATCTGCATTATTCATAGCGATCATTGTTATAGGTATTAACCTATGAGAATTAACATACCGTATAGGCAAACCATTCTTATTCCCACTTGTCTCTTATGTGCGGTTCAACGTCCTCCTTTTCTCTCTATGGGCTGACTCGACTCTATTCGATTTGGTACCGGGTGCTTTTCTCTATTTGGTTTTCGACTGTATACCCAGTCATCAGTCTGCACAAGATTCTCAGTTGGTCCCAGTTGGGACGTTGTGGGAAACGTCATCAGCTCCACACTACTATCTGCAACCTTTTTATAATGAAAACAAATAAAAAGGTCTCACCTGAGTGAGATTTGGTGTGAATTTTAAACCTTTTATCTCCTATTGGAGGAGGTCCGGTGTGACGCGGCCATTGTGCCCAAAAAATGAACTTACAAATAAATGTTATGCCACTTTGCTGTGGAATGATCTAAACAAGTAATCTGCTGACCTTCATCTACCACTGTTTGGTATTATCAATCAACATTTAATGTATTCATTAAATTCCTTACTGACCAATGATTAATGTTTTTCTTTTTATCTTTTTTTTCTATTTATATGAATTATTGAGCATATCTATATATAAAAATGAACAGCCTTGTTAATAACCATTTGGCAGTAACTACCAAGGCCAATAGATGGCGCTCTGAGGCCCAACTGTTGAGAAACTCAAATAAAGCAATTGTTGTAATGTAAATCCATAAAGCAGATGAGAAGCATCATTTTCCTTTCCACGGTGTGTTTGATCATCTGGGAATGATCTTTAAGGAGCAGCAAGTTTAGCTTCTTTCTCATTATCGGGAATACTTCTCCAAGGTTATTTCCAAACATTTACTTTACTAGTCCCGTCCCTGCTGTTTGTCTCTAAAAGTTGATTGTTGTTGTTTCCACCTGCTGTTTTTACGTATTCCACATGCATATCAATATAGAAACAGGGCAAAGTTGCCGACAGGGACAAGGAAATATGAGACGTAAATCTGGATGTAAATGAGGACAGAAATGGGAACAATGTGGATTTACAACGGTTCATTAGATTGAATCCACTGTGCCGCTGTATCTCCTATAGCCCGAGCAAATTAGTGTTCAATCTCGCGTTGGAGCTGTAAATGAATCCGTCCTTTCAGCCGGTTTCTCTGTTAAATGCTAAAGTTGGAGTCCGCTTTCTGATTGTTGTTAACGGCCCCAGACAATTTTCCTTTCTTTTTTCTTGCCGTTGTGGTTTCGTAAGATTGTAAGTGACAATGCTGTAGATGTTAATTCAGTTTCTCCGTAAAGGTCTTCCATTTCACCCCTGACCTTGTGATTCAACAGCTAGTGAGAGTCCTTTTTAAAATGCAGATCTTTAGATCTCTACGGGGACATGTAAGGCTTTTTGAATCTGATGAGAAACTGCAGGTGTGAAAAGTGTGTTGTGCTCATTCGGGTGATGGATAATTTGGCAAGTTGGATTACCATCCGACGGGGAGAAAATGGAAGCCAGAGTGCACTTTTAAGTGTAGTGCTGCTCACTGAAACAGATAGTCGTCTGCAAGTGTTGCAATATGCATAGACTCAAATCATTTAGAATGACAGACTTAATAACCGTTTCAGTCTTTGCTTTGACATCTTGAAGCTGTTGGCAATTCCCCTTAGGCTTGTATGTAGGATTTAACCACATCACACCAGCCTGTCATGTGTAAAACGAAATAAAGGGAGGATAATGATTGGGAAGCAGGAGAAGCCCCACTAACAGAACTATTTTTGTATCTCTGAGATGAAATATTAGGACAGACACGGCGAGTGCTTCGATACGTTGTGCAAAGAGACAGAGCTACTCGAGTTTACAGTATCTAAGCAAAGACTGTATTCATGCAAGGTTTAGCCGAGCGAAGCTACGGTCTTAATGCGACACGGAGAATGAGCGGGGTATTTATGTAGGATATCCTTCCAGAAAGCACAAATTAAACCATCCCAAAGTTTAGAAGTCCAGTTGCATGCAGTCACAGCCGACCGACTGGAATGATGTATCTAAAAGCCGAACCTCCCAGCATACAGCCAACTATATTGCGTTTAAAAGCCTCAAGTAGGAGAGCTTCATGTGTGACATAATTAAATTCCAAGTTAATTCAAAGTGTTTAACGATGCAGGGAGAACAATTTATTTCGCTGTGCCAGCGGTGGGTCGGTCCGCAGGGGCTACGAGTGAGGAGAGGCATTAGAAGTTCAGAAAGACACTTTCGGTACTGAGGGGAGGATGTGTAGATGGAGACAGACTTGAAGGTTGTAGCATCCTTGGAAACGCAGCGTTCCCTAGAGAGAGGTGTGATTGTTTATTCAATAATGCCAAATACGCTTTGTTGTTTTCCTTCGTCATTTTTACTCTTAATCATAAAGACCATTATAGGAAAAAAATAAGTGGAAATCCATGTCTGACCAAATTCGAGTGATGGGATTGCTGCATGTGTTGGGTTTGCTGCTGGTTATTGTAACTACCCTGCAGTGTTTCATTATTTTTCAAAAGCTAATAACCTCTCCAGCCATGAACATCCTGACATTATACGTGTTGTGTGTCTGTCTTTTTTTTTTTTCCCCAGGACTCGGTGCTAGACGGTGCGGAGGAGATGAGTCTGGCAGGTAATCCCACTCCATCTATCCATCAACCCGGAGACTATTTCCAGCGTCCCCTACAGAATGTCAAAGCCTCACGGAGCAGCAGATGAGTCCATCATCCTCTTTCTAAGACCTTCCCTCAAGTTTCCATCAAAAACATACAAACACATCACCTGCCGTTATTTTCCATTGCCCTCGCTACCCTTTTGCGTTGGTGGAGGGTCACGGCAAGCGAGTGAGCACAGTTGAGGGGGGGGCGCGCTCCATACGGCACGCTAGAGGAGAAGCTCCGTTTCAAAAACCCACAGGATAACCCCCCCTCCCCCAACCCCAACCCCCTCTCCACCCTCTCCTCGATGACATCAATGGGCTGCGATGGGGCATGCGCCAGAGATCCCTTGTCTAATAGGAAGTGAGACAACTAAAGAGATGACCCTGCATCAGTTGCCATTGCTGCCTCTCTGCCATAGAGAGAGAGAGAGCGAGCGAGCTGGGCACTCCCATTACTTCTGCACTTGCTAATTAGCGTCTGCCGCCGGAGTAACTTGTACCTGTCAGTGTGTGCCGCTCTCCTATATTCAGTAACTTGAGGGAATTGAAATTGAATGCCAGTTAGGCTCCAACAAACTGCAAATGGTGCATGGGATACACCCTGATTCTCTCCCTGACCTGACAGCCTTATGTGTTTAGAATTTTTTTTTTTTTTTAATGAACACAGTATCTCTGCAAGTTTTTACTGCCAGTGTGTAATGTTTCATCTATTCCAAACAAGAGGACACACTGATTGTTTTTTTGCTTTTTTATTTTTTAGCTACTCAAGCAAGTCCCTGTGCCATATGTCCATGTATGAATGCCAAAGCCATTTCTGTTCCAGATAACCCAGTGCCTATTTACATTAAAAGAGACATGGAGAAACTTACCTGGTCATTGGTAATTATTGGTCACATTGCCGGGGCCACTTTGTGTTTCTTCAGGTAGAACAAGGTCGATTTTATTAGACATTTCTTCACCCAAAGGATTAGCCATGCTTCTCAAATTCATCCATCCACTTTTCCATTAGTTGATTTATCTGAGGTCTAGACTATTCTACATAATGAGTAAAACATGAATTGCGGTCAAAGCAATACAAATATTTCATTTACATACAGATCAACACTGACATGTTGAATTGTTCCCAGTTAGACACAGTCCTATTTTAGGGCTAATCCCTCTGTTTGCAGATGCTCAGTCATCCCAAACGTTTGACTTGTTTTGAATAATGGATTTTTTTTCCCCCCGTGATTGTTTGTTTGTTGCTGTCATATGTGAAATAGCTACCTTGCATAAATTCTGACTTGTATAAGTAGTGCAGAAATACCTGTCCAACGCACACATGCACAGGAGCATGCGCACATAGTGTGTCCTCCTTGCTAAGCTGGATGAGACTGTTGATCAAACCCCCGGCTTTGCCCAAATGCGCAGATCTCTCTGTACAGTAGCCCTTGACCTTGCTGTGTGTCCTCGTGGCCCAGACACCCGCCTGAAATTAAATTACAGATTAGTGGCTTCAGGCCCAAAGAGGGGTTTATTTGGTTGGCCCCTCTGAGAAATGCTCAAAGAATAAAATGCCTTGAAGACATTTTTTTTTCCTGACTGCAAGCACTGGAGGCATTGGCCCCCCCGAAAAAAAATGAAATCTCTGCAAAGACTTCTAAATCTTACATTGTAGTTAAGAAGGGACGTGGGCCAAGAGGAAATGGTTTCTTGGAAGCAAAAGGAAAAGTAAATTATGAAAAGAAAACCAAACTTCAAAAGAAAGAAACTCTAATGAAATGAACACGTTGGGAATTAAAGAATCATTCTGGTGAGACAAGAAGCAAAGGCCAAGCCCTCATTAATACAGAAGTCTGTCAAGCCTTTCACAATCCTTAATTCCAAATTACATTAATTTAAAACAACATTCAGATACAAGTGACCATCAATTGGTAGACAGTACGCATTGCTAAATACAACTTCTAATTTAAGGAATCTGAACCTATCTATTCTTTAATAGAAAGGGTTGCCTTTGGAAAACACCCACTTGATCTGGCAAAATGAGTTAACAGACTTTATAGTAGCTTTGGCGGAACTTTCTACAGTATTTTTTACAGTAACAATTGTGCAAGACTGATCACATTCTGTATCTGAATGGACGGACTGATACCTATCGAAATGCACATGAAGCCGACTATTGTTTGAAGACGGCCTCCATTCTTCTACATTAGACACTCAATTTCCAAGGAAACACAGAAGCGCTGTTTCGCCAAATGTACATCAGCACAACAGGTGATGTAAATTTATTCTGACAAATCCGGTTGAAATTTGTTCCCATAATACCCATCGGCATGGTTCACAAGCTTACTATCTGTTAACTTCACCTGCCAAAAACAGCCTTCATGCGAAACCGTACGCACGTAATGCCCTTTCTCACAGACCCACGGCACAAGAGGACACATATTTAAGACGCCAACGTCACATCTAGATGTAACTTAATAAAAGCTTTAGAATTTCCCTACAGCCGAGGTTCGGGCTGCGTCACGCACATAGGGGAACGTTCCACAGATTAAATTGGCATAAGACATTGCCAACTGATATTTAGATGGTGGTGTGAGGTCATACAAGTGAGTCAAGAAACCCAAACAGAGGCCAACCGTGGGCATATTTCCTAGGCAGCACAGATTTGGGGATTGGCAACGTGTACCAAGGCGCTGAGTCAACGCCAAGATGGAGTATATTATTGGGGAACGCATCAGTCGGCCATTAGCAGCCAATTAACACTGACTGAACAAACACTAGCTATCAAAGTCACTCAAAATTAGGAAAAAATGTGCTTTCAATGCAGACCGGATCAAACGGTCTCTTGGAGCGCGACGCCAATGCAGCTACTTCTCAGAAATCTCTTCACACTCCGCAGGGCTCACACACTCTGGCTCAGACTGTGGTCCTATCACGCAGTGGATTGATATAAGCACTTCTGCTACTCTGCATTTGACTTGAACATCAGGTCCCAATAAAGAAGTCACATAAATGGGGCCAGATGTGCTGCTCAATTTTAGTACACAGTAAATGCTTAGTGTGCTCTTTGGTAAATACTTTTCCTTTTGTTGCCTCCAACCCCATTTGTTTAGCAAATACTTAAAGCCAAGCATGTGTGTGTATATCTTATCACTGCTGCACAAATCTTTTATTTCCCTTCAAAGAAGAGCGACCTCAGTCAAATGGAGAGAAAGCAGCTGTCAGCTCGTGGCTCGTGCTCTGTTTGGCACACCTGAGGTCAGTGGCTCTCCAGTCCAAGTGCTCCGCGCCCGGAGCTCTCTGCGTTTCAATTCTAGCAGTCTAATCAGGGACTTTTTCACACCAGGAACAGCAGGTGAATGCGATGCACACTGTAGTGAAGAAGAAATGAGGACGAGGATTGAAGACATCTGTAATGTGTTTTATTCATGGGGTTATCAGGATGTATGTAAATAGCTTGGGCTACGGCCAGTAATCAGTTAACTGTGGATGTAAGCACGGCGTGGAATCAAATTCTGCTCACCGTGAGCATCCTTGCATCACTTTTACGATCTGCCGGGTTTGTTCACCGCTTGTGCAGAAAACACTGCCAGCATTTGATGCTGTTTTATTTCTCCTGAGGAGGCTCAATAATGTATTTAGTATGCAGAGGCGGGAGCGAACATAAAACAGGCAAATCAACTGAGATAGTGATCCACCATTATGCGGTTTTGAAAGCTGATGCTGTGACCAATATTAATGTTCTGAAAATATTCATGTTACATTTACAAATTCTGCTTACAATTCTAATTTTATTATTTATTATTAACAATCAGCCATTGACATAACTGTGAGAGTGTTGCTACATGCTGGAATTAGTATAGAATTGCTAAAACAATGACATGATTTAATAGTAGATGGAAAAAATCTCCCATGTCAACTATCCTCCCTCTCCACCGGGTTTAACTTTAAATTATGCTGAACTGAGGTTAAATGAGTGGAAATCAAAGTAGCTTCCATCGGTCTGATCAATAGTTAAATTCCAGCAGTACCTAACAACAATGACAATGGACAAACCCGCGCTGGCAGTTTCCTTCTGCTCTTAGCATTACAACTAACATGTCATTTAAGTGTCAGCTTGAAAGGGAATTAGCATTATTTCAAATAGGTATCCGTACTAAATAGGTATCTGTCCAGCTCTTAATAAGGTAACCAAATAAGACAACTGAGAAGTAATGTGTGACAGAAATATCCCATGAATGATCCTTGTAGTCTAATGTGGGCCTTGGGGAGTTAAAGTAGTACCAGTGTAAACCCAGAACAAATTCAGATGAATACACCTCCGTATTAAATTAATAGATAACACATTTGAGTTAAAGATACTGACCTTTTATTTTACGTCCTGTGTGTAGCTGTGTAGCTTCAAGGACAAAGGAGCTGCTTTCGAGGTTACATCAAAATTCCTTGAGTCAATCACATTGTGAAAGTAACAAAAGAAAGGAATTCAGGTGCTTTTAAGTTTTTTTTTTCCCCCTAACACTCTGATCCTCCACCTTGAATGGCAAACAGCCTCACTGGGCATGAGATGTTGACATAAGGATTTGAGAGAGTGAGAAAATGAAAGTTGCTGTTGGGAGTGCAGACGAGGCAAGCTGCAATGAAAGAAAGAGACAATGGAGGTGCTGGTTATTAAAGCAAGACACCAACAATTTCAAGAATACCAGCTGTGAATACATAAGCAGGGATTTTGTATAGTTTTCTGGTTGCGCTGTCACGTCAGTCCCTCTGAAAGAAATACGCAAAGACTACTGTTTATATATATATATTATCTTGCTGATTCTATATATATATATATATATATATATATATATATATTCTATATTCTATATATATATATATATATATATATATATATATATATATAGAATCAGCAAGATAATCCGATCATAGATCAGTACAGCATTAATAATGCGGTGGCCATTTTACTGTCATGGAAAAAGCTTAAAAGACAAGCTCTTACTTTAGCAGATATAGGATAGATATATTTTTTAAGAGCTCTGAGTAATTCTCTGTAGTGACAGAAAGGACAGGATGTTGAATCACAGCTCAGACTTGCTCCCCTGCTACTTTGCATCAAAAGACGAGGCGGTGTGGGCATCTAATCGAGATGCCACTGGGAAAGTTCCCTGTGGAGATGTTCAGGGCACGTCCAACTGGGAGGAGACCCCTGGGAAGATGAAGAACACAATGTCCGGGACAGGTCTTAGGACCCCCCTCCCCCCACACACACACAATCACACACCTGGAACGGATATGTCTGGGCTAACAAAATCTAGTAGTGGTGGAAAATGGATGTGTGGTAATTCAATCTTTTGGCTGTGCTGTAATGTCAGTAGCTGAGAATGGGTGCGTTCCCTTCTTGGGTCAGTACGTACAAGGGTTCTTCATCCACCCCTCTTTCCTCTTTACTCGCGAAAGGGTTTTAAATGTTATAAAAGTCCTGAGATTAGATTTAAAAGTACCTAGGATGTAGTCAATATGAATAAGTCTGCCATACTGATAGAAAAGTCACTGTTAAGTGTCACTTAATTTTAAATTGACATTCAACAGTGAATAAGTGTTAATGGTTATGATTAAAATTGCACTTATGCTCCTATTTGCAGTCTTGCCTTTTTTTTTTGTCTGACTCTGTTGAAGTCCATCCATGTCTGAGGAGCTGAGGCTAAAGTCCACATGGCGATAACAGTGATAAGCACTTCACCAGTTCAGTGTATATTGTGATTGTTGAATTGTTTCTGTAATTATTAGTAATCAGTCACAACGGCAATAGAATTCACCTGCATTTTGAAGTGCTGGTGGAAAATCTCCCCCCTCATCAGCATTTGCTGTTCGTTTGTATACTACACTGCGAATTCAAATGCACATGCACTCATTTACGCGTTCTGCACCGGCTGCCTGCCTACACATTGAACAGGTGTTAACTGCACCTGACCTTTTCCCCACTTATTCTGTTGAAGCCTTGGCCACTGAAATTGGCATCAATCCAACTTTTGGATCTGCTAAATGAAATAAAATGTATGAATTCCCCCCTTGCTAACTGAAATTGGCAGGAGAGTTCATCAGGATACCGCGATTTGCCAAAAGAACGAGTCACAGCACAGGCCCTCGACACCAACATGAAGCCTGTTCAGTGCGCTGCAATTTCAATGAGAATTTATTTTCTCTTACCGGTGTTCTGTAAAAACCCCTCAGTCAAATTGTGCCGTGCTATACAATGTTAGTCACTAAAGAAACCAGAAAAAACAGGAACAGACAATGACACCGCTGTCACATACAGGTCAAAAACACAAAATGCAGACGAGTAGTTCTAATAGGACAATATGTGAAGCGCAGCTTAAAACAGGAAACACTTTTACCATTTCTATATGTTTTGAATTTTGAACTGAGGATGGTGTGCAGAGGAACATACCATAGACATTTTGCATTAGGATATCAACCCTGAGGGTTTCTCAAAGTGAAATGAAATGAGATGCCAATTCTTGTAAAGAAGTTTTAAGAATGAGACGTCATTTTGAACAAAGTGTCAGTGTGTGAAATAAAACACTGGGGTTTGAGTTCCATATCGTTTAACAGTAAATATTGATTTTATTCAAGGATGAGGATGAAGCTACACCCTCTGTGTGTTGTTAATTGAACTTTTCCTTGCTTTGTGTAGTTGTATAACTAAGTGGTGTGACACAAAAGGCTGTGATTTTCTTCTTAGTGGCTTTACCTGACAAACTCGTTCAATAGAATATAATAAATGTGCTTTTTCCCTCCTGCTTGTCCATATGCAATATTGAATGCAGACAAGATCTGAGTTATATTAGTCCCCCAATTGTAATGTATCTGCTGATAGTTTTAATTCTTCATAAACAACGATCTGTCACCGGCTGCATCAAAGAGCAAACAAGTAATGACACTCCGGCTTGGCCAATGGAAACTGCAGCTTTCATCGGACTATGTGGTTCCATATTGGATTTTTCCCCTAAATTATATCTCTTTAACTTTAATCAGGATGAATTGATATCATACTAGATTCTATTCCCTTCTCAAATACAGCTTCTAGGACCAAACTTGGGAAAACAAGAGGCAGTGCATAAGCAGAGGCTTATTTTAGCAACCGAAATGTGTTCTTTGTCAGACTCACTCAGATGTGCTAGGCTAGGCCGTCCCTAATTAAAGTGTTCTGCTCTACAGAGTCCCCGGTCGGTCCTGAGCATGCAGAAGCTGTCTTATTCTTTCCATCCATCACATCTACTGTAATTACTTTTGTTTACAGTGGAGGAAACGGCAGCTGTCTGATTAGAAGTTATTGAGGAGATAACTCATAGGTGATCTAGAAACGGCGCTCAACTTCTCTCCTGGATGCAGATGAACCCTTCGTTTGTGCAAGTGTGGGACAATGTTGTGGGGGGCTCATGGAGAACGACGTGAGCCCCCCACTACTCGTGCAGAACGGGGCTGTCAAATCTAAAAATCCTTTTTTTTTCTTTTTTGAGCCGCACATTGTTGTCTTTCAATGCGGATGATGGTCTCTCCTTTCTTGAGGCAAATATACAAAAGTTTGCAAAACTGTGTAATTAGTTGGACACGCTGTTGAGTTTTTTCTCATAAAATGTCAAAACACTCATTATTCATATATTCATATTTATTAGTCATTTTGAAGGGGAATTTAAGTTTTCAAGTATTTTACGCTTATAGTAAGATAGATATGCAGATAGATAATAACAATCATTTATCTAAATTGTGAATTGAGCGGACATTAACAAACTGTTTTTTAGAGGTCCGCTCCTTGTTATTATGTTTTAAGGAATGCCCCGTATGACTATATCACAAGATTGTGATCAAATAAAACATGTTGGTTCAAATGGATTCTGAGATGTCCTTTACTGATATAGAAAAGCATGTGCAATATTAAAATGGAAAATCGATACAGCAGCATCCAGAAATGGATCCTGCTGCAGAGATATATTGGATTTTTTAATAAAATAATATATATGTGTGTGTATATATGTATATATGTGTATATATATATATATAATATATATATATATATATGTATATATATATATATACATATATATATATACATATATACACACACTATGCAGTATATATATATATATATACACACACACTATGCAGTATATATATATATATATATATATATACACTGCAGAGTGAGAAAATACTGTAGATATTGCCCCTGTACCCTTATTGTGGTTGGTTTAATGACTCAAATTTACTATATATCACATAATGAACTCTTCCAAACGTGATAGTAATAACATCCCTGAAATCTATGATTATTTAATGTTTGTACATTGATCAAACACATTTGATATCACTTCTTAAGACAATTGTGTCTTTTATTTCAAAATTTGAGACGTCATTTTTCCGCCTGAACTTTCACTACTATAATAGGTTTTGGACCATTGGACGAAGAAAAGTGAATTGATCAACATGTTATTTTTTTAATGAACTACACCAAAGATGGAAGTGGTGGTTACTGGCAGTGTGGTCGTCAAGGGCTTTCTCGTTGTCCTTGGGAGCTGAGTGGGTTCACTCAATTAATGGCTCTAATTAGACTGTTTGGAATATCAGCACTGCTAATGTTACTTTGACAGTGATTTAATTTGACATGTTAATCAATCATCAACATAGCCAGAGCTCCCGCTAATATGTGAACAAGGGATATAAAAAGCATTCGTATTGTATGCAGACAGTTGTGTACCGCACAATGCATTGGGTGTGATCATAACATATTAGCACTTTGTTTATTGATTTATTTTTGCTCTTTTATCTTTAGCCATTGTGCTAGTGTTTGTCTCAGCAATGGAGCCAGAAGGTATAATAAATAGTATGTGATAAACTATTAGTTTAGTTACTTTGAGTTCTTTGAAGCCAACAGTGCGTCTTGTGTTAATGTTATAGCTCAAAACCATTTTCAATGAACTTTGTTTGTACAACAGATCCCCTCCATTGCAAAAAGTGTGCGATTAATTACTGTGCTTTAATGGGCCCAGCTACCGGGTACTAGTAATTAAAAGATAATGATTGGTTCCTTTTTGAATGGTACAAATAAAGATGCAGAAACTCATCTATGTTATTCAGGTTGTTAAATAAAAGATTAGGCCATGAGTGGGGGCGGGTTTGGTGGTGGTGGGGTTAGGGTTACTTGCTTTTCCTGCCAAATTATCCAAGGCTTCCTGCCGAGTGTTCAGATAAACTTTGGATGATCACTACGGATGAATAAACATGATAACCTTGTTTCTTCTCCATGACCCCTTTCTCTAAGAGTATTTGGAGAAAAATAAGTAATTTAAGTTTCTTAAAAGCGGTATTTGATAATATAGGGTGACATTAAAACATACTCTGATCTACAGCCATACTACAATGAAACAAGTGGTGATTGAAGTTGTTCAGTCTTGTTTGACTGTTTAACAAAGCCAGAGCCCCGCGATGCAAGAGTCAAAGCCAGTGTGAGACCAGGTCAGCGTAACCCTTCTTACAGGACGGCAGGTTATGTTCACGAGTAAAAAGCCACGGCAAGAAACACAGCCTGTGGTTTCCTGGGCAGAAAATCCAGAATTTAAAAGGACACGAAATATAAAATTGTTGAAGTTTGAAACTAGTGTGAAAGGTTAGCCCCAGGGGGCGGCAGGGAATGAGTCCTAAAGCCATAAAATAGCTTCTGTATCACTTTTGTATTTCTGATTCCTTCGTCATCAGTTTTAGATTAGATCAGTCTGTAGAGTTAGTCCTTCACCACACACCTTAAAAGTAATAGTTTAATTCATAAAACATAACATGTATGAATAAATACCCCTCTTGGATTATTTTAAAATTGGTGTTTTGTTGAGGCAACCAGTGAAATTACCCAGATCTCAGATACTGAGCTAAGCTAAGTAGCTGCTGGATGTATTTTAATATTTAACTGCCAGGTACGAGAGACATGTTGAACTTCTTACGCTCAGCAATGTAGCAAACAAGGGTATTTTCTGAAAAGTTGACCAACTCTTGGACTTGTCATGTCAGCATTAGTTGACGGCACACAATATAAAATAAAAAGCAACAAAACTGGAATCACAAAGGATATTCTGTCACATTCAGGACAACGCATGAATCATTTTCTCTGTGCCACTGATGCACATCTTGTTGCCAGAGACCTTTTCTCAGATGGTGCCTACACCGAGACTGGAAAACCAGAAACCCAGAAACCTCAGAACAATTTTGATGATTTAATGCCTAAAGCCTTCTCTTTGAGTTCACAGTTATATTGGTGCAGTTATAGATCATGCAGTCAGCAATATTGTGGTTAAGCAGTTTTACTTTATCCCCGTCATAAAAAGAAACATTTAGTCCTACGAGGAATGCATGTTTACTGCTAGATTTGCCACGTCAGGCGAAGCATGCAGTAATGAAAATCCTATTTGAGATTCATCATTTCTAATGCAACCCATGCCATTCTCAATACTTAAAAACAGCATCAGCAGGATATGTGGTAATGTGTTAATCCCACTAGCGCACTGAAAATCTAATAATGGATGGCCAGCTATGCCATTTGTGATCAGGGCAGGTCGTTAAACCTGCCGCGTCCTGGTAATTGACTGGGGAATTATATGGAGCGAAGTAAGGGAGCGCTGCTCAGGACTGATCAACTTATGGAGTAACGGAAAGTCAGAAGATAGACTTGAACTGATCAACAAAACATGAAAATGAAAGCCTGTAAATGAATGCACCTGGCGGGCTAGGTGTTATATAAACACTCAACGCCCGTACACTTGCATCCGAGCAGGAGAGGAGGCAGGAGGCAAAAGGAGAGCACCGCTGTTTTCATCCTTCTTCCTACTGTTTGTAATCACTGGACACACCAGAGGCCCGAAATAAAGGTTCCTCAGCCCCATGACAGCCTGTAGCTCTTTGATGTAGAAATATGTTCATGAATCTTAATCTTTCCACTGACAGATCCAGCTGGATAAATTATTTATCTAAACTTCCACAGAAACGTTGCACTTACAACCCACTGCAATGGCTTAATCAAAGAAGATTATTTAATACGCCTACTGACAAGAACTTTCCATCCATGGATGAATTTATCCAAGTGCATTCGTTTGTGATGTTCCTTGTGTCCCGTGTATGCGCTGAATGCTGCTGTTCAATGGAATTTAGGTGTTTTCATGAGCGAGTACTACTGAAAATTGAATGTATTTCAAGTGAAACAAAAACAAAATCACTCCTCGTGAAAAAAAAATGAAAGATCCTGGAATGAATACAAAGAGTGTGGGTTTTTCAGATGGACTCCTTTGGTATTAGGATTTATTCGCCTAAACTTACCTTCTCTGCTTTAATAAATGAGGTGGACAATTCGCCAAACTAATTCTAGCGATGCAGAAGTGCAATTTTGAGTTGTGTCCAGTCCGATAAAATATTCTGGATTCTCAATCCTTAATTGAGCAAACTCCGTGGGGGTTGACATATGGCAAATAAAGGTCTTTGTTTATTTTCAAATATTCACAAATTTGAATGCGTTTTTAGTGCTCTAAAATGTGTTGGCAGACAACTGAGCACATTATGCGCAGAGCTGCACCCTCTTGTAGACCATATCTCCTGTGTGGGGATTACTAATGGGAACAGTCATTTTTCACTAACAATACATGGCAGATGGAGAAGAAAAAGGAAAGCGTGTTTGCATAATGGACACAGTTACTGTGAAGGCCATTAATAATAGATTTGGCAAACAATCCATTTACCACCCTGATTAAACTGGAGCTCTCTCCACCCAATAAGAGGAGGAGGGTAACCCACCAGGGGATGGTCGGGTCAATCGCCATTAGACGTTCAATTAAATCAGGAATCAGGATCAGGAATCAGGAAACATTTATTGCCAAAATATGTCAAACATACAAGGAATTTGTCTTGCCGGTTGGTGCGTGACAGTAGACAGTGTAACAATAGACAACAAGACAGCAGTGCACAAGTAATAAAATAAAGTAAAATGAAATGCTAATGCAATGGGTTAATAGAATAAGGCTATGGGTTAGTATAAAACAAGAGAATAAAGTTAAAGTTAAGAATTTAAAATATTAAAAAAGTTAAAAAATATTAAGCATATTAATATATTAATAATAATATATTAATATTAAGCATAAAGTGCAAAAGTAAGGTAGAGGTACCAGTGCAAAGGTAAGGTAGAGGTACCAGGCTACGCTACATTCATAGATAATTTGCAACCATAAAATTGACCTATTAGTTAACTGAAGCGTCCTTATTGTGGAATGAAAAGTTACTTCATAGTTAAGTTTCACCTGGTGGAGGCGTTACTTAGGCCACTAATCAACATGCTTGGAATAATTCAGCCAGCTACCAACCATTACATTTATAAAAAAGCCACGCCAGTTTAGTGATTTTCCTCTCGTTTGCTCTGGCAGTGACCTTAATTATATATAAAACTTTATATAAATACCATGTATATTCTCAAAGACACTTTCAATTATGTTTTTCTCATTATTTTGCACCCTGGGATCCTTCTTTGTCTTCCTTATGAGCCAGTGGTCCCCAACCACCGGGCCGCGGGCCGCTACCGGTCCGTGGGCCGTTTGGTAACGGGCCGCACCACAGGAAGAATATATATTTTTTTTTTCTGAAAAATGTTTGATTTTGAAAAAAATTCTCCTAATTATGTGCGCTTGTCCCTCTGACAGATTCCTCACGCGTCACCAGCCGTTTTTCTTCACGTTTACAGTTGTCCTCTTACACGACACGTGGACGGCAGTTTCGCCCACCAGCGAACAGAGTACTACTACACTGATTTGAAACCAGTTAATGAAGGAGATTTTGAAGGGTGTTTATTTTGAAATTCTTATGTTGTTTAAAAAAAAGCCCTTTATAATCACCCCACAGTCTTGATATTCTTGCAAGTGGTGTGCTATCAATCCCAAGTGCAATGAGTCCATTCTTGTAACATTGAAGTTTCTGAATTGAATGTAGTGATGTAATGTACTGTTATTTTGAAATCATACTGGTCTAAATTTTGTAGTGGAAGCTGGTTGAAGATCTGCTCCAGTCTTATCCTGTAGTCTGTTTTCATCCGCTCCTTCCTTTAGATGTTGTCTCCGTGTGATTTCCAGACACTTGTGTATGCAAGCAACATCCCAGAATGTGAAAATAACACAGAATTGTGATGCATGGAAGAAAAACATTTTGGAAACATTAAAGAAAGTAGATATCAATCATTTCACTTATATGGGACACTATCATTGTGCTTCTAGCTGATTAAAACGCATTAGGAGAGCCGTTTCAAAACTAATGACATTGGGAAGCTGCAAAGACAGGGAATTGTTTATGGCACACCCAAAATGTCTCCGTAAATACCTTTTTTATCTCAAAACCAGGCCAACCAACAAGAGCGTTCTATTAACTGCATTTACCCAATCAACATCTTGGGGTGATTATGAACATGTCTTCCCAGAGCAAACGCTGTGATGGTGGCCAGACCGTGTGTGTTGATAATTACGAGGTGGATAATGGACGCAGGTCGGTAGCGCATCGCAGGAGGTGCTGGACCCAATGGGCCGCGATAATTAACCAAAATCTTAATGACACTGGGCAAAATGATTCCCCCCTGACTCGTGTGTGATAAATATTTAATGTTTCATTACAATAATGATGGGAATGCAAAATGCCAAACCACTGACTGTCAAACTTTTGCTGCGGTCTTCTTGTAATTAGAGGTAGCTCTAGCTGTCTCGGTCTGATTTCCCAATGCAGCCTCTGCCAGCATTTGGCTCTCTCTAGAAAGAGACTGGGGAAGGGAATTGTGTGTGTTGGACTGTACATTGACAGGTTTAACATTAATTCATTCTGGTGTGTGATTGAGAAAAGGGTTACAGATCCTCGGCTTGAATACAGAGAGCAACAACCCTTTGTGTGCTTAATTTTCCGGGATAGTCGTGAGCCAAAGTTATTCTCCACCCCCAATAGAAAAGCACTTACAGAATTGAGTTATGTTTGTCACCGTTGTGGCCAGATGGACAAATGAGTGGGCATCTTGTAGAAATGACAAAGTGAACCACAGTGGTCTTATACAAACACATTAGTCAAGTTATTTTGACCACCTCGACTCTGTGTAATCTTGCTCTACACAGTTGAGAAATCCCAGTTCAATTTCTGTCCCGGCTGCTTTAACCCACATACATACACCAGAGGCGGCGGGAATCGATACGCTGTACTTGGCTATCATTATCAAGACTTATACCCCTTCAGCTCAGGGCCCATTGAGTCAAAGGATCGCATTCGTCCCGGTGTCTCAACCATGACTCCTGAGTCAAATTAAGGTTTGATTTACACGTATTTAATGACAGGCCACCCTTAATTAGCTGATGGCGCAAAAACACAGCTAATACTAAAAAGGATGACCGTCTGATACTCCAGCGGTTGTTTGCTCAGGGCCGCGTTCAATCCCTCATCCCTATCAAGCCGCGCTCGCGTTGCAAAAAACGGCTTCCTCTCGAGGCTGTGCCCAAACCTCATATGTTGAGCTGTGCCAGTGGCAATAATGAATCCTCTGTGGGACGCCTGATCCCTTGTATCAATACCGGGTGTCAGCTTTGTGAGACTTTTGGTGTGCAGAAAAAACTTTTATCTCCTGAAGTATTTGCCGTCTCATAGTGGACTCGCGATGACTTCTTCCGCCTCTTGTTTTGGTCACAATTCATTGGTTCAAGCCTGAGAGGCTCTCTATGTCATTAGCAGAAAAATAATGTGGTTAGTTTAATGGAGTGACTTAGACTAACAAGTTGTTGCAACAAGAATACCCTGAAGTGACTAGAGATGTATTACCGCAGTAGTAGTGGCTGCTCATTAGCTCCTCGCAGTGTTATTGCAGTTAGGCTCATAACAAACCTGCATAATATCCATGCATGGCTGTAAAAGAGAGAGACGGCTGATAAATTGCATAATAACCAGATTAGCAATATGTCACACTAAGCCTCTGGCAAAAGGCAAGGGAATTGGGAAGATTCTTCCATCCCCGTGAGATGAGAAAGATTTAAATAGAAACCTTGAAGCAGAATTTGTCAAGTTACATGAGCAGAAATGCATTCTCGTTTTTATCCCCACCCTAAATATGTAAGTGTCCTTTGAAGCGGATTTCATCAAGTCATTATGAAAATGGGGATGCATCTGTGAAAGCATTGACATACAGTTTAAAAGGTGACATGCATTGAAAAAAAGCGCTAGTTGGTGAAATGCACTTTACAGTGTATGAACTCTGCTTCCTTGCGTCTGATGCCAAATATGACACAGGACATCACAATGAAAAGACATGACAAAAGGAAAAACTGGCTAATGTATTCTATTGGGCAAAACTGCGTCTGGTTATTTGGAATGATTATTTTGGTTGTTTCGAAGCTAAAAAGGGAAATTGGATTGCCAAGGTCAATGGCCAGGCTGGTCACCAATAAAGTTGCAATAGTCATAAAAAGGTAATGAAAGGCACCAAAACACTTACTTCCACATTACAATGAGACTTATTTGGTTTTGATTTATTGCTACCTAAACGGTGCATGACAAGAATATTTCTTTTCAAAAGGCACATTTCGCTATTCATGAGGCACCTTATTCCTCGATACACAATAAATGTGGTGGGAGACCGAGAGAGTTTTCAGTCAGTTTTGTTGAATGAAAAATGTATAAAATTATTCCTGAGACCTATTTTTCTAGCAACTTCTCCCTACAAAGTGCTGTTCTTGTAAAAAAAACAAAAAAACAAAAAAACATAATTTAGCAGGCTTTTAAAGCGTCTCTTTGAGCTTACTTTACAAAGCATTTTGGTCTCGGAGACGTGTGTCATTAATCAAACACGCTCGGCGGCCTGGAACCTCAGTTTATTTCTCATCACTCCACCTTTTTATAAAACAGTTGCATAGTTGGACAGATATATTAAGTAAGGAGGTTTGGGGTGCTGTAGAAGAAAACATTTAATCAACCTGGATTCCGTAGAAATATCAATGAAAGCAAACAAAGAATGGTGTTATGGGAGGCCTCTAAGAAAGAATAAGACCACATTGTACTTGACTATTTTATAACTCCGCAGAAAGGATGTTATGGCGGATAGTTACTGGAATTCAGATTTGAGACCAATGTAGTTGATAATCAACAGAGACAATGACTTTTTTTTCCAGTCTCTTTCACTTGCTTAGAGCTCAATTCAGTGATGCAATACAGAACATTAGTTCCACCTTTTCAATATGGGGAAAGAACCCTCGACTGGACGGTTACTGTTGTTTTGTACTCACTATTTTGGTAATGAAGCTCGATGCAGGGCGGCCGGTCCGTTCCGTCTTCTGGGAGAGGCTACTTCCCCAACTCGACCTTCACATCGGTTCCTCACAAAGTAAAAAAATTTCAACCGTTTTTGATTATTTATCGAGCATTGTTTTGTTTTCCACTTCACTGTGGTGGAGAATGTAGTTGGCTCCGCTTCCCGGTGTCAGCGGAGCTGCAGTGTCTCTGCTCTCCACAGGGCAGCAAATGAAGAACGTGTGTGTTCCAATGACGTTACAAACAAGCCAAGCCATGAATTTAGAACAGGATATTGGCTAGAGGGGAGCTGTTTGGAAAGTAATTACATCAAAGGCTGTTGTGGGAATATTTGCCTCACAGAAATTGCTGCTGATGATAAGCAAGGCCCCACCAGGCTGTAATTAGGGGCTCCTGCCTTATGGCCAGTGCATTGTGGCTCTTTCCTAATAATTCTTCTTATATTTATGAACCTGCCAAAGTATTGGAGTTACGGTGAGGGCTGAAATCTGTCTGCGCTATAGCCTATCATGCTTCTGCCACTACGCTTTTTATTTGACTAATGATTCTCTCAAACCAGACTTTGTGCATGTTGTGTGTTTGGATCGCAAAATAAAATGTGTGTTGTAAGCAGATTTTTGTCTTGGTCTAATCTCTGAACAAAAATGTTCTGTTGCATGGCCTCTGTCCTCTACGTTTCCATAATACTACTCTGATTTTCTTACTATTTGGTGGAGTGAAGTGAGCCGGTGACGCATCTTCATCTTCTCAATGCAGCAGAGCCAAATCCGCTGCTTCCGCTGAGTGCGGCGATGCTCGTGACCTTTTTGTGTACCCGTCCTGACTGTGTTTTGCCTTTTTGTAATGGTTGAGGAGTTTGTGTGTGTTCATCTACAATGTTCAGCTACACCCCCCCCTAAGCATACAGAGCCTGCCAGGAGGTGTTGACCTACATAGTCACTGTCGAGTTATGGATGCAGAGATGGGTTTTGACAGCCTTACATTGATTTGGTTGGCAAGAGATGGTGGCATACTCTGGTCGGGCATCCATGTGCTACTCGGAGTTGTGCTAAAAGTAGAATTGGAATCATTTTATCGGTTGGATTTTGTCAGAGAAGCGTGTTGAAATGCCATCGTCACAATATCCACCATCCTCTGTTTTCCCACGCACATCATTCATGCACTTTTGTGCTGAGACAGCAGACAGTTGGCAGTGAGTGATGAAGATCCAGATTTTCATAGAAGAGGTTACTTTTCCCTCTCATTCAGTGTCGTATGACTTTTTTTTCCAAATTTGACTCCTGTCATGAACAATATGAATACCCGCTGTTGAATTTGCATGACTATTGCAATGGTTTGCAATCGTACTGCACCACCTCAGGTTTCAATAACGGTCACAGCCTTGTTTTCCTGTAGGGGAAGCCTGTTGTTGTGTTTGAGGCAGAATGTCCCAAAGCAAATAAAAAATATATGCAGCACCCAAAATATACAGCTTTGGAAGGTGATGTCCCAAAATATGATTCAGGTATGATTAAAATGATTGTCTCCATGCTTTTGAGTAATGATCCACACAAGACAATGCTATCTGTGCACTTTATGAAATATACAGTATACACAAATATACATTTTTCTCAGATGAGAAAGTGTCAAAATATTTGACTATATAGTAGTGTTTACTTAAGTGACATTCATATTTTGGTACATTACATGTGAACAATAATAGCAGCCTTGCATATGCTATTAGAAACTCATTAATGACATGAAAGCTTTCATTGCATCAGGGCCTCCATAATAATCCTATGGGCACCACATATAATATGATTTTCATTATGTAAATAAAAGAGTTTTTTTATACTTTTGATTCAGGAATAAATGTGCTGTGAGCTTAGCGCTCTCTATGTAATGATTCTTTTCATATCATCTGTGTGAAAGTAATTTGAGTGCATCAACTAGAAATCTGCAAGGATTAGCCAAACACTTTGAGGCAAAAAAAAGCACAGAAGGTCATGGACTCGTTATACAACAACTCAAGTGTTAATGGCGAGTTGTGAATGGGTAATGCGCAACACAATCCTAAAATGGATGCAGATACCGTGCACATCTGACTGCTGCTTTAACCAATTGAAAGATAGCCCCTCTAATGCAGACACCCAAGGCTCTGTGTGAACTTAAAATGGCGTCTTTGTTGACTATCAACACAAACCGGTAGACCAAACTCCACTGTGTCACCTTACCTTCACCTTACCTGTCGGCTGTAAACTCCACCCGCTGCAGTGTCGGGTCACAGGATCTCTGTGTGATCCTTGGAGCGTTAATGTTGCATCAAACAACTGTTTGCAATACGAGCGTCACGCGGTCGGGCCTGCTGCGTGTGCCCATTAGTGCATGTGAGTTCTCCACACTGGCTAACTCAAGCCTGCCGCTCTGCACTCTGCTCATGTGGCGGTTAAAGCTGATGGAGGCATCCTGACTAACGAGGTGAATGGTAGCGCCCACCTTCTGGCGCCCCCTCAAGTGGGCGCTTTTAATTCTTTTGCCGTTATTATTATCACTGTCAGGGCGGGTGGCGCTATTTGCTGCGAGCCGTCAGCATGTTGAGAGCCATGTGGAAGCCCCAGGTGTGCTCTGTATTTTATATGTAGCACCTTAAAGATATTTGAAGGCCTAAGACTTCATTGTGCAACCACTTTTTAACACGATCGATTTAAAAAAACAATATTTTGAATAACCCTACAAACGTGTTTGGTTAGCCTTCACGATTTTATTTTCCTCCCAATATTTATCTGCACGCATTTTGGGTTGTCTTCTTTGCAGTGGTGTTTAAATTTATATTATTATTAGACAATACTTTGAGTGAGAAAATATATATCCAATCAGAATGTGCTTATAGTTGTTTTAAATTAACTATTGTCTGACATTTAGTTTTATTGATTGATTTTACTAAACCTAATCTATCATCATTTTGTCCATGTATCTTCCTTTCCACTTCACTCTTAAGTTAACTAAAACATAATTCAAACAGTTCATCCACACTTAAATTCCCTAAAAGACATTTAGTCAGGCATGGGGTTCCGTGTCGGCGAAGAACACTGACTTCCAAAGTTGCATTTAGAAGTAATTGTTTGTTTATGTGTGTAAAAATAGAACTTGTACGAGATTATATTAGACTCATTGTTTGGGTGCGTTTTGAAATACATTTTAATTTCACAGTTGGCGAGCATCGGAATAACAGCAACAAAGACGCAAGCTACAGTTCTATTCTGACGTGATGGGTCGTCGTGGCGCAGGGGGTAGAGCGGGTGCGCTGGGTAACCAGCAAGGTTGGTGGTTCAAGTCCCGGCTGCCCCATGTCTCAAGTCGACGTGTCCCTGAGCAAGACACCTAACCCCTAATTGCTCCCCGGGCAAAAAGCCATGGGTTAAAAATGTAATGTAAGTCGCTTTGGATAAAAGTGTCAGCTAAATGACCTGTAATGTGAAAGAAGGACATTTTTATATGATTTAACAAGAATATAATATTATTTTGTGCTTTATTATTTGGGTTAACTGTGTGTGTACGTGGGAGTATAACTGGGATCTGCGTACTGACGCAGACGTTTTCTCAGGGGGGGTGCGACACGCTCAGCAGTGTTTGGAAAAAGACGCACTCTGTGCTCGCTGTAATTGGTGCGTGTGTTAAAGCCGAGGTCCCTTGCGTAGTCTGTTATCCTACGTCGCCACCTTCATCCCAGCGGATTGGAATACAGGTCTTTTGCACACAGTAAATGGCCTATGTAAGCGAATGGGGACACAGGGAGGCCGAACGCAGTCACAGCCACAACTTTACATATGCAGTTACTCCTTTCGAGTTCACCATCAAAGCTCTTTTGTGCCTGTGCATGTTGATCACATTGGTGTTTAATTCCGGATCCCGTGAGTTTATTTATTTAAATCATTAAACTCCTCTGACTTTGACTTTCACAGACGACTTTTTCTTAAGTTTGGTGTTCCTTGAACCGTGACATATGAGATATTATTGCCACAAGAATGCCTGAACGCTTTTTACATTGCATTATTGCTATAATGCCACATGGGATCAAGCTTCACATTAAGGTGCAAAGAAATACTATTTACACAGGATTTGCTTTCGTAATACAGCTGCAGGTCGTAACTTCTTCGTAACAGATGATTGACAATGTCAATATTTTACACACTTGGTGAGTTTTAAGATGAGACTACGATTATTTAACTGGCAGAGCAGAGCAAAATTCCAATTCAGTGCGGACAATATAACGACAAACAAACTATTTGGGGAAAAAAAGGAGCACAAAGGAAAACAAACAGCCATTCTTGTAACTGCTTTTGTGTAGAGCAGAGACACGTGAGCAGAGAAAAAACACAGGAGACAAGCTGAGGTAGTGGACAAGGTCTTTTACTCGGCGCGAGGAAGTCACACACGTGAAGCCAGCCGGTAAAGACAAACAATTCCGACAGGGAGCGGGAAAAAAGCCAACAAACAGGAACAAGGCATAGTCATAAACCAAGGAAACTGTCACGGGGGGGGGAGAGAGAATGCTGGAAGCCCATGAAAACACGGGGTAGAACAAAGACAATCTGGCACCAGAAGGGGGAACGCAGGGTAGTAACTATGGCAGGGGGAGAAACCAAGGGCAGGTGATTGAACGCAGGTGTAGTGAATGAGAAATCAGGAGGAAACTGAAATGAGAGTTTAGTGACAAAACCAAACACGAGACACAGACGTAAGGTTAACGGAACGTTCCAATTCTCACTTTAAATGCACGGCATTGGGAACCCATCAAATCCACAATCTTCAAGCAAACATACAAAAGCTGTAATTTATATACAATTGCAAATGTGAACTGACTGATTAAAAAAAAAAGAAAAGTGTGATTCAGTCATCAACAGAACTGCAGTAATTTACTTTACAACATGGACTAAACTATGGCTGTCTCCTCATATTGATTTTCCTGCGCTAATGATCGGCGAGAAATCTTTTATAACGGCCACGAATATTTCACAAGAGATTTATAAAGAAAAGGCCATTTTTCTTATGTATTTCTGGAGGACTAGCAGCTGGCTGGTTATGATGCTCCCTCTGTGCTTGTCAGATTACAGACAGCCAAGACCCCAAAACCAGGAGACTATTTTTAGATGGCTAATAAGAATTAATTTAAGGCGGCGCATTCAGTTGCATTCAGTTGGGGCGGCACGGTGGCGTGGTGGTTAGCACTGTTGCCTCACAGCAAGAAGGTCCTGGGTTCGATTCCACCCAGTGGCCTTTCTGTGTGGAGTCTGCATGTTCTCCCCGTGTCTGCGTGGGTTCTCTCCGGGTTCTCCGGCTTCCTCCCACAGTCCAAAGACATGCTCTGGGGATCAGGTTAATTGGTGACTCTAAATTGCCCGTAGATGTGTGAATGTGAGTATGAATGGTTGTATGTCTCTGTGTTGCCCTGCGATTGGCTGGCGACCAATCCAGGGTGTACCCTGTCTATCGCCCGAAGTTGGCTGGGATGGACTCCAGCCCCCCCGCGACCCTGTGTGCAGGATAAGCGGTTTGACGATGGATGGATGGATGGCATTCAGTTGAAACAATGTGTTCAGTGAACAACACTGTCAAGACAAAGAAATGTGGGGGAAAAGTGAGCAAAATGACGAATTAACGACACGTCTTTGTCGACAATATGAATAATATGAGAATAATAAGAAGAACGGGCCTGCTTCATCTATTACTCATAACCACATGTGAAACATTAATAGCTTGCTGTGGTTTTTCAATCATGTCACACTTGAACTACAGCAACACTAAGAGTCAATTGTACCAAATAAATATTTCAAGCTTTGACATGATAAGGCCCTCTTCCTCTGTGTCGCCTCTCCAAGGCAGCTCTTTGGTACCAGATTTCTCTTTGTTCGGACGTCAGGATCTGTCTCTGACCCAAAAGCACCGTCTAGATCCAGTGTCACGCGCTGAGGCCAGCTGTCACATGTTGTTCAATAAAACACATCTGAAGCATGCAACATTCATAGCGATATCCAGAAAAACACTTCCAAAGACAACTGTTGCAAACAGCTCTGCTGCTTTCACAAGAAACCAATGCCATTTGTAATAGACCTCACTATATGCGGATGGAGAATTTCTTACCCTATTGAACACATGCTCAATTAAATCCTACCATATTGAAAATTGCATGTAGTCAGTAAGCAACATTTTCATTATAGACATGAAATATGCTCCAATGAAGAAACTTATGAGGAAGGAATATATCACTTTTTTTTGCATTTTACTTTTTATATGCTATATATACTAAATATAAATATCCAGCCATAACTGTAAGTTCTTAATCTTTAGTAGTCATTACCTAGAATAACCTAGAACCAGTAAAAACAGACTCAAATAGAATTTTAAGTGGCATCACTCCCTCAATATTGCATTGAGGTGATCGTGTTTTCCCATGAAAATTCTTTTTGAAATTTCAAGCATTTTCTCTTTGAAGTGGGATCGGTAACAGATGGTGATATAATTCAGTTGTAAATGAAACACCAGAAGAGGAGTGTGATTTTAAACAACGGACAAAAGCCCATGATGGCCAACTGTAACGCAGCCTGTTGGAAGTAGTGTTTAAAGCAGGCAACAATTGTTCTTTCATACGCTCTCATCTACTGTGGCGTCCGAATGCTACAGTGAGCCCTGCGCAATAGACATGTATTTAGACCCTCTTCCACAGCACTGAAAGTGTCTGTCAGCACGTCCTTGTAATATTAAAACTGCTGCACTCTTTCATCCCCCATTTGGGTTTCGGAACAAACAGAACCAACTTCCAAGAGAAATATCGAGCAAATATATGAATGCGTCAGATCGTTTAGATCATAGGAACAGGGGGGCCCAATGGGTCGCGATTGCAATCGACGGATTGATTGTCAAGGCAGTGCTAGTAGATCGCCCGACAAATCACGTTGAATCATCACGCATGCACGGTCGTCCGCGGCAGCTAACGTAAAACTGCTAATTAGCAATGCTTGCTTGCTAACGGAAAAATGTCATTCAAAAGCAACCCTGGCTGACTGCAATCAGTGCAAGTCATCCGAGTAACGTAATGACCAAGAGCATCTGGAATGGTTGTGAAGCTTCTCTCGCTTCCGACAGACTTTAAAAAAAAAGAAAAATTGATTTGTTTTGCGCTGACGGTATGCAGCGTTGTTGTTCCGTTTGGTTACCACTACTCACTGAAAAATTGTGGGCACCCCTGCATTAGAATTTTGGGGAGTTTGAATCATCCTTCCTATCAAGTCACACAATTGACCACATCATAGTTTATTTTCATCTTCACTGCACGTTATCTAACTCTCCTGTCATTTCAGATGCTCCCACATCATCAGCTCATTACCCTCACCTGGTTCCCCTTGCCCTCACCTGAAGCACATCCCCTCATCAGCCACTCACTATTTAAGCCCGTCACATTACGTTGTTGCCTGCCAGGTTGTCTTGTGTGTTTTACCGAGTTTTTCAGCGGTTCCCCAGTTTCCCCCGATTTACCGTTGTTTTGACCCTGCCTCCCTTTCGACCCCAGATTCCCCGCCTGCTCCTTTTTTGGATTTGTTTGCCTCCCTGATTGCAACCCTGGTTTTGACCCCTGCCTGTTCCTGTCTACGGATTCCCTGCCTGCCTCTCTCGAATTGGTTTGCCTACTGACGGATCTCCCGGTTTTGACCTTGCCCGACCTGTTGATTAAATCTACCAGTCCCTCCCATCTTTGTCTGAGTCATGCTTTTGGGTTCCATTGTGCACCAGTACCAGTAGCCGTGACAGTATCCAAGTTATAAAATATGATAATTAGTCCAGAAAATGTGCAGACAGCAGTGCAAATGTACATTTCCTCAGGAAGGAAAGAAGCTACCAAAGAAATGCATGTTTCCGCGAAGAACGAAGACCCTCACTCTCCAGGGTCAATTTACGTTCTGCCCATTTTGGCTTCAGAGTGGCTAAGGAAGCTGTCGGTCATTTTCACGTGGGTTAAATTGGATCCATTACAATCAGACAATTCCAAAAGGTGTCAATTGGTCAACCGGAGCTGGACTTACACAAAAAGACCAGATTTGGATTCCGTGAGGCCTGAACAAAAGCCTCCTCTAGATTAGGTATCACTGTAAAACGTTCAATTCTTACTGTCCACACACTGGGCTATCACATAGATGTGTCTTTAGCCTCTCCATGCATGGTATCAGGTTTTATAGGACTCCTACGGCTGTTAGTGATTTCATTTTAGGAAATTCACAAAAGTTTCTTTTTTTGTGTGTTGATTTATTTCTTTACCAGCAACATATACAATATTTTTTACACATCACTCAGAGGTTCTCCTTTATCCTGACAAAATAATTGTCCAGAATAAACAAAGTAGAGTTATTACACTTTTTATCATGGTATGCCATTTTTGGTTGCAGAGGCCCAGAGTGCCAGTTTGATGCCTAGCTGTCATCTTTGGAACTAGCCTTCGGGGAGATGTGGCGGTGGGGAAAGAATATCTATCATAGGTCGTGAGCAAGAAAACGGTTGCTATAGTGACGCAGCGGCCTACGGGCCCGCAAGGTGCGGAATGTTGTTTCTACGGGCCACAGGACATCAGACTGGGTGTGCAGCAGCCGGGTCTTTAATTAGCCCTCTGAGTTGTGTCGATGGACCGTGTGCGGCACCCAGGTTTGGGAATTCATGGAAACCACCACTGTTTGAAACGCAGGCCAGGATTGCATTCACCGAGCGCAGATTATAGGCTGCGGTTCATATGCAGATGAGTGGGTTTAATTGTCGCAGCTCTGAATTCCTAATGTATTAGTGGAAAAGGAAATACATTCGAAGATGTGCATCTAGATGAAATATTCAAGGCTTCTAATGAAATATTCTGTCAGTTTGGAGTTTCTACGGGCAACTCTGCCAATGGAACTGCTTTTAAGAAGGAAGGCACGCTGCTTTAATGAGCCTCTGGGCAGCTTTTTAAACTCTGCCTGTTTGTTTAGGGGCCTTGATTCTTGCCGGCCGTGGACGTTTCAATGCAGGAAGATGGACCAGACTTATTGATATCCGTTGCACCCCATTTTTGTCTTGACAATACGCAGGAAGAGCAGCCAACATTTTTTTAAGTCAGCTTCTACGACTGGATGTATTTCTGATATGTTCAGTCACTGGGACAATCCTTCCCTTTTGGGCATAGCATATTTGGAATTTTATCTCTGGGATGTATTTTCAATTAATAGGAAGATGGAAATTGATAGCTCATCAAATTTGATGGAAAAAAATGGAATACAATATTCTAGTGTTTTCCTTTTTTTTACATGTTACTAATGGGCATATCCAGATTGCTTGATTAGAAACACTGGATATGTTAATTATGCCAAGAGTAAAAGAGCGTTAAATTACTATGCAATGCCTCATTTACTAAAGAAAGCAGAATTATAAATGTTTTGAAATACAAACACAAGAGTAAAAAGAGATTTTGAATAACAGGGCCCATGATATTGTCACAAGGTAGAGATGAAGTGCATTTTTTTTTTACACCTGTGAGGTGGTTGTCGATGTTGGAGAAAAGTTGTTTCATTTTGTTAGTTTGCTATTCATTTATGAATACCTTTTTTTCCAAAAAACTACTACTACTTATTTTGGAAAATATGAAAGACCGGTGACAGGCTTTACTTTAGAGATGACAATAATGTACAATGTATTTCATTTCTAATTAGATTAGATTCAACTTTATTGTCATTGCACAGGGTACAAGTACTGAGGCAACGAAATGCAGTTTAACATCCAACCAGAGTGCAAAATAGCAAAAAGTGCAGAGTATGTACATATGTAAAGTGTAATTAGTGAATAAATAGATATGTACAGTAAGAAATAGTTGTGCAATATGAACAGTAAGAAATGGATATGTAATACCAGTGCAAATGTTCAGTGGCTGGAGGAAGGTGTGCGGCAGTAAAGTCAAGGAGATGTGTGTGTGTGTGTGGGGGGGGCAGAGTTCAGGGGGGGCAGAGTTGAGTAGAATGACAGCCGCAGGGATAAAGCTGTTCCTGAACCTGCTGGTCCGGGAACGGAGCACCCTGTAGCGCCTCCCAGAGGGGAGGAGGGCAAACAGTCTGTGGCTGGGGTGAGAGCTGTCCTTTTTGATGCTGCGTGCCCTCCACAGACATCTCTTGCTCTGGACAGCCTCAATGGTAGGGAGTGAGGAACCGGTGATGCGTTGGGCAGTTTTCACCACCCTCTGCAGTGATTTACGGTCCGCGACAGAGCAGCTGTCATACCATACTGAGATGCAGTTTGTAAGGATGCTCTCTATGGTACAGCGGTAGAAATTCTCTAGAATCTGAGGAGACAGATGGGCCTTCTTCAGTCTCCTCAGGAAGAAGAGACGCTGTGTGCTTTCTTTACCAGGAATGAGGTGTTGAGGGTCCAAGAGAGGTCCTCAGAGATGTTGACACCCAGGAACTTGAAGCTGGCGACACGCTCAACCTCCATCCCGTTGATATGGATGGGGATGTGTGTGCCAGTTTTCTTCCTGAAGTCCACAATTAGCTCTTTGGTCTTCTTGGTGTTGAGGGCCAGGTTGTTGTCGGCGCACCATACCGCCAGGTGCTGGAACTCTTCTCTGTAGGCCGACTCATCGTTGTCACTGATGAGGCCAATCACCGTTGTGTCGTCTGCAAACTTGACAATGGTATTAGAACCGCGTGCAGTCATAGGTGTTCAATCTAACAGGCTCATATAACATCCAATGTTGAGCCAGATGAAACCAGAACAGTCATTATAGTTAATTGGTCTGATCATTGGGTAACTAATCTGATAATTCCGTAATGGCCTGTATTTATTATAAGTATTACCATCACCAATACAATTCCCAGATAATGTAGTTCTAGGTTGGTCAGAAATGAGGAGGTTCCATCGGATGGTCTACACACCGTTATAGTACCTTGGCCAACTCAGGTTTGACTGCAATGTGAAACATCTGAGAACTACTTGGGTTAAATTCTGTAATTAAGTTCCTATGGTGCCTGGTTTTGAGGAGGGCGTTAAGGAGGTTGGGGCACCAAGTAAATACATGGATAAATATAAAAACACTCAGGCTCCTTTCAGTTTGCTGTTCGTAAACTCCATATTTGAGGATGCCTCGCTCAAAAATCCTTGATCTGATTAATCAAAGTTTGGGAAGACAAACAAACAAACTATAAGAGTCTGCAGTAATCTAAAATGTGGTTTATTTCATGTTTACCTTTTTTTGGGTGTGAACATGTTTGCATCTGTGACACAATATTGTTTCTATGGAGCAACATAGAACCTAATTAATCACTGCAGAAAATAAATGAGTTCTATTCATAACTCACTGTAATTAGTCTGCATGCGTTTAATGAAATTAGAGATACTTGCATTGCTTGTTTGGTGATTAAACGTGATGTATCGGGCTTATTTAAGGGGTACAAATTAAAACAATAAGCAGTGTGATGCACACTCTTCCTTGTAATCTTAAGAATACTGAAAGATATCCCAAAAAAAGTTGAGTATCACCACAAACAAAAACATTGTGGCATCCAGTCCAATTTCCTTCCCAGTAAACAAACATTGGCCGTTCGTCTCCACTTTAACTGGAATTGTTGTTATTTTGTCCATCAGAGACACAAGTTTAAAGAATGACTCCTCCAGTTGTGACCTGCTTGTCAATATGTGTTATCCCCGCTACTCGGATGTTGCAATAGTTGTTTGAGTCACCGTACAATGTTGCCTTATTTATTCGTGGATACAGAATCTCTCCCTCGTGTTGCCCTCCCTCTTTGAGGTTGAACTGTTCCTCTCCAATATTCATGCCCCCTTTCCTTGCCTTAATAGGGCCAGTGTCGTAGCAGATGGAGCTCTACAATGATGCGGGTGTGGAAGAGGAATAGTCCTGAGGTGCTGAGTGTTGCATGATGCTTTTATAAGTTAACAAATATTTAATGTATCCTTCTGAGGAGAGAAAATGCATGAATAATGCATGCATCCAAACAAATGTGTTATGCTAGCTGGTTAAAGTAGAACTACAGTCAGTGGTTACATCGTCAAACCTTTTCCCCTCAGACCTGCTATGAATACATTTGCTAGATTGTGTGAAAAGCTGTGAGTGTGTTAAGCTGGTTACCGCATTTTTGTTTTTTGTGTGCTATACGTAGGCAAGGCAATTTTATTTGTATAGCACATTTCAACAACAAGGCAATTTTAAAGTGCTTAAAGACTTTCAAACATAAAGCAAGGTATACAAACGTATGTGTGAGAACCTCTTTAGAAAAGGCCATGGTTTTGTGTGGAGTAACACTTGGGTCCTTCTGTCATGACTCAGCCTTTACTTTACTTTCTTGACTTAAATTCTGTCTCATCTTTTGCAGCTCAGGACATCAAAGCTACTGCTATTACCACAAGTACTGTTGTATAACAACAACGCTGTACACAGTCATCTTAGAATTCCTCTTTTACAATTCTCATGAGTTATTGTTTACGTGCCTTAGGCTAAGGGTTATGGGAGATGCAGTAGCTGTAGTTAAATTAAAGAAAAAACAAATATTATTGAAATTATAACTATCACCAGCCTATAAAATGGTAGAGACTCATTTGACTTAAAACGTGCATAGTAAAAAAATGTAAAGACGTTTAATCTTATTGATTTTACAGCATTGTATTAAACAAGAATATTGACTTAGGTCAAAAAATCTATTGATTGAAACAGTACAGCTCTTATTTATGTGACGATTTAACATGATTACTATACCTCAAAGTATACCACACATTCCTCAAAATGTTCAGTAGTGGAATCAGGAGCGAGCAGAACCTGACCCCCTTTCTTAGATTTCACTCTGGGCGTTGTGTCGATGAGGAACACCTACCTCAGCATCCCAGCAGAGGAGATGCTGCATTGGAATGAAGACTTCTATTTGACATTGATGCACCTTTTGTGGTGTTATATGCAAATTGTCAGAGATGAAGGCGAAGGCTGTTTGATGTGCAAATGCTGATTTTGGGCCACTGTAAATGTGCTCTCCACTGCTTTTCTGTTAATTGCCTTCCTTGTAGAGTCAAGAAACGTTATTAGAAAAGGAATGAATGTAAGCCTAAAGAGAACGAGTTCCACCTTTCATAGTTTGAACCGATGGAGGACTGAACATATTCAGCAACACATCGCTGATATTAAAGCACAGGCTGTGATTGTTGAGTGTGCTCCACATTTTTATTGAACACAGAGCTTTTACGTTTTGTACAGAGGAATTGGCGTTTGAATAGATACAGAATGGTAATTTACATCACTAAAGTACTGTTTGAAATAAGTTAACAGTGGTTTTTAACTTTTTATATTGTTAACTGAATATAGCTAGAGTTAGAAGAAATGCAACGTGTCTTGCAGCAGCAATCTTTATTGATCCTATCGATGTCATTAGACTCTGACCATGTCTTACCATAGCGTGGCATCTTAAAGTAGACCAAGAAAGGTTCAGCCCACACATATAGTTTATGGTAACTACAAATCAGTATGCTGGCGGTATAAACAAACCACAGCTTTGTAGGCAACTAGCACCGAGCCTCTGTGGTGCTGCATGTGATGCAAAGGAGATGAAAATGAGAGCACGACTAATACATGTGGATGAAGAAAAAAATAATGTTAAGTAATAATATTGATGGCCGCAAATATGGGTGTGCCTTTTTTGGGAGGAGCAATTAGATTGTGATTATTGGGCTCACTATTGGAGTCAAAATCGCAAAGGAAAAAAGCGAGCAGGTAACTTTTCGATTCTCATCAGAGAAGTTGCCACCATTACCAATTGCAGAGTTCAGCTTAATGATCTGAACGAGTTGCCACTCTGCATGTTATTAACAGAAAACATATTGTGCCATATTTATGGCAAATATTGGTCAGCTATTTTTTTTTTTTTTACATGGTTACATCTCCAGTTTGTTATTGAGCGGACAGGTATGTGGATTGTTTCTTGAAGTTACCTAATGCTTGTTGATAGGACGGTCCAACATATAACCCCCTTACACCCTCCGCACTCCATTTCGGTGTCGCAGAGCCCTGCATGCCGTTTCCCTGGCTCAGTAACACGATTGGATGGAGTTTGATTGGAAACATCATGAAATTAATCACGCAACAGTGAGAAATGCTTTGGGAATTGATCGCAGATCAATTTCAATCAGATATAAGATACCTGGATGATCAAAAGACATGATTATAGAGCTCTCGACTTTCTACACTCGTTGCACCGTTGTATCTATAGTTTTCATTCAAGCACACTAGCACATCTTTTAGATGCACCCAAAAATGTTTACTGCTACTTTTAGTGCTACAATAATATATTTTAGACTCAATTGGGTTAATTAACAAGAAAGACAGGTGACAGACTTTTCTCAATTCAACACCAATAGTTTTCTTTATTTGTTTTTATTTTTTTTCACACATTCTCACAAGTAGAAAGTAATGTTAATCCTACCAATAAATATATGTCCTCAAGTGTGTTGCACTGTCATGTTTGACTGCCTGAAACGTGGCTCCTTTATGCTTTTAAAACACTAAGTACTTTTGTACAATATTATAAGGCATATAAGGCAGCACTAAAGATAATTAATAAGAGTTTCCTTAAAGACACGTTTAGACATACGTCCTACTGTGTCCTTGGGACATCCGTTGTGTATAGGATGCCTAGAAAGACCATGGTTTGTTTTGACTGTGAACACGCCAGCAGCAGATTGTCTGATAGAAACTCGTGAACTTGCCAACGTGAATCCTCAGCGGCCAGTTGGTGTTCCTACAATGTGCTTTCTGCTCCACCACCACAGCGTCCCACTTACTCGCCGCTGGGAGATTGTTGTTCAACAAACATTAGCAAGGCGACCGCTCTGTTTTTGCTATGTTGTTGCATCACGGTCAGAAATCTTCATAATCCTCACAGGAAAAATAAAAAACAAAAAAATAGAATTTTGATCTGTGACAACGCGATTAATTTTAATTCAGCTTTGGTTAGTCGTTTTTTTCCAGACTATTTCAATATCTCTCAATGAGAGCGTAGCGTCATTTTATTTCTGAAAAATCTAATGCATCGCAGGCCAAGTTGTATTGTACTGATGAATGGAATCATTTGCTCTCTTAGCACGCTCACAGCCCTCGTAGATAAGCCCTTGTCTTGTGTTTTAAGCAGATATTTCATGCAAAGATGGGTGTTTTCTCTGCCTTGGAGGGGCGAGTAGTGAAAGGAGTGCAGTAAAATTTGCCAAGGTTGACGTAGGACAGATAAGAGCCACAAATTTATTATAATTAAGCATGCTGCCCCTGCCTCTCAAGCTGTTGTACTATCTACTTTCATTAGAAAAACAGACCAGACTAGCAAAGGAAGGCAAGAAATGTTCCATAAATACTCCTCAAATCTTGTGAGCTAATTTAAGGTAGAGACGGTAAAGACGTTAGGAATACATCAAGGATAAGGATAATTGTGATCACATGAAGGTGTTCAGAAATTACCTTGAAATATCTGTCGAAAGACACAAAAACGCATGGACGGCTCCATGATACGACAGAAGGCTTAGATGGAAAGTATTAGTTAGACAGTTTATTTGCCTGACAGTCTGGTCAAATATGCTTTGTTCTTCATTGATTCAAAGGATTTTTTAGGTAATATACAAAAATAATAATATACACGTTTTATTTTTTACTCTTGTAAAAGAACAAGAGTAAAAAATAAAACTTTTGAGGTTAATCAATGTCTTTTTAAACCCAAATTCAAGGCATTCTTCTAGTTTTTAGTTTGTTTTTGCCATCTGCACGGAGAGGTGTTAATTTTAAAATCTTGTCTTGTGCAATTGATCATTTGCCATGCACGGCAATTACTATTGCTATCCCTCCAAATATTTAAAATAGTCTCTTTTTTTTAACAATTGCCCTTTGATCCTAAACAGCAGGGAGAATAAAGTAGTAATCTATACAGATCCACTGACACAACAACCACTCACAGAGCGAAAGGTACTTGAGGCCTGGCCCTGCGATGTGGTGGGCTTGGTGATTAATATGGGGGCAGTGCAGGAGCGCTGCAGGATGATTAATTGAGCTCAGGACCTCATCTGCAATGTTTTGATGAGAATGAAGAGCGGATGAAGGGTTGCAACGGTGTGTATGTGTTGTGGGGGAGGGAGGTACGTTGGTGAAGCTTCTATGTGTTGGTTTACGGTAGGTGTGTCTGTGTGGACGGCCTTGAGTGGCTTGGCATGACGACTCTCTCTGATTTTCCACCTCTCATGTTGTAACATCAAAGATCCACACAAATGGATCCAAATGTCTTCTCCTCAAAAACGTACAAATCATCTAATCATCTAACCTTGCCAGGCACAAAAACTGCAGTTTAGTGTTGAGCTTTTGATAAAGTGTGAGTCAACCTTGCCAGGGGGGAATGACATTGTGCCCCAGTAACTTTAACTCTGTTTGACTACTTCCTCAAGTTACCCACGGTTAAGAAACTAATCCCAAATGACGAACTGCGCGCACGTAGAGGATGCAACTTGAGAGGGAGCACCGAAACAGTCATTTTAGACTGCAATTATCACTCAGCGTCCAAAAAGGCTGAATTGTGCTCAAGAGAAAAGTCACTCTACTGTGTTTGACTGATTGAAAATAGGGTTCTCATAAACACAGCAATCGCCTTTTATAGTCTCCCCGAGACGGTTTGATCCGAATGGGCTGAAAATCACTCCCAGGGGAATTCAAGGTGACATGCCGTTGAGGATTACGTGACGCGAGAGATGTGTAGCCTACATTGTCATGAATGCATTTTCATTTAATATTAAAGACTGAAAGATCTAATTAATATGAAAGCTGGAGTGGGAAGGTTGGTCTCTGCTCCTTCAACCACTAAATTGGCCTTTTGTCCACTGATGAATGTACAGTATGTTGTCTACTTTTCTGTTAATGGGCTGTATTTTGTTGCAAAATGAAATAAACTGTACTGTCTTTCAGCCTTTTCATATGTTTTTTTGCTTCTGACTTCTGACTAAATCATCTTCTCCACCCGGCAACGAGCTGAAGCTCAGCCTGAGATTTCCAGGCAGTGTTCTGCTCAGTGGAGCAAGTTCCACTGCAGCCCCTACAGGCTCTGGAAGACCTTTTCTCATAAAGCCAGCAAGACATTTTCATTGTATTTTAGCAATTACTAATTTGATTCTACTTTCAGTCTTACAATAGTTAAAGGCACAATCTGTGACGCAGCGCATGTCTGCAGGAAGACACTTTAAGTGAATGTTCTTGAGTAATATGTTTTCCTGTTGTAACACATAAATCTACAGCTTACCATCAGGGTTGTCAGCTAGTTTCTATCTTATCCAGTAGATTATTATGTAAAACGGCAGGACCACCTGACTGAAATAGACTGTTATTCAAAACTTATTTCCTAAATAACTACAGTTAGGTTTTAGATACAAGTCTCAGAATAAGGAGTACTGTATATACCACTTGGCTTGTGAATATTTCCTGTGGCTGTTTTCATGTTAAATGTCACAACTTGAACTCCTCCTGAAATCATTGGTTTGCATCAGCGCCATTCACACAACCCTTCTACTGATTTTGATAAAAACCGCTATATTGAGTTTGTGAATACATCATTTCCGTTTGTGAATCTACTAAATGGAGAAGCATCTCGGAATGCAAATACACTAATGAAAATCTAAAGCATTATACTGTTAAAATATTTCAGAATGATACTTTGGTCAGTTGTGTGTTATTAAAAGCAGTTGTCTCCTATTATTTTTATTAATTATTGAAGAGGGATGTTCAGTATTGGACTCGACTGAAATTGTTACTTAGCATTGCAATTTGACCTGCATGTGTCATGTTCTTTGTGAAACGCTTGAAAAAACTCTGGAGAAGCAATTAATGCTCAAAATATAATTTATTTATACAGTTCATTGTATTGTCATATCAGTCGGCATGCTTTAGGTCTCTGAAAAGTGACAGTAGTGACTTTCCTTTTTGGTTAAAAAACTAAAATAAAAATAGAAGCTGATATATTGTTATTCAGATTCAAAGTGAATGGCGCCGCCTTTTCAGAAGAATTGATTGTGACACCATTAAACGTCAGCACTCTTGTTTTTTCTTGGGATAATCTAAATGCAAAAGAAATTGAGACCGAGAGAGGAGGATGAATTCTGTTCCTAGGGTTGCAATGACTGTACGTCTCAAAGAAGCAGGCTTTAAACCCACTAAAATGGATCCAATTACAAAGAGGGCTTTTTGGTGACATTTGTGGCACTGTGTGTAATTGTGTAACCCTAATTTTCCTGGCACGAAGACTCTGACAGAGGACTGTCATCTCCGCTAAGCCTCTTCTCTCAGGCATGATGCTGAAATGAGATCCCGTCTTTGCTGCAAAATGTTGAAAGCAATACAACGGACAACACCGCCAACAAAGTCACCTTCTTACAGAGAAAATAATGCTTTAGCCTCCATATCCGGCCTCTCAGCCGACATGATGCAGTCAAGAGGGCCCTGTGATATCTCCTCACTGTATGTTCCCACAAAGGACACAAGGAAATTTGTATCTCTTTCAGGAGATCGAGTCATTCCTTGTGAGCATATGCTTTATAAGTTGCTTGATAAGTCATTGGAAGGTATGTTTGAAAACCAGGGTGGGCTTGTGCACGGCACCATTTTGTTGTGATGAATGCTGCGTTGCATTTTGGGTGGTGTAGCATCACTGCACTACTGCTTAAAACATAAAGAATACAATTTAAGATGCCTGTTTTTAGTCATTTTCCTTTGTCCAGCATCATTATTTCCTCTCTTGCACCTCCTGTCCTTGCAAACCTAATTATTTTCTTTTGTTTGTTTTTTGTTAATTTATTACAAACACATTGTTCTCACTCTCAGTAACTGATCTGTGTGCCTTAAGCAATTGTCTCATGGATGTGCCACCATTATTTCCTGGGGTCTGATTCCCCCGGTGACACTGCTGGTAACTTCCCTGTTCCCCACCAATCAACATCTGTGAAAATATCTTTTCTTTTTAAGTTAAATAAAAATTAAAAAAAAAAAGAAAACTAAAAAGAAATGCAGAACTGGGGCTTTTGTTACGAGTGAAATTCACCTGCATCCCTCTCTGCTGCCAATGGCTCCCAGAGCAGCAGCAGTATCCTCTGGCATGGCAGTCTAATGGCTCATAAGTGTTTTATCGCAGTGCATGATAGTGCAATAACATCTGGCTATTCCCTGCCTACCTCACCTATTGAAGAGCTCACGCTGTGACCCGCTTCACGCCTTGCATTCAAATATGCCTTGCATCAACTTGGTAATCTATATATGATTTAACCTTATTGAATTTGCTTGGTATATACGTGGTACAAACAAAGAGGAACGAGGAAAAGAGGACGCTGAACTCAAAGGGATATGAAAAGATGTATAAGGCAAAACACTCATAGTATCTGTTGTAGTCTTTATCCTTCCCAAATAAAGTCATTGATGTTAACTATAGTGTTGTGATCCTTTTTTATGAACATGAACTGTATTGAATGAAAAAAAAAAACTAAGGGAGGTCGAGTATACATAGTGTGTGTGCGGGTGGGGACTCTGAAATTACTGCAGACAGCAGCAAATCTCCTGCCTTCTGATCTTTGCAACCATCAAAGGGAACCGTCCTCCCAAAGTCAGACACCCAGTTACAAGCGGTGCAGCATTTCATATGCTTTGAGAGGATGTCAAACATCATCTCTCCGTTTCTCATCGGCGGGCCAGAAATCTTTACACAGAAATACTGTGAGATTATTGCTTCCTAGATCACAGACTGCAGGCAACCAGCCCACAGATAGCACAGTAACAAATGTAAAAGCATGGCACTGCCCGTAGCTATCAGCATATGAATAACTAAAGACGAAAAAATTGAGGGTAATATTTGCAGAGTGAGTTGAATCAAACAGGAAATAATTCAGTGTTTTTAGGTGTTCTTTAAAAGAGCACACCTTTTTAATGTCAACTGGCTGAGTTTATACTTACATATGCGCTAAAAAAGACAATGAAATTATATATATATATATATAATATGCCTTAAGTACTACACACCAAACATTGTGGAATGGTACTGCTGCTTCTGACAAGTAAAATGTGCGCTGTGTGTCAGAACTTGGAAATCCCCTTCTCTTCCTGGACTGCTGGACTGCTACCCAAAAGGTGTTCTTTTTTTTACTATGTTGCAGTAAAAAAGTTACTTAAACCCTTTTCTGTCCCTTAGCAAAGGAACAATATTTACAGTTTTGCCAATATAGCTGCAGTTAATATGTAGCTTGCACTACCGCTTAAACGACTCCCTCTTCTTTGAGATTGCTCCAGGATATTACGCTTATTCGACAGTTTCCCACACCGGGATTCACTCAGAGGAAGTGTTAGCTGTTTGAAATAAATATGAATGATAACACTTTAAATACTTGGGGCATGATGTATCTGACTTCTTGATATTTCTCTACCGTATGCAGTTGATTTGATGAGTGACGGCTTAATCGGGACCTAGAAAATGAACCGTCTCCAGCCACATTCCATCCCTAATGCCACTCTTCATTTAGGTGACTTGCAGCCAGTTCTGGAAATGGAATTTTATTGACAAACTCATCAGCCAAAACAGTTTACAGAAATGTGTTTGATTACATACCTCTGATCTGAGATTTATTCAAATGTTGTTTTAAAGCCTGTTTGAGATATCGGCTATAGCCCGCTAGTGAATGTACATCGTACTAAATGCAGACTGTGATGGCTTATTTTTTTTCCCACAATGCAGTAAACGACTAAGTGAAGAGACAATTAAAATTGATCCGTTTGCTGAGCAATGGAAATCAAATCTGCTGCAGGATTCAATCGGTAGACTTCGTCATTGGGACAAGAGAACCTAAACGCTTCAGTGGATCACAAAAATGCATTTGGGCCCGTTTTATTGTTGCTCCACAGCGCTGCTGGTGGGCAAAAATGCCAAGTGCCCTTTTTATATTTAGTATAAGTGCAATCACACAGACCAAATGTGTCTTCCTAAACTGATGGTCAATATGGTTTCCCATGAGAAATCCTTGCGTGAAACAACAAGTTAATGACATACATGGAGATTAGCATCAAAGCATTAAGAAATAACTACTTAAATGACGCTGAGGGCCTTCTATTTGTCTTGCCCTGCTGAAGCTGAACTCAGTCCATCTTGCAGAGTTGTAATGTCATCTAAGTCACGGTGATGGAGAACGAATAAATGTGTATTCAATTACCCTCCTATGCTTTCCTCGGCACTCACGCGACATGCGAGCGTGCATGCGGGGAATTTATCGTTCAGGAGACATTGATCAATTATGCCACACACAATTAGCCCATCAAATTGAGTGTGTCCTCCTCTCCTGTGTAAAGGTGATGTCAGAATTTGATGGGGCATTAGGCAATGGTGTTTTTTTTTTTTTGAGAGTAGGTGCACCAGGGCAGAGAAACGTTTGCAGGGTGTTTTTGTATGAATAGGAAATCCAGAGGCCTGCAGGGTAAAGAGAGGACTAACGGATCCTTTTAAACCAATGTCAATACTGATACCCATCACTGTTTGCACTCTCAGCAGGGTCCATGGCCTGTCTGTAATTTCTCTGGCGCCTCTGTGATTGAAGAAATGACAGTGAGACAAATTAAGAGAGCAGGCAGAGACGGCTCCCTCCTTTAGCTCCAATTGCCTCGTTATACTTTACTTCTAAGTTGAGCCCGAACATTAAATAGAATAATTCTCAAAACATAAAAATTATAATCTTGCTTTTTCCAGTGCTTTGTCATGGGCATCGGGATGTGGTTTTATACTGTGTATTGTGTACTGAGTCCAGCACAATATATAATAAACCACTACCATGACACACATTTGCCCCTAATGAATGGACTGCCAAACATTTCATCAAGATGATGCCCCATCACCTTGAGTCTTTCTGGAACATACTTTTTAATAATGCATTTGGTGATGATAAGTTATTGTTTCACTCTGTTGATGTCCATTGTAGAGTATATACATATAACAGTGTTTACATCTGGAAGCTTCGGTGGCTTTCTGACAATTGAAAAAACAGCTGTGGAAGGGATTCAGTCATGATGGATGGATGTACAATGAATAGGATGATTTGTTTTTATGATAGTGTTGGATCATTGCAGTATACATTTTAAGTTTCTCTTTCTTACTATACATTTATTTCAATTATATCAGAAGTGATATACTTGGAGGATTTATTATGCATTTCGAATTTTTGTATTTTCATTTTAAGTGAATGTTGCATATTTAATACCTTTTTTTTGTGATTGATCAAAAGCCATAAATTAGCAAATGCATTTCTCATGGAGCTCATTACAAAACTCCCTCCAGCAAGTTATGTGCTTTTATTTTTGATTTAGAAACACCAGATATGAATGCTCTCCAGCCAAAAACTGCTAGAACTTCACTGTTGTATCAAAAAGCCTCAATCAACTTTATTTGTTTCATACTTCCCAGCTTTTTTTTAAGGAAAAACTCAAAGGCAAGAGTTTTACAGATAATTATTGGTTTCTGGGTATTTTCTATGAACTTTACAGAAACCAAAGCACCAAACACTTTTCTATTTGGTGGGGATTGCTGTTTTTTCACCAGTTCCCCTTCCTGATAATATTTTCCATCTCGAAGGTCAATGTACACTTACTCAGTAGAGGTCATGGTCTAGAAAAGCATTTCCATGACAACCATTTGCAAAGAGACTGAATATAAATACAGCAATGCAAATATTCATTCTGAATAAAATAGTTTCAGGAAGGTAAAGGTAAATCGAAGCACTTCCATTATGTAAAAAAATCGGACACTTTTCAACCAATTTTCCCAAAAATGCGCACTGAGTGCGTTGCACCGTGATAGTGTGTTACACGAGGAATGCAGAGCGTGCTCAAAATAAATATTTGCTGCTCAACATAAATTTCAAAATTGCTTCTTACATATGTATATTTATAAGCGAACACCACTATAAAGGATTCTTAGCACTGTGCAATAGTATAAGAAAGCTGAGATGTAAACTGTACCTACAGCACTATTATAGCCTGGAGCCATATGCTGAAACCTATTGATTTCCCATTTAATATGAAACATGGATCTGCAAATTTTATACATGGTCAGGTATAATGGCTTGATGAGGTGTATATAAAATTGGCCAAGATTCCTTTTTTTGGAGCGCGGTGGTAAATGTCCATCTGTGCCTGAGCTGGCCAGCGTGAGTTCTTTACAATAGTTTTATATCACATGCTCGGATGATTGCTGGATTTTATAGTCACTCAGTGCCTGGTGCTCCCTCTTGTGCAGATGGCTTGGAGGGACACGCTCTGCTGTAACGTCCAGAAGGAATAATAATTTAATCTGATAAATATGACTTCCATGTCATTATAACACTGCCTCTTTTCAGGGTGGAACCATGAGTCTCTAAAACTAATGCAGGTGTCCTCACGTGCCTCTCCATACACACATAATACACACAACCAGTACAGCTCCCAACCTGCATTTTGAGGACTGTATTGCATTCTGTGGGTTCAGCCTTGACGTTTTTTAACATCACAGTACATCTCATTGATTACAGGGAAATATTTTAATTGCAAAATAGGGTTTAGAAGAACCAAAGACATGGTCATTTGTAAAGACATTTAAAAGCAGATAATTCACTCTTTGTTTTTATTAATGGGATGCTGCTTTTGCCCGGGCTTTGCTATAGAAATTCAGTGATTCAGATTGATAAAGGTCTAATAAACTAATTTATGTGGCCCGTCTCCTGGGAGGTGGGAAAAAAGCCGAGCCTGAGGTTACAAGTCTGTGGATGGGAGAAGCAAAGCCCGGCCTAATCCCCATTCTGTGCCTGCAGTCAACTTCCTCTCCAATCACGCAAAACTCACAGCTCGCCGCAATTAATCCTCAACACCTCAAACACATCATTATTTAATTCCAGCAGTATTGCACTTTGAGCTTAACTTAAAGTGTGGTGATGCTTAACTGGCTATCTGTAACCCTTCTTTAACACTGCTTATTAGCTAAAATATTAATCCTGATCCTTATCATGGTATTAAGTTGTGTTTTTGCCCATTCAATTTGGCTGTGTGTGTGTGTGTGTGTGTGTGTGTGTGTTGCACAATATTTCTTCCCGGGCCTCTTGGCTGAGATAGAAGGCAATCAATGTGTCACTCTGAGGCCGAGGTAAGGCTCTAAGGGAAATCTCAGATCCCTCTCAAATCATCCGTTAGAGAGTCAGAGAGGTCGCTGAATTCACAGCTTTCTTTCTGTCCCCCACTTACCTACAACCACCTGCCCCACGGTGCAGCCCACTTAACCAACTAAAAGCCTGTAGGGGAAGAAGTGGGCCTCCAGTTGGAAGGGTCAAGCTGAGGCCCGCGGTCCCGTGTTATCAAGAGTCCTCTCGTTTCAAGCTCAAATGCTGGCGCTCAGCTGAGGGATGTACTCTGATATTACCTTCTTGTTAAAGAGTGCTGTGCTTCTATAGAATGGTCAGATTTCAACAAAAGAAACGATGCTGTCCTACCAAAATATATAATATTTTTTATTCCATACATTGTTCTTTGTTGGCGAAACATGCAGCCTACATTACCCACAATGCAACAGGAAAGTCACAAGACGAGCAACAAAAAAAAGCTGTTGTGTCTGTCTGTAGGCCGCGAGCAGACACTTCTCCAGAGTGTGAGGGTATCCGAGGGAACACAATACCACTTACACATGTTAATGAGTTCACTCAGTAAGCACGCAGAAATATGAATTAAAAAGATTAAATAATCGTTAGACTTAAATACAAGTCAAATGAAAATAAAGGTGCTCTACAACGTCCCGGGTGCTTCATAACCTCTAAAGGAAGGTTGGCTATAATAACATGATGCGAGCTATATTATAAGCTGCGCTGCATCAATACACTGTATATATATGGACACCACACATTGGTATTGGTATATACATTGGTATATTGGTATTGAAACCTTGTGTGAGGCATTTTCTTTGTGGCCCTTTTTCATTCTCTTTGCAACCAGTGATTGAATCAACTGTATTTAGACCGCAGACCAGTGATATGGAGACGTGTCAAAAAGAACATGATGCTTTATTGAAACTAGAGGGATATTGAATCCAGTAAGTAGTCTGGTCCTTTTCTCATTTTCTTGCAAGCAGGGGAATTACCTCCTCATTTCCTGAATGCACGTTACCACAATACCAGACACATACACTACAAGAGAAGCTCCGCTATTTGATACACAAAAATAAATAACCAAAGTGATTGATCAAATATCAAATGCAGAGACATTTTAACTAAACAATGATTCAACCAATCTCTGCAGCTCCTAATAGTGAAGAAGTGGTAAAATCAGGTTACTCATTCAGCCTTTATTCTAAATGTCAGTTTAGATATTTTTACTTTCCTAAAATATGTTAAAGTATTTGGATACTTAATGAACCATGAACTCAAAACTCGTACATACACAACTGAGAGCATACAGCTGACATTTAACGCACTTTTTTAGAAAATGGCGGTTCAGTAAACGCCATTGTCTCGTCTTTGATTACAATCACCCACAGTTTGATTATACGCTCCTTTTTGTTTGACACCAAACATTTTCATGGCAACGTAATGAAATGCAAGAGTAGAAAAGTCACGGATAGGTCCAAACAATCTGTTTGTGATTTCATGTGATCTTTAATGCTTTGCTTCATCAAGAAAGCAGGGGAATTCCCAGGGAGCCGGTTTGCACTTTGGTCTCATCTCTGTCTCCATTCAAATGGCACCGGGTCCTTGATATCCCGGTCGGTGTGCAGGATATTAGGGTCATGTGGGTCAGGACATATGCTCCCTCCTGGAACACACCAAAATAGCAGCACATATGCCGGGCATGGCTCAAACTACATCGTAGCTTGTCTGGCTCAGTCCCAGTACTGTCAGCTCAAAAGACTGAAATGTTTTTCCTCCGTTTCCCACCGTTTTGATACGGTTCCATCTGGTCACACTCAGCAAGGTGCTGGAGATTGATAATCAAAAGTTATTTTCATGGGCTTAGTTGGGGGTTTTGCTGTCTTGTCTTGATTTAAGAGTTAAGTAAGGGGGTAAGCAGGATCTGCCAAGCAGGCAGACACGAGTCCGACAGGATGGGGAGTCAGTTTCTGTCCTGGCTGAGGAATGTAAGGTCTGCGGGTCAACTAGAAGATTTACCAGCCAAAGGGGGGTTAGAGACACACCAACACTATTCAACATACACACTCTGTTTACGATGTTTACGTTAAGTCAGGAGTCTGGACATTGGATGTGACCGGATCTTAGATGCGGGAGGTGGAAGGTCCTCCTCTACGCCAGTTTAGGGCCAATAGAAATATTTCCTTCTCTGTCTTTCAAGGGTTATAAAACATGATGTTCTTGCTGATGTTAGTTAGTTGTTCTTCCGGCCTGTGTGCTGCCTGAACTGCTCCTGCCTTTGCAAACGCAGCGCTGATACTTGACCTGTGATCTGACAAATAAATTTTCCAGAACGAGAGAAGTCATTCGGCTGAATTTTTGATAACCCCGACCAGGCTCCAAATCTTGAACACGTATTCTTACAATTTGGTGACCCCGACGTGATTTGCTGACCTGGACAAAGAAAGACGGGGACGTCCGTTTTCCGGACCGAGCCGAAAGGACCGGCGGCGTGGTTCAGCATTGACAACAGGCGCGCAAACAGAATCAGGTGAGCAGACAACCTTTTGTTCTAAATGAATAAAATGTCTGTGATTGGATACTTCTAAAAAGATTTGTTGTCAACTGCAGAATTCGTCTCTGTCCATTGACTGAATAAGGTCGTTATAAGACCATTACATTTAAAACTAAATTTGAAAATTTCCTGTTGATCACATGTAAAGTATAAGCACATACTCACACTGAATTCAATGTTAGGGAAAGTGAATAAGTGTCCATAGGTTTAGGGATTTAGGTAAAAATATATATAATCTTAGTCGGTAGAAATCCAAGTTGCAATCCGTGTGGTACGTAGATACCTCTGGTAACTGCAGTCCCACGTTTGCATGCAGTGGACTGGCAGTTTAGAATAGTGTAGGGATTTAGGTTTAGGGACTTAGGTAAATACATGAAGAGTTTAAAAAGGAATGACGGGGCTCACTTGAGTTCCCTGAGGTCGACTCTTAGTCTGTAGAAATCCAAGTTACAATCCGTGTGGTACGTAGATACCTCTGGTAACTGCAGTCCCACGTTTGCATGCAGTGGACTGGCAGTTTAGACAGTGTAGGGGTTTAGGTTTAGGTTTAGGTTTAGGTTTAGGGACTTAGGTAAATATATGAGGAGTTTAAAAAGGAATGACGGGGCTCACTTGAGTTCCCTGAGGTCGACTCTTAGTCTGTAGAAATCCAAGTTACAATCCGTGTGGTACGTAGATACCTCTGGTGACTGGGGTCCCACGTTTGCATGCAGTGGGCTGGCAGTTTAGAATAGAGCAGGGATTTATGTTAATCTTAGTCTGTAGAAATCCAAGTTGCAATCCGTGTGGTACGTAGATACCTCTGGTCCTGCAGTCCTACTCGTGTGATTCTTGGACTGGCAGGTTAGAATATTAGATGAAGAAATAAGGACACAGGGAAAGATTTGTTGTTTTTCATACTGGGAAATGTGTGGGTGGTTGGTGTAACTCCTGGTGTTTTACCGAACCTGGAAGCTGTGCGTATCAGGACTTGAAAAAGGACTGAGAATCCGACAGTGAAAAGTGTTTGACCGGATTACACATCTGTGGGGATATGTATTAAAGGGTAAAAGGGAAAATCATAGTTAAATGATGGTGGTATAAATACGAGAGAAATAAAACAATACGAGTGAACTGGTGTTATAAGCCTCAACAATCGAGCGCTGTATTCCTCTAATACAGTAGAAGGTTCTTGATTGGGTTCACAGTATTGGGCATTGAGTCCTTTCTCTTGTGTTCAAAAACCACGTGTGAATAAATAAATAACCTGTGATGAAAATGGAGGAAACCATAACGATATGGGAGAGGTGTAAAGAAGGCACTCTGGGTTTTGCCCTATTTAAGACTTATAAGAGACATATGGATAAAACCCTAGAAAAAGATAGGAAATGTGTAACAAAAAAATATGTGAAGTGGGTTGCACAGATGCAGGAAAGAGGAATGTTTGGAAGGGAGATAGATTCTCAACCAACAGGCGAGCAGCTGCAGGACCATCTTAGGATGGCGAGAAGAGGAAAAGACCAAGCGCATGCGCTCCTTGCCGTTAAGGGGAGATTTTGTGGAAAAGAGAAGAAAAGTGCAGAAAAGGCAGATGAGTTCTTAGCGGACTGTAGAACATTTCTGGGAGAAATAAATGCGGTATTCGTGAGTAAGACGGCAATGCAGTTGCCGCAAACCAAAGCAGGAGAAGAGAAAGTGCATGAGACCGGTTGTAAATCTAGTGCGCCTCCTCCCTACTCGACAGGCCCATATGCGGAGGCTAATCGGTTGTTAAATGAACCACATCAGATGCCACTGAGGCAAGGGAAAGCTACTAATCCAGGAGAATCTCAGGTTTTGGTAGTTCAAAAAGGGTTGTTACAGGTAACCCCATATCCACATGAAGAGAATGATGGGGTGGAGAAGGTTTCTGCTTTTCTCTCAGAGACGGTACAATATTTGGAGGACAGGCCCCAGCCGGAGCCTGTCAATTGGAGTAATCCTAACACACCACAGGGTCACTCGACAGTCGTAAAGAAGCGGCAACCCGAGCACAGACCTATGACCTCATTTAATGTAGGGGGAGGAAGAGTTGCAGGAGAAGAAACTTTGTTAGTCAAAGCCCAGGCAGAGCGGCAATCAATCACCCGGCGTGGATAGGATGAGCGGGGGAGGCAGGTTGAGTCAGAGGAAGATGAGCCTGGCCCTGCAGATGATTGGGACGAGGAATTTCAGGAGCATGGAGCAGCGCTAGAGTCACAAAAACCACAGTCATCTACTCCGATGGAGCGCCATGAGACAGGGGTTAAGAGGTAATAGGAACAGATATTATCAGGGGAATGCAGCCAGAGCGAATGTGCATCAATGTAATGATTTGAAGTCAAAAATCAGACGGGATGCTCAGGCCTCTCATCAACTACCACTGTTAACGGCTATTTGTAGAGACGGAAGTGAAAAAACAACATATGCGCCACTCGCATTGTCAGACCTAAGCATGATGAAGCTCGCATTACCTAAAATAGAGAAGGGTGGTGCAGTGTGGATTCGTGGGTTCCTTGCTCAGTGTGCGGGTAGTGTTCCCGGTTTGGGGGATCTTAGAAGAATTTTTGTGGCGTGTGCCTCACTAGCTGACCTCCAGAAGTTAGAGGGGGAAGCCAGGACCTCTGACCTCCCTGACGGGGAGCCTCTGGCAAATTGGGTGTCAGTGCTCTGGCCAAAGCTCAGACTCCAATATCCTGTGAAGGTGGCTACCACAGAACTCACTTATGTTCCCCCACACGACAGTGAGGGTGGAAATAGTTATTTAAGGAGAGTCAGAGAATTATGGGACAACAAGTTAGGGGAAGATGTCATGGATGATCACAGAACCAAGCTTCTTTTTCGCGGCGCCATAGAGTCATCTGTCTCGGAGACAATGAAGACCCAACTAAGAGGAATAGTGGGGTTGTCTGACATGAATTTTGATGCTTGGTCCTCACAGATTAAACACTATGTGGACCGGAGCAGAGAAAAATATGATAAGGAAAAGGGTGAATTAAACAATATTCAGTTACAATTGGCGAAAGCACAGCTGGAGTAAAGCAGAGAGAAGGTGAACCAGGGCAAGAGTGAAGCCAAACAGATGACCCAAACAACAGCGCCATCTCAGGGGGAAGGGCCACCTCAATATGACCCTTATCCAGACCCCCCTCCCTTCCCATGTGCGCCAGCCTGCCAGCAGCCACAACAGGCCGTGTACACTCCTCCACAGGCTTACTATCCCCAACCTTATGCCCCGCAACCACAACACATGATGGGGGCCCCACTGTACGGTGGCTTCAGGCAACCGAAAAGACAGTGGGTAGGGGGAAATCGTGGCCGAGTTCCAAACAATTTAGGGCAGTTTAGACAACGACAGAATACTTGTTTCAGCTGTGGGCAGCTTGGACATTGGTCCGACGCATGCCCCCATCCACCTCAGGGTCAGAGGCCTCAGTCCAACCCAGCTCAATACCCTTATGATATCTACCCACCACAAGCACCACATACACTACAACAGGGTAATAGCCTGCGGCATCAGGCCCCAGGTCATCAGCAAATGCCATAGGGGTGCCCAGATCCGACGGCTGACGGTCACCTGTTCCCAGAACCCATGGTGACTCTGACAATCAACGGAAGAGACATTTTGTGTTCCCAAAATATCATTATGCAAATGACGAAGGGATGTATCACTGTAACATTCCCGGATGGGACACAGCAACGATGTGCCACACCCCACTCTTATGGCCACCAGTTGCTGCAAGCTGAAGTTCAACAGACGCTGAATGCAGAGGTCTGGTGGGGGAGAGTGGAGGACTATGATGGAACTGTTCTGCATGAGACTGTCCGCCGTTGGGGCCCATGGTTCAAGGTATTACACCCGACTGAACCACCTGCGGATCCTCCTCATTGCACGATGAACTATTCGCTGTCTCCTGATGAGAACTATGACACCCTGTGGAGTGGACTTGAGTTTGAAAGTGAGGTCCATGGACATCCTGCTGTTAAGGTCCGAGAGATCTATGTGGGGAAACAAGGTGTGGCAGCTGCGGTGGAACTAACCTCTGAGTTACAAGTTCTATATGCGCTACAAGAGACCTCTGCTCCTCACATCACCTTGCTCATCCAAAGCGGAGGAGAAGCCAAGAACATGGGGCCGATGGTTAAAGCGGGGGTTGATGCCACGGACTGGGTGCCCACTCAAAATGTTAACTTACATTACTCTCAGGCTAATGACATGTACCGTATTGCACATACCTCAGAAGTAAAACTTATACCAGAGAAACACATGCTAAGCCGCACACATGGTAGGGAAAATACTGACCATGAGAACACACAGCTCATGCTAGTTGATTTTCCTGATACATTTTGGACAAAAGGGGGAGCTGATGTGGGATTGATTCCAATGGCCCCAGTGGTAATTGAATTAAAAACCGGAACGGTCCCAATTTACCGTCCTCAGTACCCCTTAAGGGAGGAACAAATCGCAAGGATAGAAAAAACAATTGAAGGGTTGCTGCAGGCAGGTGTATTGGAGAGGACGGGGTCCCCCTGGAATACCCCGATTAACCCGGTCCCTAAACCCGGAAAGCCTGACTATAGAATGGTGCATGATTTGAGGCTCGTCAACAAAGTTGTAGTACCAACTCACTATGACACCCCAAATCCTTATACAATGTTAAATGCAATAGGCCCTGATAAAAGATGGTTCACCTGCATTGACCTGGCGAATGCTTTTTTCTGTGTCCCTCTAGCTGTGCGCTCGAGACAAATGTTTGCGTTTACGTATAAGGGGCGCCAATATACATATACGCGGTTATGATTTTTAACCATGTTCTGAAGACCATTTTGGCCGAGTTGGAACTACCAGAAGGAGTTGTTTTACTACAATATGTGGATGACATCCTGCTAGCAGGGACAAGTTCAGAAACGATTATGTCCGCTACCAGAACGGTTCTGCAGTGGTTACAGGAAAACGGCTTCAAAGTGTCTAAATCGAAATTGCAGATTGGGAGACAGAAGGTGAATTTTCTGTGGAGAATTGTGTCACCATCAGGGCAAGCTATGACTGACACACAGAAGTCGTCCATTTTGCAACATCCTCGGCCCACGACGGTTAGAGAAATGATGAAATTCTTAGGACTTGTAACATGGAGCTAGAATATTATACCTGATTTCTCGGTGCAGGTGGCTCCCTTGAGGGCGCTAATATTGGGTGCAGGCTATAAAAACTACTCAAAGCCTTTGGTGTGGACCCGGGAGGCGGAGACTGCATTTATTGCCACCAAGCAGGCTATGGCCAGCGCAGCCACGTTGCGCCCCCCTGACTACTCGAGACCCTTCCATCTGGATGTTGATGAAAAGAACGGATTTGTGAATTCCGTTCTGTTTCAAAGGGGGAGGGTAACATAGATCGTAAGGTTTTGATGTATTATAGTGGCAAACTGGATAACGTGGAAATAGGGCATCCCTCGTGTGTCAGAAACGTAGCTGCTATTGGAAGAGCGTTGATTGAAACGGCCCATATAACAATGGAACACCAGACTGTTGTGCACACATCGCATGGAATAGTTGCGTTCTTACAGTCAAACGCGTTCACACTTTCCACGGCAAGACAATCAGTCATTGAAAATTAAGAGATAAGGTTGTGTAAGATTTAAATGAGGAATGAAGGTGATAAGGGATTAGGAGAGTTGTTGTATATATTGTCCATTTTTTGGATTACTGTTTTTAGTTTTTCGAGTTTTCTCCTGAATTCAGAGATGGGCGGTAAATTGTTGAGTGCTGCTATTGAGTGTATAGTGCACGATACACTTGATACAGTATCTTGATGATGGAAGCAAATGTCTGATCAAAGGAACATTTATAGCACCAGTACACGAAATATGGAAACTTGTTACAGACGGTCATCCTGTAATGTTCAACAAGTAGTACACCCTTACATTTGGACACGCTAACCATGAGAGGTTGGTGATCTATCAGTAATGAATGAATAGATTGGATCAAACTGAGCATGAGCTGAGTTGTATCTGCAAGTAACAGACATGTCTCCCACCCTCTGCTTTGCTTTTGGGCTGAAGAGCAATAAAAGTGGACATTAACACTGAAGGCTGGACTTGGAAGTTTCCAAGTTGAGGGCAAGAGGTATTTGTTGGTATGCGTTGATCCTTTTTCTAGGTGGGTGGAGGTGATCCCCACAACATCAGAAAGAGCAGCAGACGTAGTAAAATGGCTGACCGGAGAACTAATACCCAGATTTGGTATTCCAGAAGTCATACGATCGGATAATGGTTCACACTTCTCGAACGCTGAACTACAAGAAATAGAGAAAACGTTTGGGATCAAGCATAAATTTGGGGCAGTTTATCACCCTCAGTCTCAAGGGCTAGTTGAGAGAGCTAACAGAACCATAAAGGAAGGTTTGGCTAAAGTCTGTGCTAAAACGAAGCTGACATGGGTGGCAGCCCTGCCGATAGTGCTGTATGGGATAAGATCATGTCCTAACTCTAAGTTAGGGATAAGCCCCCATGAGGTATTAACGGGAAGAAAGATGCCTTGTCCGTTAACAACCACTTTGCCTACCACTGTCAGCCCATTGCAGTACCAACATGTGGAAATATCTGACTATATGAGAATGTGTAATAATACTGTGATGAGTATCTCTCAACAGGTGACAGAGATCCTTTCTGAAGAAGAAGGAGAGTGTGCACCAGTGGAGGTGGATGACTGGGTACTACGTAAAGTAGCCAGATTCAGTTGGACTGATCCCCGCTTGGAAGGTCCATACAAAGTTGCAGAAGTAACCACGCTCTGTGTGATAGTGTGCCGAGAGGGGTACCTGATCAATACAAGTTAACGGATCAGATAGCGGCCGGATGGGAATCATTGTTCCCTTTTATAACTGTAAACAAAAATGTGGATCGACTAAATTATGTACATTTCAATATCCAGCGGCTCACCAATATGACAAGAGATGCTCTGGAAGGGGTGCACAGCCAACTATCGGCCACCTCATTGATGACTTACCAGAACCGGATGGCTTTGGATATGTTATTAGCTGAAAAAGGAGGAGTGTGTGCGATGTTTGGCCAAGCGTGCTGCACTCTTATCCCCAATAACACCGCCCCAGATGGATCCTTTACTAGAGCATTACACGGACTAAGAGCCATGTCTGTTGAATTAGCTGAACACTCTGGTATAGACGGCACCGTCGGTAATTGGTTTGGTAAATACTTTGGACAGTGGAAGGGCTTCTTCCTGTCAGTTTTTCTGACCTTAGTAACCGCAATAGTGGTTTTTGCCCTTTGTGGATGCTGCTGCATCCCCTTTATCAGACAACTATGTCTCCGACGCATCACCTCTGCAATAGATGCTAAAATACCCCTTGCCATACCAGATGGCTTTGTTACATGAAAGGATCCAATTGTTAGGGCCGGAGGAGATTGGAGAGGAGATAGGTATGGTAAGAACCGACTTCGAGGGACCTGAAGAAGAAATCCTTTTAGGTTCAACATTCCTGTCCGCGTGATCTGCTAACTGTTGCACACATCATATATAGTGGATGCATACACGTAGATGGTGTGATATTTCTAGGCTAGGATGTATTCTGTGTCTATTATACTCGGTTTAGATTTTTTGTACTGTTTAGGGATTTCCATGACTGCTGCATTCACCCGTATTCACTGATATAGATATTTAGCGTTTAGATTGGTGGTTTCTTTTGATTTTTTTTGGTTTACATAATGAATTATGTAAAAAGGGGGAATTGATAATCAAAAGTTATTTTCATGGGCTTAGTTGGGGGTTTTGCTGTCTTGTCTTGATTTAAGAGTTAAGTAAGGGGGTAAGCAGGATCTGCCAAGCAGGCAGACACGAGTCCGACAGGATGGGGAGTCAGTTTCTGTCCTGGCTGAGGAATGTAAGGTCTGCGGGTCAACTAGAAGATTTACCAGCCAAAGGGGGGTTAGAGACACACCAACACTATTCAACATACACACTCTGTTTACGATGTTTACGTTAAGTCAGGAGTCTGGACATTGGATGTGACCGGATCTTAGATGCGGGAGGTGGAAGGTCCTCCTCTACGCCAGTTTAGGGCCAATAGAAATATTTCCTTCTCTGTCTTTCAAGGGTTATAAAACATGATGTTCTTGCTGATGTTAGTTAGTTGTTCTTCCGGCCTGTGTGCTGCCTGAACTGCTCCTGCCTTTGCAAACGCAGCGCTGATACTTGACCTGTGATCTGACAAATAAATTTTCCAGAACGAGAGAAGTCATTCGGCTGAATTTTTGATAACCCCGACCAGGCTCCAAATCTTGAACACGTATTCTTACAATTTATCACTGGACACCCAAGGATAAGGAAACTCGCAGGCTGGCGACCTTTGTGAAAAAACGGATGTCTTTCTTCCAAATATCAACAGCTAAATATATTTTTGGAAAGTCATCACTGTCTATCAACTGGCATGCAGACATAATGTTGCAAAGATTTTGGAGGATTAAATGTCTCCTTTATAGATCCCGTAATGCATCAGAAACCCTCAAAGCGAGCGGCCGTCCTTTGATGAGTTTGAGTACAGAAAGCAGGAAGAAATGGCGCACTTCGTACATTTCATGCTGATGCTGCAGCCACAATACCTGCAATCTGTTCATCTCTTCTGGCCGGGCTGGTGGGAAGGTAATTACAGCTAATGATCCAAGTCAAATGTGCCACTTATTGAACTTCTGTGTCAGAGTACTGTCCAATCAGACATGATAATGAGCAGCATGATTCCATAGGGACCCTCCCTGTTCCATGCTGTGTGTTGGAAACATCTGGAATTTATAAACGGTCTTCTGGGCCCCTGTGAGACTGTCACTATGCAGAACCTCATGTCACTAAGTGCGGGGGGGAGGGGGGAGACTTAAAGTCCACTGGAAATCTGATTTACATGTGTAAGCGCGCACACACACACACACACACACACACACACACCAAGAAAACCTGGAATATAGCAATATTCAAACCTGTTTACAAAACGGAGTAGGCGGACCCCTAATATCAAAAGCCCTCAAAAGCTCAGTGCAAAAGTGAAAAGTGTTGTAAATGCAGTAAACTGAGGAAAAGAACTAAGCCGGGAGTGGGATGACTTCCTTTTGCATTTAGGTTGTAAGGGTTTAAGTCCTGGAAGAATTAGGAGATACAAGTTTTCATTTGACAACAGAAGAACGCTCTTGGCCTCACATGCTATTCTGCACACAAGCTCTGGTATGAAAGGATACGACAAAATGGAAACAGAGTCTTTACTGTGAAAGCACGACTAGGGATTCTGTAATCAGCTTTTTTTTCTCTACAGCTCAGAGTTTTCTGCAAAATGTGTGTCCACGCAGAGAAAAGGGGCCTCGACACTGGGGCACTGGAAGGAAGTATGATGCACGATGAAAACCTTGAAGGGGAGTACATTTCTACCTAAGCGTTTCCTCCTCAGCGGTGGTGTAGAACAGGTGCAGTGAGCGATGCTCAGCACAAAGGGGGGGGGGGGGGGGGATGGGTGAGAGAAACTCTGTGAAAACGTTGATGGATTATTTCTTTTCAGTTTATCCTGGATCTCGTACAGAAATAGTCTCGTCTTTTAAGTTCATTACCAGTCTTGAGTTCTTAAGATCTATTTATTTGAGGACTTCGGCGGCGGAGTTTACTCGCCGTGCAAGCGAGAGACACCGGCACTAACTGTGATTTTTTAATCAGATGTGTACTTGGCTGCTGTTCTAATTAGCATCATGCAGAAGCCGACTAATGCACATTTGAGTTGACATTGCTTATATAATTTAACATTACGAGTTCTAATAAAACACCCTCTTCATGCTTCATTTCCACTGATCACCAGCTGCTGGGTCAATTGAATAATTAACAATTTAATCAAGCTTCAGTTTGGATCACTATCTTCTAAGACAGTGAGGCTTTGTACTATAAGCATCAGTAACAGAGATCAAATAGGGAAGGGATGATGTGCTAAGCAAGAATTTGGAGATGTGAGCTCTATCATGCGCTGAAATGGAAAGGTCTGAAGTGGTTTATCTATTTGATCTCCGAATCCTCCGGTTCCACTCCATAGAGTGGGGCTGTTATTTTTCTGCTTGCCGATATTATACTGCGGATTCCACTGTAACCCTCTGAGGTATGCAGTATTTCAGTCCGTATTATCCTTTTGGACTGCTCTCCTCATCATTGCCAGTATGTAATACAATATATTCTATTGACTTCTCGGAAAGGGAGCTCTCACAGTAAATTGACTGTGTTGCTGTGGCCTTAAGTAGGCTAATTTCACTCAATGGTGCATGAGTAAATGTTACCTGTAGCGACTGAACTCTGCAATATCACAATATTGTTTCTCTGTGTGTGTGTGTCCATGCCGGTTAATGTACTTGTATTGTGTGTGCAGAACTGACATTTTGTTAGGATGCTAAGTATTGTAATTGGCTCTACTGATGTGTTGAGCATCCCAACGCAGATTTATTGCATTTTCAATTGAAAAAGCCACACGCATGTATATAATATATATTATCAAATTCCCAATTCGATTTTGGAGAAGACCTTACAGCTTGTCTAATAATATTGAAAATCTACATTTGATGTGTTGGAATAAATGTCTATGCAGCTATGTTACAGGAACTTGGGGGACGGATATTTGAGAATGTCGGTAACTGCGTGGACTCATTTACATCGACATGGACCGGGAAAAAGCCGGAGAAAAACCCAATTGGGGCTTTGTGCTTCAAAGCACTTCGTCATCACTATTATGAAAGCGTATTAAATCAATAACAGACAACAATAAAGTTACACAAAACAAGCCATTGAATATTTGTGGGAGAATTTATCAACAGAAAATGTGTTGATTAGATTGTTTATGTAAAGCAGGCTGTTTTTGACTAATTAATTATGAATACAACATGAATACAACACTTACTGAAAGTATATGATTCTTTGAAGAGATTCACATAATTTAGATGAGCTTATCAAAATAAAACTCACCCAAGAGATGATCTGTTATAAAAACAGATCATTAACATGATCTTAACAGATCATCAGACACTATGTGACCCTTACCAGCTGATTTGTCTGAGTTGTTTATGAAGTGCACTCTCTTTCTAACTAATACCAACAAAGCAACGTTTAATCAAAAGGCTCTTCTGGTTTGTCAGTTGTGGCTACAGTCTGCGGATAGTGCCAATATACTCTTCAGGCACACACACACACACACACACACACACACACACACACACACACACACACACACACACACACACACACACACACACACTCATACATACATAAAGCCTGTCTGATTTACTCCTTTGTACACATTGTGCTGACACTGAAACTCACACTAGGCATCACAGCATCTGATGAATAGACCCAGTGTGAGGTTATAGTTGGGTTGTGATACATGCAGGTTACAAAGCCACGGGAACTGTGCTTATGCATGAAGGGGCATTTCTGGGGCATTTAAAAAACTTTACTTTCCAGGAGCTGTAGTGGGTCAGCTAACAAACAAGTGGCAGCTCTGGGGGCAAGATATCAGATGAGGTGACTATCATCTGTCCAAATAACATCCTTCTTGATGTGAATGGTACTAATATAAACTGCTCAAACAATTATTCTTAAAGTTCATAATTTCAACAAGAGCGTGTTCTTCTCAGAACTTTGATATTAGGCTCATTTAAGAACTAAACCGTGTGACAGCATATCCTGCCGACTTTAGGCACGGTTAGGGATACACGCAGTACCAAGTACCATGGAACTTGAGATTTGGGAATGACATGTATGTGTATAACATGAGAATATATGTCAACAATAAATCCTCCAAATGCATATCAAAAATACATGAAGCATAATTTAAGTATACATCCAAAGAATGTTGAGTCCCCGTGAAGTAACCCATTGGTTTGGGGGTTGTGCCCTTTGGCCGCCACCAACTTTGTATTTCCACCAGTCGTGAGAGAATTATGAGACCTAGAGCTACAGTATACTCATGAATTCATCAAACTTTAACATAAGCATCTAAATGTTATTACAATTTTCAAGCTAAGAGTTTTATCTGAACACATTTTCACAAACCTGATAAAGACAACTTTTAAAGCTGTGCTCAGACTACAGGTTTTACAAATCCAACCTGATTTGGGGTTTCACAGTGCGCATCAAGATCTACCTGCTCGCAAATCCTGAAATCTCCAAAACTACAAGATTAGAAAAACCGCGCAGCATCACGGGATACAGGATATTATAAAGTTTCTCTCCAGCGGGAAGTACGCATCACTTAACTTTCTCTCAGAAACATACTCATGTTTCTATCTGCACATCTGCCACACATGCACACACATTCCAGCTCCTTTTTATTCCACATTCTTTCTCACCTGCAGGTCTCCATCTCTTCATCTGTACACTGAAAACCGACTGGAGCTACATTCCTGTACGGCTGTCCTTCACATTCTTTTTGTTTCCATTTCAAACATCCTTTTTTGTCCCCCTTTAATTCATCTCCACCGCTGGTTCACTTCAATCCGCTTAGAGACATTGAATCCAGATTACAAAAATGAAACCGTTATGTCATTATCTGAGCTATTGTGTATTGAAACAGGCCAGGCACATTATATAGCTGAGAGAAGGGACGGTGGTGTTCCTGTCGATATGGATGAGTGTTTTGCATAGTTGCACGTATGTATGTATGTTGCCTGCCAGAATAAATAAGTTTGAGGTCACTTGCTATTTGATACAAAAGATCTTCTCGCGAGATAGCACCTCACCAACCTAATTTAACGACACTTTTTCAGATGCCGGACAAATATGAGCCGGGGTGCAAATGGGATTCATGCTGAAATAGCACAACCCATTTCCTCACGATTAGGCATGTTTCCTCGGCTGCTAAATGGATTTAAAACACAATAATAAAGATAAAAAGGACACACTAATGATTTTGAAATGTTAATTAAAGGTAAGAGCATGGTCGTCGTGGCGCAGGGGGTAGAGCAGGTGTGCTGGGAACCGCAAGGTTGGTGGTTTGAGTCCCGGCTGCCCCATGTCTGAAGTCGAAGTGTCCCTGAGCAAGACACCTAACTCCTAATTGCTCCCTGGGCAAACTGTGAAAAGCCATGGGTCTAAAGTGTAATGTAAGTCACTTTGGATAAAAGCATCTGCTACATGACCTGTAATCTAATATAAAAGAGGACAAGACAGGTACTTTGACATTTCGCATTCTTTGCATTCTCACATAAGTGAGGCTTTAAATGTGAATTCCAATCTTGTATGATATGGTATCTGTTAATACACTTTTTTTTGCCAAATGACCCTAATACTTAAGCCTCCACTGCATCTGTCTCGGTTAACTGAGGGTATTCAGCCATAATGCAGTATGTGTGTTTTCAGAAGCCAATTTCTGCAGTAGGTATTCAGCGTCACCACAGCTGTAACTAATGGATCTGTGCCATAGAACTACGTATTAACGGAGCCATATTCCGTCATTAATCCAAAGAACACAACCTGTGTCGGTTATTTGTCTCTCCATACCGTAAACATGGGAAATGCAACTGTTAAGCATGTGCAGTGACGTCTCAACGCTGCCAGACTGTTGTTTTCAATTCATGAAGGTTGACTGCTTTAGGTTAGCTTAGTAGCTGATTGTCCTTTTACATGTGCGTCATTTGATGTTACGTTTATTTTTTTGCTGAAATAGATCAGAATTAGCATTGGTTGAACCCTAATGTGTTAAATAAACCTTTGCTGCAATTACACAAAACACTAACTCCATGTTTCGGACACTTGCTGTCCAGCGGTACACAACTTAATGTTATTAGTTACAGCTGTGCTATTCTTGCTGGTCAAAATGCCCAATTTCAGAAAAGGTCTATTGGTTGTTTAAAGGTTAATGGTGAGTGGAAAGCGATAAATGCTTTGTAGTAACGCCACTTGTTGCTTTTTTTTCTGCGGCATACACAAGAAAACTTGAAATTCTGGCTTTTGGGGCATTGAAGTGTGAAATAGAGCTGTGAAGAATGAACAATAGTAGTGTAACTGCTGAAGTCACTCTAGATGGCACATAGCAAAGGGACATTAGCACCAATGACATACGCTCGAGGGGGGTTGAGCCTCCTTGATGCATGAGACTGTGTTGTATGAACCACTCAGCGTTTTAGGGGTTAATAGCACAGGCTCTAGGATGAGGCTGATATATTTTTGTATTTGTTAGCATTATATTATTGGCTGGATTGGATATTGGTTTGTTTATTGGCAATGAAAAGGCTGATGAAAATTTAAACAAAAGTAGCAGCATTTGCTGACCACTACTACCCAGAGGTGGATTACACATATTGTACACCCTAGCTGTCTAATAGAGGCTGTCCGGTTGAGGCCAAAGCCCTGGAGTCTAGCAGTTGGTATTTTCGGTTGGTCGATCGGGCATCATATCGTCCAATTATGTTTGCTCAAGATCGCCAATAGATAATCCCATAACCATGGGGCGGCCAGGTGGCTCAACACACATGGAGCTTTGGGATAATGGAACCTTTCAGCTTTTTCTGCAAGCAATTCAGTTCAAGTGAATGAATATTTATGAAATTATTTACGATATCTAAACACAATTGATAGCGGTGTCTCCTTCTCAAACAATAGCTTCATGTGAAAATTGGTTTATCTGTGTTTGCTGTGACAATATCATGGCATTCTGTTCCTCTTGAAATTCTAAATAATTTGTTCAAATGTAGCTGTACCCAATAGTTTGACGTTTAATTCATAATGTTAAATTATTCATGTGTAATAACTTCGAAAAAACAGGCATGCATTTGTCCACCTTCTCTCACTCTTAAGTGACACAGTTCTCCTTGTCTCTGAATTGTCTTTCCTGAAGGTGTATTAAAAAATGAAGATAAAATCTATCACTATTTTGATCCATATTCAAAATGATGTGTCCTGCACCATGTCCTTCAAATTCATAATTTTGGCTGAGTTTCAGTGCAGCTGTGCTTCATCGGGCTACAGGAAGGATAATTGAAATCATATTTACACCTGGGCAGTGGGCGACTCTCCCCATTTAGGTGATTCTAATTTCCGAAGCATTTGAATAAATGTCCCAAACATTGCTTTCAGCTTTAGGATTGGCTGCCCACAACAGCTGGCACAAGCTGAAAGTCGAGGTGCCATACATTGTCGGGCCCAGGCTCCCACTGACATTTTTATTCATTTGTCTTTTTCCTATTCAAATTGGAGAAAACGGTTTTCTAGATCACACCACACAGGCCATCTGTAGCTGCCCCACATTGAGGAAAGTTTGTGTCCAAGGCTTTCAGAAGCAGGCGGTTGGATCCGGGAGGTAAAGACTACTAGAGGGTGGGTGTCTGATCACAGTGCAGGACACGTTTTAATGACAAACTTGCCAATAAGAAAGGAAATGCCTTAATACCGTGTGGAGGTAGGGAGCTGTAAAAAGAGTGTGGAATAAGTGAGGTGGCTACAGGGATGACCCTCTAGGGAGCTAATCCCACCCTGGACATTCCCATAAAATGAATGAAAAATGATTATGCTGTGACTAATTACCCGTTTAGTGTCGCTGAAAGTTGTTAAACAGACCATTGCCTTTTAATACCTAAAGTAAGGAATGGGATTAATTAAGCAGAAATGTATTATTCTACCCTGCCAAGTCTCTTTCTCGCAGTCTCTAAAAACACTGTGTGATGGGGTTTGCACCTCAGGGAAATAGTTGGTAATGGCCTGAAAAAGGGATTCCTTTTCTCAACCCTACTTCGTTCTTGGTGGAAGAATGAAAAAGTACGAGAGCAGCTGCCTGTATAAAAAAGAAGGCAGAGGGAGAATTGGAAGCTTAGGGGGAAAAGGATTTATGACTGCACAACTTTTCCTTCGTAAAGCATGACCTTTAAAGGTGAAATCCACAACAGTTTTTGATAAATACTTCTTTATTAATATCCATCTGTATGGTAAACTAAAAATGGCACATACACTGTGCATTCTATATTCTGCTTTCAAGAAGCGGTGATTTTGTTTGTCCGGGTAAACATATTTGTTTGACGATACCATTGCTGTCTAACTTTATCACTTCAGTAAACACTTCCATCAGTCAATGATATTCACACTGTATATCAAATGCTAAAAGGTCAAACAAATGCAAAGCCGAATGCTCCATCCTCCATAGTGTGAATTACAAAACTCTACAGGTCTGTATAGTTTTCTCTTTATGGGTGTGAGTCGGCTTTGATTACTTTACCCAATTTTTTATTTTTCACTGTCAGATTTTGGCAAACCTAGTCTCACACTCGGGACAAGATGCAGTCAGGAAACATTACAGGTGTGTTGCTGAGATCAAATGAAGGTAGAGTTCAAAGATTTGAAAGTTCAAAGATTTGCAATGTCTGACCAAGGGGGATAGAAGGTACTCACTCACCTGGTACAATTTGCTGTCACGGCTGATGTGTTCCCATCACAAGATGATCTTGAGTTATTCACAGTTGACAATTATTACGTATTCATAAATTTCATGTGTGACTTTACGCATGGGTTGAATTTAGATTCTTACTATAGCGTGCCATCTGCATGATAAACTTCTCCCAAGTTGGATTGGATCATTATAGCTTAGAAATTGGCAGGAAAATGTCTATTCTGTGGATTTTATTTCTGGCCTCAGATTTAAAAGTAGCAGTGTACATTTTAATGGTATTTCCCTTTTCATACTTGCTTATTGCTTGCTTATTATTGCGCAACAAGCATCAGGTAGCTTGATTTATGTGCATGACAATGTGATATTAGCGCTAACTTATAGATGCATGTGCTGCTTTATGTTCCCCCAAAATAGTCTTACAAAGAAACTGACTAAATGGATATCTAGCCATCGGCGATGTGTATTAGGCAACCATGGCAACAGTGAAGCACGTCAGGATGCGTGAGAGAGGATCAAAACAAAGTCCATTGTGCATGTATCATACTGTGAGTAATGTGTCTTCCCCTCATTAAAAGATGAGAGAAACCTAAACAGCTACTACAATCGTTATATGACAGTTTCCCCAACAGTGCCTGGAGCATTGTTATTATAATTGCAAGACAAATAGGACTACGGCAGTGGCAAACATAACACCATGCAACAATATCAAACAACAAATCATTTGTTGTGTGAATTCATGTCATTTTGGAGCGTGGCAACTTTTGTTCAGACAAATTCAAGCATGATATGACTGTTCGTTGGTCAAATCCTGCACCTGCTTTCCATGGAAATAGTGTTGCTAGATGTGACAGATTTTCCATGGCAGACATTGTGATTTTCTTTCTGTACATTGGAGATCAAGACAGGAATACTAGCTACCTCTTGGAGGATCTTCAACTCCTCTCAGCGTGTCATATCAGTCACTCCTTTCAGAAAGGAAGGGGATGGAAAGAGCTTAATGCCCGCATCAAACCCACTCAATGATAAGGATGGTTTACCTGTTTTTAACTGATATCATCTTCACGTCTGTTGAAAGTCAATGTACCTTGTACCTCATACGAATCTCTGGAGTGTGCGATATTGGACCAAAAATACAAAGTCTGCATCAAGAGGAATACAGGGACTACAACGTGCAGATGGATATACCTTTTGAAATTTGAAATATCATTCTAAAATGGATGAAAACAGGTCAGGGTGCTCCGATCTGATTCTTTGTGGCCATTGCAATCCACTGATTCTTTCACGGAGCGCTGATCACAGGGTCTGTTTGAAACTATTTCTCTGCGATGGACCACAAGCTATTCTGCTCTTTGGATGTGTATGTGTCTCCTTGTCCCTCTCCCTTTTAGATGCAAATGACAAATATTTGGAATAGTATAAATACCGACCCGAGAGTTGCAGAAAGTATCGCTGCGGATAGTGTGCAGGTCCACGAGTGGGCAGCGAGGGCTTTTGAAGCTAAAACCACACGACTACTCTCAGTCTACACGGACCTTTCTGCATCGTTTTGGAGATGGTCTCCGTCCACACGGCACAAACATATATCACATGACCATTAACGTACAATGGGGACACGGGTGACGGTGAAAACAGGAAGATGACATACACAGTCACGTGATAGGAGCATGACGAATCCGGGGAAAACACGTCACGACTGCTAAAAAAGTCAAGGGCCGGAGCGCTTCCAAACCTATTCATTTCCGGTGTTCGAAAATGCCGGCGCAGTGAGGACGCTCAATGTAAGTGTAGCAAAACATACGTTTTTAACCTAGAAGTGCTGCTGTAGCCTCAGACCGGATACTGTGCGTCTCAGTCCGGCTGTGTTTCTCCCAGAGCAAATAATGAGCAGCAAATTGAGCATTGAAAACATTTTCATTCAGAATCGATGCGTGAGTGCACTTCAAAGAGTCAATCAACACATTCTGTATGAAAATTGGCCAATAAAAATCGGTTGCCAATTGATTTGAAGCATCCTTAACCAGTGGTGTGCAGTGTAACCGGATGTGATCAAGAGCATTCTTTTACAGTACATCATCAGTGGGTGTGTTGGGGGGATGGATTCAATGGCGGGCAAACACAAATCAACTCTTTAAAAGCAGGGTGCTCCTCTCTGTGACGCATTGCCAGTGGGTTAAGACCTAGAGAGACCAGACTGACTGAAGGATGATAAGAGGGATTTTTAAATATAATGTAGTTGAGATTATCATTATTTCAGAATTATGCAAAGTCTGCAAACATTTTTAAGATTCCCTCGCCGTAATCAGTCAAATATTGCTATCAGGGTCTCCTTGGTAAAATACACAAATAACACCCCAAAAAAGTTCTCAAAAATACACTGTTGGTGGAGAAAAAATTCCACACAACGGTAAAATTTTAGAGTCTATTGGTTATGCTAAGGTCATTCTTTTCAGAAACTCATTAATCCGCGGAAACGGAACGGCTGCTAACTACTACATCAAGATGGAGAAAGCTTTTTGCGTTGTAAATAAAATAAAACAGGCGTGACATACAGGGGAGAACTGTGCAGAGGAATTCCTCCACGTATCAAACAGAAGTGGGTGAGTGGCAAACGGACCACTTAAAGCGTTGCTATGTTAAGCTAGCTGCTAGGCTAAGCTACCTGCTATGCTACTTCCATCTCAACATCTAACGTTACGCTGCGGGGCACACAGTCTGCAGAGGACACTGTCCCTAAAAACGTTCTGGCTAAATGTTAGGAGATTGTTGAGAAACACAGCCGTTATATTATGCTGAGTCAAGAGCAAAGTGTACGAGGACAGCAGCAAGAGTCGCTAGTTCAATATTTTCCACCAGGTGGAATTCTGCCTCCAAGATGATGTAGAAATGTACAAAATGTTTGTAGTTTTGTGTTTAAAATAACATTAACAATCAAACAGTGACTAAAATACACAGTTTCTAAAGCGATTATTTAGATTAAGATTTAGTCCTTAGAAGAAAAACAAACAACAGCAACCTTCATTAATCACCATTAATCAGGATTAATGAATTTCAAAATCTGATCAATTAGATTTTTTTTTTTTTAATCTGTTAAAATCCCTAGTAATTTTCTGACTTTAAATTTAGACAATTTGGTCTATTTTCTCAAAAATTTTGCAAATTGTATAGATTTAAATATTGTGAATTATCATTGCTTTTAGTATCTGTAAAAGTATTTCCATACTCTCTAATATTTCTTCCTTGTAATATGTACGTTGTCATGGCATGCTTTTTATGGCTCTGTGAAAATCTGTAAATCTGTTCTGGAGCCAGTAGAGATCAGTCTGTCAGCTGGGAGATTTAAACTTTACGCTCTCTTTAAGTCCTGGTCCGATACCGATGGTGCCAGAAACCCCTGCCAGATTGCCAGACACCAGGCTAGCAAAGGGCCCACACTGCCATTTAACAGCTGCGCTTTCTAGGCTTTATAGCCCATGCTGATGCACTGAGGACACAAGCAAAAGAGAACATTGATTGACCACTTGGACAAGGCCAACATGCCATAATTTAAAACTGCAGCATGATTGCTTTTTATCCGAGCTCAATGCAGGCCGTTTTAAGCCGTTGGATCAATTGTAAAAGGGAAAACCGTGGTGTTTGTTTGTCACGTAACTTGGCATCCAACCAGCACACACTATATAACACACTGACAGCTGCTTAATACTCGTGTTAGAGGAGTTCTCGTGTTCATCTGCAGGAATGGAAATGAATAATAGTCCAATCTTATTAATGGCAGATTTAAATGACTAGAAATTATTACAATCTTTGGACTCTTTCTATTAAATGTGAAGGAGATCTATAATTTAGTCTGAGAGCAAATATGTTGCATGTTATCAATATAATGCACCAGACGTCTTGTATTTGTTGTTCAAAGTCTGATATTGAGTGTGTATTCCAGTCTATGGTATTATGTGATAGTAGTATGTGATGTATATGTTTGATTTACTTTTTTGAAAAGTACTATATAATTTTACCTGGTGGGGTATATAATATTTTATTACTGGTTCGTAGACTTTCAGTTTTGAGATTAGTTTCAGTAACGTCACATTTGTTATAATGGAATTTAAGTGATGACACGTCCCATGCTGCTGGTTATGTGGTCCTTTTTTATATCCTTTCTATAAATCAGTTTGGGTCAACGAGAATATGGATTTGGGAGCAATTATCCTTGGCTCCATTGAAATTGTACGCCAGATTCGCATCCCGGTCGATTCAAAAACAACTACTGTACTCCACACTATACAAATTTTTCCAAACGTTTTTAATTAAGTTTGACCCCTCTGTGACTTTGAATATATTTAGTATGCCTAATATTGTTTTTAATTGTGTTTCATTAAACATGTTGTGCTGCAACTTTGCATGACAGGTGCTATAAAAACAGTTATTTTTCAGATGAAAGTATCCTTTTTACAATCAATAAATGATTTAAACTTTAAATGACACAATAACTGTATTGAAAAGCTGTTGTGAGTTGCGACTGTAAAGTGTGATGAATGTGTGGACCAGATCAATGTTGGAGCCTCAGTGCCTAATTATGGATTATACTTAAGGGAAAGAACTGACGTTTTAATTAATCTATGTTTATTCCTGCTGTTTCTTTCAAGCACCTGACTTAATGAAATCCCATAGCTATTAATCTTTTGACATACCTCTGAACTACTTTGTCAGCAAGCCACCGTGAGAGGGCAAACCGAGCTTGACATTTGACTAATTGCAGTCATTCGAGAATGATCGCTACAATAATGTATTGGAAATGCACAGCGGCACAAAATAACGTTCATGCACCCTTATCCGTCTCATGACCCACTTCACCGTAAAAATATAGAAGAAGCTGTTGAACCACAAAAAAAATCTCCCAAAAACTCCACTAATTGGAGCAAGTTGTTTACATGAGCAATTATTGCAATCAGAGAGTCCAGACAGTATTTGACAGAATAGCTGAAGGCGGGGACCAATCCATGGTATAATCAATTATTCAGTGCTGAACCATAAATTAACTTCACCTCATTCCACTCCCTTCTGTTCGTCGTGGATACTCAGAAGAATGACTCTTACCTGTCCTTGGCCCCCTCTTGAATTGCACTGCATTTGATGAACACCTCGGTCATACCTTTCTGGGGGAGAGTGGAGAGATCATTACAGCCGGAGAAGAGAAGTGCATGGGATAGATTGCATAGAGGAGGAGGTGCATGTATGAAAGAGGGACACAGCGAAAGAGAAATAAAGTATGGAGCATATAGACCTCGCAGATGAAAGTAGTGTATACGAGCAATAAGGACAATTCTTTTTAAGGGGCACTTGGGGACTTCTTCTTCTACATTGTACCAGCCGAATCATGTAACTCCTATTGGATGGTTTTACTAAACTGTCAGCAATTCCCTACCTTCCTGGCCTTTATCTGTAAAAATGCCATGAAATGCTGACAGGCTTCCAAACCTGAGCTGCCTGTAAAGAGACTATGTGTCCTGCCACTATGTATCGTGAGAATAAGACGTACAAGCAAAGCACTGCATTTAATATTTATATACCACAGTCCACCTTTAAATGCAAATTCATTTAACAGTGGCATTCTTCACTTGACTTTACGCTCTCCGACCCGTAATTCTGTGACATATTTTGACTGAAAAGTGTTACACGCATTGCTGCAATCTGAGTGATTGATGTTTTGTGTAATTGTGTATTTTTCTGGATTGATTCAATTGTCTGCGGATGTATTCTTTGCTCAGCTGAGCATGTCATTACACACATCATTTGTGTGCAATTCAATGTGGTATACAACAAGGTTAAATCTCTATGGTGGTTCAATTTGGAGGACTTGTCGCATTTCCGCTGCAATTATTTCTGTCTGCCTATTTCCCTCACTCAGAAATGTCTTCGGCTGTGCTTGCTCACGTCATAATTTCAACTGCATCGCCTTTATGTCCTTTTCACTGGGTGTAGTGTTATAAGATTGACGTGATCTTTTCAGTGACTCTTGGTGATTCTTAAGTTTGTGTTTAACAAAGGACTGCAGCAGTTAATATTAGCCGACACAAGAAATGTACCCTTTTACCGGTAATAGGTGGCAAAAGAAGAGTTTACCACATTCAAGTAAGGGCAACAACATTTAAGCTATTTTACCTGTACAGACACAGGTTTCCCCAACACAAACTATCTATATCTGATCACCGCCATGTGTTCTTCTATTACCCCTCTTTGTTTCGCATGACACAATGTTCAATCACAATACCATGCTGTATGTGAAAGCATTCTTTAACTATAATTACTGTGTGCCAAGTCATCTGAAGGCGGTGTTTTGCCCCGCACTCGCAGCCAAAGGCCCTGTCCTTCATCACCTGCGAAGGTCTAATCTTATCTGCGGCCGTTGCTTGGCCCTTCATTAATCACACTCCTGGCAAAATCTAATGGTGTTCGATGGTGGACGTGGCCTTGTCCGGCCATCCCTCACGTGCTGGGAGTTGGTCTCGCATTGGCTGGGGCACCAATGCCTTCCTGATTCCGTGACCAGCTCTGACCCTTGTCTGCATGAACACCTCGGGGGGGGTTACAAGGAGTTCCATGTCCCCCTGAAGTTTGACACATTGTTCCGCTGTGGCTTTGTATCATCTGGATAAGTGAAGTCTTCAAGAAGTGATCTGATCAGTACTGTACATCTTTGCTCAAAGACAAATCATTGACACGTTGAGAGGTGAAATTGTCCTCCGATCTCTTTATAAGGTGGGCAATGGCTAACCTGTGATGTAATGAATGGAAAGCGATGTGTGGTGAGAGGAGATTGCACGTCTGAGGAGGAAGAGGGAGACGGAATATAAATAGTTTGTTCTAGTAGGAGCAGGGTATAAATGGCACAAAGATGAAACAAATCAACCTAAGGTAGCCCTGGCCGCAAATCCATAGTCATCAGTGAGGCTGCATTGAGCTCTCCGCTTCACGGACTCTCACCAATCAGCAGAGAAAACAAAGATCTGTCATCTGTTTTCCTCTCTGCACACTGACTGGGTCAAGGGACAGTGAGAATGAAGTGTGGTAATTATATATGAAGTGTGTGTGTATGCAACCGGTTGGTGGGGGGCATATAATTGAGCGCTTTAGTGTCATAATTTACTTTTTATATTGGTTTTGTTCAACACTCTTTGTCAGTCACTCAACGGAGAGTGATTAGCGGAATAATAATGGTCTTGAAAGAATACATGCCCACTCCTGATGTAAAAAACAAAGATGCCGCACACCAACGCACATCTGTTTTGTATGCAGTGGCATCACCAAATGATCTTGCGGGTAAGCAGATGATTTGGATACCTTCCATCCATGTCCTACAAGGAATTGAGGACAAGGCTCTGCCCTACTAGAGATGACTAATGGACCTGTTGGCCAAAGACATTGCTAATGTTTTGTCTAACTATCCAGTCTGTCCCTGAGGATAATGTATTCTGTGGCAGTGCCAGGCACCTCTATATTTAAAGATATTATTTCATTGCTTATATGACATATATAATCTTCGGATTGGAAAAAAGGGAAAGAAATGTAATCCAACTCCCATTGTAATGCCTGGCGGGTGTATAGGCATCACAATAAGGGCTTAGTTTGTTTTCCCGTAATTGGTGCTTTGCCCGTGTGGCGGCAGCGCTTTGTTTGTTTATGCTAATGGTTGTGATGACCTGGTGGTCTCCAATCTAGCAGGGAAATGGCAGCCGATGCTTTGGGGAGTAAGCCATTGATCGCTCTTCAGTGCCTCTTTCTTCATAGGTATTTGGGATTAACAGAGCCAGAGCAAGGCAAAAGGAAAACGTTACAAAAGATTGAAAATCAAAAGAAATCATAAAATTACTTCCGGCATGTATATAACATCAGCTTCAGGCCAGTAGACGCTTGCGTTGCTTCCAGCAAGCTGCCCACTGTAAAAGTGCTCACTTTGCTTTGCTGATATCGGGCTCTTGAGGCACGATGCTGCCTAAACAGCATAGCTATAATTCCCCTAAGTAGTGCACTATGCAATAACTGTTATACATGACCACACAAACATAAACAAAGACGGGGGCTGTTATGGACGGGCTTCTCCAGAGTACCTAATCGTGCATAGAGTGTTGCAGTGTCCAGTTGTGGAGGACTGGGCTCATCCAATGCCACGATGGAAGGAGAGGGACACAGAAATACCAGCACTGGTTGCCATGGTAGCATCAGTCATTTAGTGTTGAATATTAACTTAGAATACATTGTGCCACATTCTCCACAAGGATTGACCTTACTACAATTTACCTACATTCATAAAATATTTAATGGTATTTGCATTACAGCGAAATTGAATGTGGTTTGATTCGAGTAGTTTGCATGGTATTTTAATTAATAATAATATGTTTTGTGTATTGATTTCAATGTATTGCTTTCATCGGTTAGCATATTTCTGCAGACTGACACTTTTATCTACTTATGAAAAATGTGGTGATAATTTTACAGATAGATTAAAGTAGCTTTTGAAAATTGTATTTTAGAGGTAGAAAGATCGCTTTTTTAGCTTTTTCTTTTTTTACTGCATAGGCTACAAAGATTTCACAGTGTGGTCAACTATCTGCATTACTGTAGAACACATGGCGCCTTTAAATAGGGTCAGTATGTTTGTGAGTAAGATTCCCTGCAGGGCTCTTGACAGCAAACCAAAATGGTTTCAGACTCAAACTTTGTGTGACGCGATTCCATTTATACTAGAGCATGATGATACATTAATCCTTGTAGCAGAGACATTAGGGACTACTTATTCCATCGACAACACCGAAAGTTGCAAAGGTCAACTTAAATTTAAAATGAGGAAAGGCAGGAAGTGGCTGGTGGGGAGTGGTACATAACAAAAGATTCTAGAGAAAGACGCCCCTAATGATTCAAATAAAGGCGAGAAGGGTCCAACTAAGCCGTTGTCACTGATCAACACCAGTGGTGAAATATTATGATATTTTACTTTAGTGAACCGCAATTGAAAAAAAAAAGTTCTGCATTAAAGCAAAATAAATGTATGTGGGTATTTGATTAAGAAGACTTTATTTGATACATATATAATGTATTATTTGTATTATTGTTGTAACTGGCTCCAATAGAGCTTTAATGCTTTTTAATTATTTTCAATACTTTAGGCTGTTTTATGTACTACATACAAATGCATTGCATTTCACATATAGTATATATAAATATAATAAAGTAAAATGTACAATACCTCCCTTGGAAATCAGTTGGAGGACAAAGAAGCACTGTGCAAAATTGTGCTTAGGAACAGTACTTCAATAAATGAATTTAGCTTATTTCCGCCACTGATGAAAAAAAAGGAAATGCAAATAGATCCCATGCTATTATTGGAAAAGTTAGTCCTGAGCCCTGTTGCTTGTTCAGAGGCACAAAAGTCAGCTTCACAGGAACAGCATGGAGTTACTTCTTTATGACTGACATTTTTGCTTTTGAAACGTGAACAAAACATTAGGTAAGTGATGCGGAGCGGTGTCACAAAGCCGTTCCCCGGGGTCGATTATTACTCGGTGGAAAACCTTTTAAACAGAAACACTCTCACTTTCCGCCATAATCTCTCACTCCTGGAACTTTTTTTTTTAAATGTCATATCTTTAGGGCCACAGTACTAATTTCTGTTTCACTCGGTGTTTGTAAATAGGTCCGACTGTGAGTTTTTGTTCACAGATCTCCGGAGAGGGGCATGCATGCTCAGCAGAGAGACCTCTCGCTGCAACCCCCCTCTAACGTATTGATCAGGAATGGCTATTGGCGTCAGCCCTGTGAATAAAGTGCTGCTCTGCTGAGTTCAATTCCCCACTGGGCAACTCAATATAGAGACAAAACCTTTAGTTGGGTTTTTTTTGTAGACCGCCATTAAGCCCGGATCCCAAGTCGAATGACTTCACCTCCAGACAAGCACGAAAAGAAAAAGAAAAAATGGAAATTTTGGTTGACCGCACAAATGACTTTGTCACAAATGATTTTTTTTTTGCCCGCCACTCTTATGTTCGTGCAGTAGACCAAGAAGAGATCACATTTGGGTGATTTCTAACAACCAAGAGGCAGGTGAATAGTTTTGTGTGGCTGTTCGCTCGGACTTTGTTTGTTGACATCAAAAGAGGAAAAGGCTTGACATGTGCGTGCGTCTGGATACATTATCCCTCTGAAAGCAACAGACCCTTTTTGACATTCAAAATAACTGGAACATGAAAAAGACAATGTTTATACAGATTCAAAATACACAATGTGCAGCGTTTTGTATCTACATTATAGGAACAAGCATTTTCTTTTTTTTTTAGCGTGACCTTTACTATTGTACGAGGAGGGGAAAGGACCTCTTCATACGTCGCTTCCCATTTCGACCACTTTAAATGTTCTTGTAAAAACGATTGCTTTTATAATCTGTCATTTTTTTCCAATTATTACACACAGGGAATCTACTCGGTGTATCTTCCAACATAAGAACAGGCAGTCATCTTTTGCTCTGCCGGGAAGTTTCATCTTAATGATCTGCTTTGCTTCATTTGACGTGTTTTCCCTGAGCATCAGAAGAACTTTAGGTAGTCGATTGATTTCCCATATATCATTTATTTATATAGTAATTGATTTATTTGTGTATTAATCTATGAGCTATGTATTTAATATTAAATAATGCACAGTCCTCTTCATGAGATGTATGATGAGCCAGGAGCTTTCTCAGTGGTCCTTTGTTTTCTGTTTGGTTGGAATATAGGGCATTACAGTTTGGGTGCTCTTGTCAGAGACAGTTTGTGTGCTGCTATTTCGTAACAGTTTTTTGCGGCAGCCAGGGTTTAAGAGACCTTTCCTGGGTAGTGTGTGAGCTCCCTTCATCCCCTTCATTGGTGGGGAGACATAGGAGGGGTCCAGACAGTTATGGAGGAGTGAGTGCTCAGAGGAAGAACGTTTGGGGGTCACAGAGCAAGACGGGACACCGGCTTCGCTATCGCTATCTGGTGTGGCACAGTCACTCTGGTCTTCCTGTAATTCCTCCTGCTCCTCCTCCTCCTCCTCGTCATCATCACAGCACAATGCGTGGTAGAGAATTTTGTCACTGAAGCGAACTCGTTCTCTCGTGCCCGAGGTGCGGGAAGTCTTGTGGCTGGTCGTGGAGCTACTGGCCTCCTCGCTGGACGAATCTGGAGTAATAATGAGGGGCCCGTTGGGGACGGGCAGCCCGCCGTTCATCTGGGAGTAGACGGAAGCCGTGGACGGGGGCGGGGTGGGGGTCTGCGTCTGGGTGGGGATGGCCCTGCGGCCCAGCTCCGCTCGCAGATCCCCCAGTTGCTCGCCGGGTATGCGAGCGGCAGCGCCGGCAGCCTCCAGGTAGCTGCAGAACTCCCAGCTGTCAGAAAGCACGTCGGCATTGAGGAAGTCCAGCCGAAAGGCGTCTCCTAAACCTCGCTCGCTGCTGGACGTGCTGCTGGCCGTGGCCACGGTCCAGTCATCCGGCTCCAGGTCAAAGTCAAAGTCGGACGTTAGTTTATCGATCTGACCCACCACCTGCAATGGAAAAGGGAGAGCATGAGAGAGAGCGAACTGATGAGATGTTGTCGAGAACACACGTTTTAGGCCAGACAGAGATTTCATTTCAGATCCAGATATTTGTGTGTTTATTTTTAACGGCGTGGCTCGATAGACGGGGCAGTCTTTCTTTTGGTGGGGCGGTCAGTAACTTTGGTCTACACTGAGATATCGACAACAACTAGACCTCAAAGATACACACTATGTGTTGTGGTTTGTTTACAGGAAAACTCCCCCCAGCCCCTAAAATGTTTAAGTGGGGTTCAATATTACTCATATTTTGGTTCTTTCAGAAGCATTGCAAATGCAAACTGATCTTACGTCACTTTGTAGTATGTAAATAGATTCACTCTAATGCCAAAAGTGTGGAAAAAAAGCTCACTTTAATCTAAATCTCTAACCGCTTACCAGACATTACATGCAACTTCCAGATGCTTGAAGTCGCACTGATTTCTCCCCTACGGGCAAGTTTAACAAAAGCTAAGATGTATTCACAGCTGTTAATAGATCTGTGTTTGCCTTTGCAGTTTGCCATTACAATACTTTTCATCCATAAATCCTTAAATGATTGCACTTTTTTTTTTTTACCAAGATCTCCCGTGGACAAATGTTTTAAATCAGCTTCACGCTACATCTGGACAAAATTAGACCTCTCCTTGAATGAGGTTTTAGCAGTAAAGACGTGTCGCTACTCATCAAAGCGTCTTCTGCCGCTCTGAGAGAAGGAATAAAGAATGCTCCTCGACGAGCGAGGAAAGCTTTACATCTTCAATCTAGGGGATTGTTAACTTTGCCTTTATGTTGCTCTTCAGCTACCAGGAAGACAACGACACACACTTACAACTATACGGCACAAACACTTAACCCAGAACATTCCATCCACGTACATTGATGTCATTTTAATTCCAGTGCTATTGGAATGTCAATGTCAAATTTTAAATAATAACAATAATACATAGACATGTATGCAATAAAATGTTTAAACTCAATATGAACCGCAATGCTTCCGCCGTCAGCGGCCTCAGCGGTGAGTGTTTGGATGAATAGAAAGCACTTCAGCTGAATTCACACTGGTTTGCTTACAACATCAAAAATCCGGGCCCTCAATACTTGACATTTCAGCACCTTTACTCAGCATGTTCTGCTCTGCACAACAATCTTTTGTAAAATAAAATCACTCACCGTCCACGCGGCTCGTAAATCATACATTTCCCTAAACCATTCAGCAATTAATCCCAGTGCTTTGAGCTCTCCAAAAGTTATTTTAGAAACCTACTCATGAGTTTGCGACATAATTACAGCTGAATAGCATAGAGAGTGTAATTAGACTTTTAAGATTTGTGGAACATAATCCTTTTTTTTCTTTACGCTTGTAATTATTTGCTGTGTTTGCTCCTTCCTTGCTCGTATGACTACAAATGAGTATGTTCTCTCTGGCTGTAGAAACCCCCCCAACTAAAATCATTCTATGCACAACGGTTCAAGATCAATTAAGAGTCTCACAATGTTAATACAAAGACACACTGATAATGTTCCCACCAAAATCTCAAAAGATCCTCAGTGCAAACGTGCCAACTGACATCTGTGAGCTTGATGATCGTGAACAATGTCTCATGATTTAAATTGTGATATTAAATTTGCTCACTGACTCCTTGAATAAAAAATGAATAAGAAATAAAACGTCAACTTACATTACCAGCTGCACATTTAATTGCTAAAAACTACAAAAGAAGACTAGATGCTGCTACCCCCTCCCTCCTGCCTTTCACACAACTCTCTCTGTCTTTAAATATTCATATCCGGGTGCATACGTCTACATGAATAGCGTTGGCTCATCCGTCAATGACCTTCGCTACAGACCTGCCAGTTGTGGCGTCGTAAACGTCATAAGTACCTGGAGCGTGCCTCTCCGATGGCTGACTGCCCGTAGGGAATTCGGCTGTGTGAATCCTCTTATCCTTGAATTACTTCTTACGTCTTTTTACTCAAGACCATGTTTATGTAAGACCTAGGAGCGAGGAAGCAAACTAAAGACTTCTGCCAACTGTATTTCACAAGCTCGCTATGACACCAACACAGACCGTTTGGCTGCTGAGCTCATATCGCAGAGAGTTATTTAAAATATATCTAATCTATATTTTTAGTCAGAACAATTTAAACTAACTGTATCGTGACTTTTTAAGGGGGTGGTTAATAATAATAATTTTTGTTAATGCCGAAACTCAGCTGGATGTTGCTATTGTTTCCCTGCAATGGATTCATAACCAATTTTTTTCTTTTCTTTTACAAAGCATTCCCAACCGCTAAAAGGTAATCTGCGTCCGCTTCCACCGCTGCTTAGCCCGACCCCTGCCTGCGGTATGGAAGCTCATTTAGCTTGATAAGTGGCTCTGATTGAAGGCTTCTGCCCAATCTCTCGAGGTCACAACGCAGCACACGCTCTTTGCAGCAACAATGAACTGTAGTCTTTTTTTCTTCCAGTCAGAGAATGTGTTATGAGGGAGCTGTAGAGTGAATTAGTGGAGCTGATTGCCTTAGCACAAAGGACGAATGAACACATTGGGAAGAAGTCATTAATAATATGCACATCATGTTTTATGAACGTACTAGAGGTACGTAATATGACTTTAACATGAATATATATACAGTTTTTTTTTACAAAGGAACCCCTTACACACTACCTGAAAATCTGCTAAGAAAGTGTTGATACTGCGATTATTCTTCGGTTGGTTCTGCAGTACAGCTATGACATAACACAACACAAGTTAAACACAAAAAGCCTGATGCTTTTCGTATTTGATAACCAGCTCATGTTGAGCCTCTGTGACAACAAACAACTTCTAACAATGCCTGAATTGTAGGTCTATATGTAAAATACTTAAATACTTGACTTGTTTGGTTTCGTTTCATGCAGCTTGAGGCCGTGATAAACCTCAGGAGTTGGGCTGTGCATCCCCCGTGGACTTTATGGCTCTACAAAGTTTATGGTGCAGTGATGGCACATCCCTGTGACTGAAAAGACTCCATTTGCAACACAGTTAAGCAGAGGTGAATTGTAAAGCATTGTGGATATAAGTGCAGGGGATTTGGGTTTATCTTAGTCTTTAATTTTCTCTCAATGCATCCGCTGACAACTTAACTCACTTTCTTTACTGTAAGTGGTGTTTAGTGGCAGCTACTAAAAACTATAATGATGAATATAGCGATATCTATGATTTTTTGTCTGACTTACAAGCTTGCAAATTATAGCAATAAACAATTTTCTTTTTCCTATGTCAATAATGTTTTAGAACACAATAAAAGCCGTATTAACCAGCCAACACAAAGCACTTTGGGTCATGTTCGTACAGTCGGCACGGAGCAATGAGCTGTAGTGGTACCTTATTTATTTTTTATTTTTCATTGCACACTGTCAGCCTGCAACCGCAAGTCAACTGCACCTGATCAACGGCAAGTCATTTTAGAGCTCTCTAATGTGCTTTAACAGAGGCAGCATCAGGCGAGGGTTTATTCCATCAACACCTGTCTGGGATGATTGGGCTGGGGTATTTGAGGGTCACAGTGGAAGAGGGCACTTGGAGCCTCGTCTGTTAAAGAATGTTCGAGTGATGGAAAAGACACCTCAGAAGATCCTCTCTTCAGGCGGAGGGGTAATTTGGGGGAAATATATTCCATAGTGTCCACTATCATTACAAGAGTCCTTCTCTCTAATATTCAACTCCACCTGGTATCATGATTTATTTATCGTGAGTAGCTACCCGTTTCTCTCCTTCAAGCGAGCGCCTGTTCTCTATGAATGCTAATTAAAAAAATGGACTAGAATATAAGTGCTGGAATAACTTATTCCATTGCGGACATTTAACGTTTGCAGTCTGGGGCTAAAATGAGAAGATGAGAACATGTGGGCTTGAAATTGTCTTCGGTGACGAGGGGAATACCTACCACATGTTCTGGGCACTCTGTTGATAATCAACAACGCATTTTATGCCTACTTCAGGCGTATTTGTTTCGCAATGTGCGCGTAAAAGCGTGGCGAGGTATGTACAAGCCGCACTGAGAAGCTGGAAAAGGCAAATCGCGCTTTTCCTTGCCGTGCACAGGCTTTCACGGGAGGGTCAAGGGGAAAGCGGGAGTTCCCCATAAAGAGATGGGAGGGGATGCATAAACTGCGCCTAATTACATATTGGCCGGTATGTACAGAAACCGCCCGTGGAAATTCTCTGCCTTCTAAAAGCAGGTGTGAACCAGAAGGCAGGTTTCCTAGTTACATAGGCCAAGGAGACGAGCTGAAATCGAAGATGACATTGCATCTCCGACTCAGCGTTCATTCCAGCAGTGGTTGAACTACATTACAACTATTGACATCAGGCAGACACATTTAAAACACATGTAGCATCAGCAGTGGAAATATGGCAGTCTGCACTCGGCCGTGTCACCGCTAAAATACCACACGCTTTGCTACAGCGCAGTAGTCAATACATACATACATACATTTCCCAACACTGACACCCAAGTAACTGAATATTTGTTTTTTGCTGTTTTGACTTTGGCCGATCCACGATAGAAAGAGAGAAGGAAGTCCATTCAATCGCACCTTAATGCGAATAGCTCATTTGTTTTGATGTGTATTGGTGGCTCTCTGTTTGAAACATATTTTGTTATGGAAGATTCCCATCAATTAAGTCTTAAGAAAGTTATGTAAAAGTGCATCTTTAACATGTTTGTCCTAAATCTGTCCATCTTCCATATTCTTGTATTTATCATCAAATAAAATCACTGTGAAATAGGGCATCTTTAGCAGTGCAGTTTCCACATATGTAAAAAAATACATCAGGTATGGGTTACCAAAATAAATGAGACATAACACCCTCACTGGGTTCATTTGAAATGCACGCTGTATGAGTGAATCTTGGATCGCTTCATTACGCTGTGTTCAAGTGGCCTCTCTCTCCATCTGTTTCTGTGCCACCCGTTCTTCTGGGACTCATTTTTAGAGAAGACTGAAGAGAAGTTTGCAGTGCTTGTTTGTTAATTATGCAGCATCCGATGTCTAGCATGGCTTTGCTTTTTTCATGGGAAACTCAAAAAAAAATGTGTTCAGTGGAGCTATTCAAACACATTGGAGGGTTAATTCTCTCTCAACATGTCACAATAGATATCCAGCCTGCCCCCGTGTCGCACTTCCAGCGCTGGAAGTGATTTATGCCAGTTAGGAAGTCTCTGCAATTATCGAAATAGCCTCGCACGCTGGCTTCATAAGTAAATATGTTCGCAAACATTGTTTTAATGCAGTTAGCTCCCGCAGTTGTTCAGTTTCTTCTTACTCCTTACCCCATGCTTACTTCCTCCCAATTTAATTCCCCTCAAGACGTGAAGAGGAGACCGTGCAATCCACTCACAATATGGTGAAATGTATTTTCTTATCCCCCAGAAGCTAATTTGTCATCCCAACTTCCTCTGGAAAAAAAGCTTTTACTGAATTCACTAGAAAAATTTGTCCAGTGACTCGTAAACGTGCGCAATCTCCTCTAGACATCTTATACACAATTGGATGAAACAGCACAATGGGAGCACTTTGGATTTCTCGTTACATACTTAATATTACCCAGCAGTGTGTGAACAACATGTAGAGCGGTGCAATATGTGCACAGCGCGGTTGGCGTAAACGCTGTGGCCACATTACATGAAAGCTCAGGGCGGCTTTGTGAAGCAGGAGGCGGGTGCTCTGACCGATGAACACGCCTGCTTATAATCTCAACATGTGTAAAGATGGAGACGGGTGCAGAGCATCGAGACGTTTAAAACAAACGTTATTTAAATACTTTGATGCTTTCTTTCTCCTAGCTTTTCTGAATTTCCATCGTAATGTCCCTGCTTTTTTACCTATAAAGCCTTAGGCCGAACAAACAAAACACTTAAGTGTTTCATAGCTATGTAGAAATATCAATAGATGTGGTTTACCTGGACATTTGAACCATTCGGCTTCATAATCCCATTCATCAAGGTTTGTTTCAGCAGCGCCACAAAGACAAATTCCTCTGTGCAAATTCTACTCCTCAATTACATTGAGTGCATTTGAGATTGTGCCGCCGTGGAGTCTGCAAAGGTCCAGTGGGTCTGTGGGCGGATGATATTACAGACAAGCCAGAGGGACCTGATTTAGGTCAGGCCATCTTGATTGCTGAGTTGTGTTGCATGGTGTTGGCTCAGGGATGAAGTATCCTTTGAAGTGTTCACTTGAAGCATTTGGTGTAATTATCCTGTCATAAGAGGGACTATAAGCCTGAGACTTCATTAGGCACATGCCCGCTGCTTTTTCGTCTTTCCAATATAAAAAAAAAACCCCTCATATTTATGGAAGCCTTAAAGTGCTAAACAACGCTGTGATGAGGATAGGGCCAATACCTCCTGACAACTCACTAATCAAAAGCGTCATTACAAACTCTACCGCATAATGGGCCTCATTTATCCCTTTGGGGCCGTATGAGAGGTGGGCTTCTGCAGTCCTTGAGGTCTGGGGAATCAACCACTTCCTTAGCCAAATTGAAGTCATTAGACTGGGCAAACTCCTCCAACTGCTTCATGGGGAATTTGGAAGGTTTATATTATAATACTTGAGAGTGTGTGGGTTCTACATTTAGGGAGCAAAATGGTAACTCAGATGCAGCATGCGTTGATGCTGGCAGAGCACATCGATCGTTTATTGAAGTTCTCCTTCATTGCTTCTGAACGCGTGGAGCGGCCGAGCGCAGGTAATGACCAGAGAAAGATGGTAGCGCCACGCTACGGGGCCCCTCAGTATGTCTGTTTCCCTGAGATAGTGCTCGGATTAGGCCCAAGCGGGTCACGCTGGTCACATGAGAGGAAAATAGGTGTGCATGTGTGTACAGCTGGGCCACACTAACCCATTTAAATAACAACATTGCGTCTTTCTCTAGAAGGCCAAGGGAAATGATTACAGTTCGTGAAAATGTGGCAAATGTAGAGTACTAGTCAAGTTTGCACATATTTTCTCATTCAATTCAATGAGAAAGTGTGCAGAGACTCTTAACTGCTGCTGTATGTGTCTATTTATGTGTGTGGTGGGTCGGCGGGTGACCTATTCCAGAAAAAGGTGAGAATCTCTCCAGCAGGAGAGAATGCAACGCCGCAGGAACCGGCTCAACCCAATCCAGTAGTAAATCCCTCACCCTGACACTTTGTCTACGGGTCAAATCAGTAGGCAGATAAGCGGCAAGCGTGCCCTGAGAAAAGGAAGCTACAAGTTTACACCGAGGGAGAAAAAAGAAATTACAAGATACAGTTACATATAAAGGCTGTTGTGAGGCGCCTGTGGCTCAGAAGGCAGAACAGGTTGACCACTTAATGGAAGATCAGTGGTTCTTTCTCTGGCTCCTTCAGTCCTTAAACCAGTGTCCACCAGGCAAGTGTGTGTAGGAGCTTTTTATATCCTAATGAGCAGGTGGCAGCTTTGAGCTCTGATTCAATCAATCAATCATCTCATTGTTGTGCTTCTTGACCAATGATACTCTCTGTGTAGTGGGAAACATGTGAAACTATAACACCAGATTCAAAAAGCCAATTTAGTTACAATTGGCAAATGTTTGGTCAATATCGGGGGACCAGTTCTGGGTACGTTTTTTTTGTCTCAGTTGTAAATCACTTACTATTGTTGATTTGGTTGGGAAATAACTTAACACCCATCGTCTTTCCATTTATTTGTCTACTTTAACAAAACAGCATGCATCTATGACACAGTCATAAAGCACTATTCCAAGAAAGAACATGAAAAAGATGAGGGATCACCGTAGGGAGAAAGGGAAGCAGCAGGCAAAAGACTGATGGATTGGCTGGAAAATCATCTTCATCCACATGTAATTTAGTATTAAAATACTTTGCAAAAAAATGAAAATCTATAATACAACCTCTTTTCAACATCAGAGTTGATTTGCACCTCGTGGACATCATTACTCATATAAAGTCAGACATAGTGATCAATGGTTTCATCACGAGTGAGGATGGAAGCGCAAAATGCACCCACTCAGCAAAAAACATGTTGCAGTATCCCTTCTCTTAAAACCAAAACAAGAAAGAATGTTCTATTTATGGTTGCATGAGAAATTATATCTCTCTGGTGTTGCCATGCAAAAGGTATCACCTGCTCTCCTTCTGTAATTAAAAATCTCTTTCCAAATTTCTCTTCTGGCACCATATCACTGTCTGTCCTCTCAGGCTGGGGACAGGTAATATTGCATTTTGACAGTTTCCATACTGCAGCAATGAGTGTTATTTCCCAATTCCAAGGGCGTAAATGGATTTACACACCCTCGAAAAACTAGAATAACACATAAATACAAATAAAAAATAAAAACTCAAAGGCTTTTTTTTTAACATTATACAATTATACGCTACAGTATTACGTAGTTAGAACTATCTCAGCTCTGCCGATGGTGATAATAAAAAAGGAGAATTAAATGTACAGTGTGTTGCTGCTGGATCAGATGTGTAAAATATAACGTCTGTTTAATTTAGCTTAGTGTTAATCACTCTGGTAACAATCAATGACAGCTGCTGGACTGTTTACAGTTGTTGTGATTATTATCACCCATGTTAATAAGTCACACTTGGACCCCCCACTTCTGAGGAAGTAATTGAAGAGGGTGTGTTGTTTGTTTGGCTTTATCACGTTACAAATGGTTTCTCTATTGACATTGGTGTCGGCTTCACACTGTTTACTGTCACTGCTTGTCACCAGCAACTATGGCTTCGCAGTACATGAGTGCCCCATGCTGAAAGGTGTTTAAATAGATAAACATTCGGCCAGTTATTAATAAATCAAATTATCAGTTTAGAACAAAACAGTGAACACTTAGTGTCTTCTGAATGTCACGTATTTTGTCAGCATTCTTTGTCAAACGCCTTCGAAAAACTTTCAGTGAAGGTAAAACAACTTCTACCTCTGCTATGGATTACTCCAGTTTTATTCAAACGGCAGCCATGAATCTGCCATTGAAGGCTGTAACTGGTTTACTGCTGCACTGGTTTACAATTTATCTGTCTGGGTTGTTCACATACAGAGCACATGTTCACACATTACAGTAAGTAAGACGCATCCATCAACGACATGCCAACAACAGAAAGTACCGTGTATTCTGAACTGTACCGGACAGAACAGCTAACTCTCTGTATTAGCGTTCTCATAGTTGATCCTAATATGCTGGCACCAAATATGTATGTAATTAGCGATTGATGATCAATGCTACTTTTTAATCATTGCACCCTACTCATATTTGGCTGCTGGGGGATTTTCAGGATACTTCACAAAAAGGTGCGTTTTAAGCCCAGGCCATTAAAGCGAGTCTCCTGTAACATCCACTTGCTGACTGTCTGTCTGTCCTCATGGTAGTTGTTTCATTTGTGTCAACACATGTATTATCAATAACAACAAAGGGTGAAACACGTAATGTATAGTATTATTAAAGAATATAGAACCGATCTACACAAATACATTTTGAATCAACATTAAGCTGGAAGACAACTGGAAGGCGCTTTTTCAATTTGGTTAGAACTTTTGTTCTAATTGTAGTCGGGCCTCAACTTTGGATGGAATGTCTGTGCTGGAAACACAGCAGCTAACCCTACTATTAATACAGGGCATGCAATCAATATGCCACTGGCATTTCTAGGTTCCCTCGGCCTGCAGTGCTTATCTAAATGGGAACATGCTCCCATTATTTTGTATTGTGTGAACCAATATATCATTACTCACCAAGCTGGATCTACCCTGCTAAAAGGGAAAACACCGGTAAATAAATGCAATCTGTGATTATTTTTAACCTTCTTTTTGCTGCTCGTGGGGCGGTTTTGTCAATCCTTGTGAACAAAATAATGTCTGGAGGGGAACACATATTAAGGAACTTATATACAGGTAGATATCTAAGGACAGATATCCCCCTATTCTCAGCTGTTAAGGCTACTTACTCCTTTGAATGATATGGTCATCACTAGCCAAGAGAGGCCTTTTCTTGCATATGGGTCAAAGGACAGGTACCTGGTGTGGTTTACCTTTTTCATAATGCTGTACATTCGCCCTCCACGAAAGGTTTGGTGGTTAGTGTTTATTCTTAGATCCGTCTTTTCACACTGTTGTTGCACTAAGCACTTGTGGCCACGCTGTTAGCTTGGACAAGTCTCCTCTGACCTCTCATCAACAGAGCGTTTTCACACTCTGGCCCACGATCGTGACTCACTGTCTGGAGGAGTGAGCCGTTCATAATAAGCAGGCCATCCTACCTTAAGGTAACTGATATGCTATTTACGGTGACGCCAAAGGCACTGCACTCAACTATAAAACAACTCCAAAGAAAAATAGAAATGATAGTACCTCACTTAGGCCACTACTGATATGCATTTTTTCTGAAAGTGGACTCACCTTTTCCCTTTCTTTTCACATCTATCATGAAATCCACACAGATATTTTAGAGGGAGATTTTAAATACGAAGCACGAGCCCTCATTATCAAAGACTACTGTAATACTATTTTTTATTTCTTTTAAACTCAACAACTCATTCTCATGTGGTATTTCTTAAAAAAAAGTGCTGCTAGTGTGGATGGAGCCAAAGACACACTTCTTTCAGTAGATACAAATTTCCAAAGTAAGTTTATTCTGCAATCTTTAACGAGATAAAACAAATCATGAATCCAATTTTTTATACTCATTTTCATCCCATGCCAGTTCCTCCTGAGCTTCAGATGGTAGAGCAAAAAAGCTCGAAGTAGGGAGGACTTCTGGAGATGAAAAATAAAACCAACCTAAAGCTGCTTTATTGAACAATAATTTGGAAATTGGATTTGTGTTCTCGTACAATGTTTGTTTGAGCTCGCACACTCAAATGAGCTTTATCTGGTGCGGTGCTAGCATTTACGAACCAGAAAATGTGTCCACATCTCCGTGAAATCACCCTGGCTTCACGACGTGGTGCTCGCACTCACCCAATGGAGCAGATCAACGATTGCTCTCTTGCTGACATGAAAATAATCTTTACAGACTTCTATGTTTTCTAATAATCGAAATGTTCTTTTGCACATAAGGGCTATGTTCGGATAGAGTGACGTTCAGAGTCCGCACTTAAAATCAGCGCACTGCTGCAACACTAAACTCTTTCTAGGTTTGTTTCCAGTTTTATTTTGTATTCTTTGTATTGTATTCTCTGGTTGTACCTGGGTTAACTTATATTTCTGCCCTGTCATCTCCTGTGATTGTTTCCACCTATGTCCAAATTACCTGCACTTTTCCAGTGTATTTAAACACCGTGTGTCTCATGTCTCCGGTTGGTCCCTTGTATGTGTATCCCATGTCAGTGTGTTCCTGTTCTGCGTTTTGCCCCAAGGCATTTTTTGATCTTTATTATATTAATTTTTGTTCACGACATCTGCATTTAAGTCTCACTTCCGCTACCCCTGATACGTGACAGATAATCTGCCTCTTGGGACAACAGGTGAAAAATACCCTTTTGGTGCATATGCAATAATGTTTTATATTGATGTGTACTGTCCCGTATCAAATAAACCAATACAATGAGAAAACATTTAAATGCAATGACATACATTATACAATTCTCTAAAAACGAGTGGTCCACTAAACTGTCTTTAGAATTCGTGCAGGTATTTAACTTACTGTTGTTTATTGATCCGCTTTTTAATAATACAAACATCTTACCAATCAGCTGTTTTTTCTGTCTTAGGAGTCATGACACCTTCATAAACAATCTTGAGTGATGGCAAACTCTCCTCCTTACCCACCGCCGCACTAAAGTAGGCCACAAATATGGGCATGACTCTCTCTCCAACTTCTTCATCCTCCAAACAATTTGTCAATGCTTCCAGGCTTATGCCATTTCTATCTGTGACAATCTGTAGGGCGGTCCTCTCAGAGAGTGACAAAACCTGTCACAGTGCGTCACTTTCACTTTCTCCCCGGCAAGCGGCGGGACATCTTTAAGTCTGCAGCACCTTTATCAGATATGGCAGTTCCCAAAGCTTTGCCCATAACGGCATGCAAGTCGGAGGAGAGGAGTCGGTGACTTTACAGAGACCTATTTGCAAACAAAATCACTGGGAGACGTTCCCCACAAGGCACCATCTGGCTGCCACACATACCTGCTTCCATCACTCCCTCGCTATCAGCTGCCTTTTCTATTTATAGGCTGTGCTCCCGTCCACCCACCCACACATTGCATCTTGTAAAACAGCACCAAAAATATAACAAACTAAAGAATCTCCTTCAGGCAGTCAATCACGAGGGTGACAGATGTCAACACATCGCTGCGTAATGTGTGGATAACATCTTCCTAACAGTCTGTTTATTTCTATTGTTAGCGACGGCAATCAGCCGGCTCCTTGCCAGACCTTGCAGAGATAGTGACCTTCTTTGGCATTATCTGATCTCTTTGCTTATTTTCAACTTGGCTGTGTTAGTTATTAGGATGAGCTATAAAATACAATGTAGCCCTTAAGTGTGCTGTAGGAACTGGGCTCAGGGTACTGGCCATGATCTGATCTTTTTGGATTGCTGGGTGTTTCCGACGGAATTTCTGACGATGTGAGACGTCCATCATCAGACTTATCAATAAACCAATTGGTGTGTAATCCCTAAAGGGGAATAGGCTGAATTCTGATCATTGGTATTATGTTGTTGAACAAGCGTTTTCGAGTGAGGGAATGACATTGAAAAGCTTACAACGGAACGTGCAATGGAGTCAGGTGTTTGCTGCATTTTGATAAGGTCCATAGGGACTTTATTTTGAATGCTGGAAGAAGCCTCACAGCAAAAAACTACTTTGATTTTAGTGCTAAAATGTCGAAAGGAATTACACCTAAGCAAACAAGGACCACAAAATAATGCCTCACTATTCATATTTCTTGGTTTAACATATCCTCTTTTCAGTCACGCTCAATCCAAGGTTGCACAGCAACGCACAACCTCTCACAACAACTGAGACAAGTGACAAGTGAAACTTCCAAAAACGTCTTTGATTTTTAAATGTTTTATCAAAATCCAAATGTGCTGTCACGGCTACCTATCAAGAAGCTGCAAGACCCTATCGCTTTGCCTTTTTTTGGAATGGATGACATCAGCAATCTCATACTGAGAACAATTACTCAATGTGCTCATCTCCTTTAATATTTAAATATGTCATAACCACACACTCATTGATTACTTGCCTGAAATCTGCAGAGAAACCACATGTGTGCTGCTCAGAGCAATACTACAGCACATTTTCCTCACAACAATTCTCTTGATTTTTGTTCTAATGTTTGCGTGTGTGTTTGTACTGATTATTGTGGGTTGCAGAGTTGGCAGGGAAATATGGTGGTTTGTTGAGAAGCGCTACCTCACTCACATAAGCCCTTCTGGCAAGAGAAGCCTGGTAAACAAATCTAACCAATGTAAGATTAAACATTTTTGTCAGATAGGTCTAGCTATATTTTAGTCCAGTATGAGTGTTTTCTGCTCCTTTCTGGACTCATTGTTTTTGCCAGGAAGATCATGTGATTTATAGCCAGTGAGTGAGTGTGCACCTTTGGGTCTGTCCACGCCTAATTTCACATTCTGCTGCAGCAAACTACACAATATGTGGTATACTAGAAAATGCCTGCTCGCTCAAGGGCATATATTGGTTGAAGTGACCCATACTTTCTTTAAGACCTTTTATTGCTTAAGTGTAGCTGATGTGCAACAAGGCTGTAAAGCCAAAACTGAAGGCGGCTTAAATAGTCAATCGGCACTCTACTGAGTGCACCTTTTTAGATTGTGAAAGTTCTTGCCCCCACTATATGAGGATGTGGTTGTCCATACTAATACCAAAGAGATGACTTTCTCCATCATCAATATGCATAATCATAAAAAATATAATGTGTGACTCAATTCATTTGCATTTAACTAAAGCCAGTTGTCAAGTGTCTCCCCAGTGAAAAGAAAACATGTGCAACTCCAGACTAGACGAATATAGATGTAAATGACAGGTTCATGATGGCTGGTGGAGAATGTAGTTCATTGTAATATAAATCACCCCTACATCAGATTTCCTCCCGTCTCCTACATTCTGCTCTGTTTTCTTGTTAGAAAATGCATAACACAGTTGGGTTTTGTACCTGCATTCTCCAGAAACATTAAAAGGGCCAATTACCACACACAAATAAGCAATGTACTGTGAAGGTGAAGGACAGGAGAGGCAATTATTCTCATCTTTCTTTCACGCTTTAAATTGCCGGTCCATAAACAGTGGGCCCATTGTACTGCGCTGTTGACATAAATTGGAAGGTGTGAGGAAGGGAGCTGTATAGTTCCACGTAAAGCATATTCATCTTTTCAATAAAGTTGGCATTTGTAGAGAAGAGGAAGTGTGAAGTCAGGCAGAGGATATAATTAGCAAGTTGCGTTACAGTACGGATAGTTTGTCGAGCCGTCAGGTGGGGAACATGCGTTTCTCTGTGACCTCTCCCCTATATGCTCAGCCTGCCTGCAAATCACTTCCTCCTAACCTAACATAGGGCCTGTCTGCCAGTCGGCATGATGCAATAAACTGGTGTTTTGCCTTGGCACCTTCTGACGCAAGCTCTTCGCTTTTTCTATAAGGTTCCTGGAAACATCTGAAAAGGCCGCATTAATAATCCATGCACTTTGTGTGCGTACGTAGATGTCGCAGCAGCATACATAAGTGAAATCCTTAGTTAGTTGCTGTTTTGACACCTTTCCGTTTTTCTTTCCCTTTCTTTGGCAACTGAGATTTGATTGACGACAAAAAAGGGGCGGGGCTATCTAAGGGCTAGATGGAGAGATAACTGACGGCAACCGACTGAGTCATTGTCAGCCAGGGAGTCCGTCCGCTGTAGCCTCGAGGAAGAGAACGAGGCAGTAAGTGTCTAAGAATCTTCTAAGTGGATCCTTTCAGTTTGGTTGTGCACAAAGCTTGTTCATCCTTGGCTCATGTTTCGGAGGCAAACATGACTGGGCTAAAGTAGATTTAGTTGTGAAGAGAAACATCATCTACATCCAGAGTGACATGACCAAACACGCAGTCGGGCCTCGCCAACCGCATTCTATCCAATCAATCTACAATGGGCAGCCTCAAAATACTGTACACAATCATCTTTTGGCAGATAATAGTGCACCCACGCAAACATGTATCAACTCTAGCTCTTTTTCCCTCTGAAATGAAAACACACGCAACGGATATAATACAGCACACGCCAAATCAGGTTGACTGCTAGGCTGGCTCATACTACTTTGATCCCGATGGGAAAACGTGATTATTCTAATGGCAGCTTGTAGGTCTAACCTCTGGGGTGGAGAGTTTTATTAATAGGCTACCACTACCACTTAAAAAGGAGAACTGCATCTCTGCCATCATCAGAGAAATTCCCTCTCGTGTGACGTTGGCTTTTGTTCGGTGAATCTACAGAGTGCAAAGAATGTGCAGCGGGATCAGGTAGTCACCACCCCCCCCTCTAGCCCCCCACACCCACTTTGTAGCCATCATTTGTGCTTCATGTTTATTTATTTTCTTGTCACAACGTGATGGCTGCCAATGATGTTGGAGCGGCGGCGGGTGCAGTGTGGACACTGGCGTCGGGGGCTCTGGCGCACGCTCCCTCTTTAAATAGCCCCAGATCTAATCTGCAGACAGCAGCAGAGTTCTGACAGATTCTGCCTCCGTGCCTCCTCCCACTAGGTGACACATTCTTTATTTATTTTCTTCTCCTCCGCTCTGGTATTCCCTGCGTGGAGCACTGGCCCCTCAAGCTATTGTCAGTTCTGTTTTCCTTCTATGTCGGAAAAACCTAAATGGATTTACAGGGTTTACTGTCAACTCCTCCCTCTTTAAGTCTTCTGTTTCCGCTCTTTTGTTACTGCACTATACAATCCTTTATGAAAACTTTGTTATCCTTCTAAGTACGCGGCGCCGCTGTTATGAAACTGACTTTACTTTGTCTAAGCATGACTTTCAGATGACATGATATCTCTTGACCTTTGATCTTATATCTGTATAGTGCAAATCTATGAAATAGTCTCAGCCGTCATCATAGTTTTAAAGATGAACAGCGAATCTGAGGTAGTTTGAGCCTTGAACCCCTGGTTAGAAGACTGACAAACCGCTATGTAAATACAAGTCCAGTTACATTTGCTTTTCCTGAAATAGTATCTAATGTCTGCAGATCGAAATGTCAGTCTATTCTTGGCCAACAATAAAAAATTATATTTATACAGAACAACACCAATATGAAGATCATGAATGCTTATTAAACCTTCTCAGCCCTACACTTAAGGTTATAAAGCTATTGCCATGCCAAAGCAATGAGTTATTTGACTCTTCTTTTTTATTTGACATCATCCGCTTTCATAATTGTGCTCCAGAGATGAATTGAATCCCCATTGGCTCCAATGATGTATTATAATCGAGACATAAGTTACATCTATGTGAAGATGACTTGATGCAACTAAAAGTGATGTGTAATTCATGGTATCCAAACAGTGCTCGGTCAAACGTTCTGCAGCATAACTGGATGTTGAAACCATTATTGGTCCCTTTTGGATGCAGTCTTTTTATTCAGTAGATGAACTCCAAAAAACAAGGATGTTACTGTAGACAGAAGAAAACCTCAAGATGCTCAACACACCTCAGGAGCACTTCCATATAGATTTTTGGCAATCTTAATACACCATACTCAAAGCTTCATTGGACCCCTTTTCAATCATTTGATCACGGATTTGGTACTCACATTTTTGTTTTAGTCTTTGACTGTATTTGTTAAATTTGTCGGGTTTTTACTATCCTTTATCAATTGAATCTGTGTCAAGTTTCACCTTGTGAATTAAGTGTTGAGGCATGACAACTTGCACCGGGGGACTCGAAGTCTGCGGGATAATCCTCAAACAGTAGCCTCTTCACGTGGGCTTGCATAACCGTTTCAACGTAAATGCCACGCATGCCGTCCCTCTCCACACCGCGCTGACAGGCCTGGAAATGAGCTAACGTGTAATACCGCACCGTGTCGGCGCTCTGCATTGAGTTTTCTCGTTCAGGTAGCAGCCGTGTGGACTTTGCCGGGTTGAGGAAAATGGAATATAGCTTTACTTTGTGCAATTGTGCGACGACATGGTGATATCCATTTCGATGAGTCTCTCGACCCTCCTCACTCACACGCACAATTAATTTAATACAAGCTGGAAGCATAAATCCTTGATGATTATGCTGTGTTCAGGACAACGGCAATGAATGGTTTCATATTCTCAGGACTCAAGAGTAGCAGGAGACGGGGAAATTAGTTTTGCTGTATTATGTAGATGCTGTTGTATCCTGCAGCATCGACAGGATTCAGTAATTGAGGTATGTGTGTTGAAAGTTTTGGGCGCTCAAGGTTATTAAAGTAAAAAAAAAAGATCCACACCATTTTGTTTTTTGGCCAAAAAGCATTGCACTTTAAAAAGGTGGCAGGTGGTCAGCCTTGGGATAGTTATCGCACTGTGGTGAGACTCATCGGTAATGATCAAAATGTAAGTTTATATCGCTGCGAAGACCCCTGCGCCGCATCAAAGGCACAATTAAAAAGCGCAGTTGTTCAAGCAGGAAAGTGGCCAGCTGTTGCGGGTTAATAGATGGGCTTGGCCAGACGTCTGCGAGGTGACCGCTAGCTGGGAGCCCGTTGGATAAGGTTGCAGATTGTTAAGTGGACATGTACTTTGCTTCCCCTTGTGTGCAGTTGTCACGGGAGATGATGAAGCACCACGAATCTCCCTCCTTTTCTGTCTCCAGCATCGTCGTCGCGCCCTCGTTCTAACCCTCAACCGATTCTTTATCTGTCTTTAAGGCCAAAGCAAATGTAGTGCTGACACCTGGGTACCGTCTCCGTGGCCCCCTGACTTTAGAGCCGGGAGTGAAGTGGCTCGGTTGACTCAGGGGAGTTCAAGGACCGAGAGAGATTTATTAAAAAAAAAAAAAAAAGAAGACAAATGTGGAGAAAGAGACAACAGCAGACACAGACCAATGCCTCGTGTTAAACCGCCTGACATCTATCAGAAAAAAAACACGTTGTCAACAGTTCTTACCTTGCACCGCCATACTGTGCACTTACAGATGTCCAACACCTAAAACAGTGCAGCGTAATGGCTTTGACCTGGAAGGACCTAAAATATGTACGTTGTGGGTTACAACGTACATATGTATATGTAAATATTTAGTTGATCTAAATATTCATGCGCTGTGTCCTGGTTAAAGATATTTCTTAATTTGGTGCTACGCTGTTTAGTGGTCTCCTTTGGTATCTGCTCTCATTTCAAGAATCAAGAAGTGTTTTTTTTTTTAACTAACTTTTCCTGTGATCTTTGCAGCAGAGCTGTGTTATGGATGTGGATGAACAGAAATGTTGGTCGGACACGAGGAGTAAAAACAAACATGCTCGCTCAGAATTAGCCAGCGTCCATGTGAGTAATTGCTGGAATGTGAACTAGCCATGTGTTGATGTATAAATGTCTGAATCCATATGCTATTTTGGATTAAAAAGACTTTCAATGTATGAGCCGTTTAATTACACGCTGGCTCCTGCTCAGAGCTTAAGCGGGTCGTCTTCCAATCAGAAGACTGACGGGTCCTCCAGTCGAAGCCCAGGTGTCCTTGGTCAAGACACTGAACCCCAAATGGCTCCCAAATGATGTGCCATCAGTGTGTTAATGGATGTGAATGTGGATTAGTTTAGTCATGTGAAGGCCAGGTGGAACCTTGCAGCGTGAAGCGCTTCAGGTGGAGTGGAAAGGCGATGTAGGAATGGAAGTCCATTTACCAGGCATCACAAATGAAGACTACCCTGTATAAAAGTGTGTCTACATCAGCAATATTAATAAATGTTGCACTCACTATACGTACCTAATCATTTATTTAAAAGTGATCCCAACGTATGCAAAATGGGAGGAAATCTTAGTGTTTGACAATAAAAATGGGTATTGTCAGCAGTATTTCTGATATAACCCATCAAAATTCAATTCATTTTATTTTGTATAGCCCAAAATCGCAAATTACAAATTTGCCTCAGAGGGCTTTACAGTCTGTACACATACGACATCCTCTGTCCCAAAACCCACACATCGGCACAGGAAAAAATCCTTCCTAGAGGGAAAAAAGGGTAGAAACCTCAGGGAAAACGTCAGAGGAGGGATCCCACTCCGGGATGGTCAGACTACAATGGATACCATGTGTACAGAAATTTCCATTTAGTGGGTCACACATTATTTGGATAGTCCAGTAGTGAAAATTGGAATTCCATTATAATGAGTTTAATGTAGATATTTTAAATGTTGCTCATAACTGTGTGAAACGAAGAATACTAATCAGGACTATCTGCAGCCAGGATATGTTCGACCGATAAAGAATAAGGAACTGAATTCAACTAATCACACCTGAACTGCTCTTATACCTGTTGGAGGACCGATGCTTGTGTTTTTGATTGCCTCTGCACACAATTCTCCTGGGAGGGGGTCACTATACTAATCAGAGATGTCACATCTTGCCCTGTTAAGTGGCTCGGTGTCAGGGAGGCATTTTAAACAATAGTTTGTTGCGTGAATAAACATGTGGTTCAACACGAGTGTGAAAAGCACCTTAATGCAGTGTTTGTATTAAGATGCCTCCCTTTGTAGCCAGGTCAGTTGGCCACTAGTAAAGGAATATATGAGGATAGACACAAAAAATCCTATTTAACATGTCAGGCAGCAGCAGCTTTTATTTCTAGTTCCAGAGCCTTTCTACTGTCACTCTAAACATGTTACTAAGTGTCCTCCTGCTCAGAGAGACGCTCCTGCAATCGCTGCGGTCCATCCAATTCATTAGCCTTCAGATACCCGCCACTGATCTCAAAAACTCACCATTCCGCTCCGAGTAATGAAAGTGGCAGTAAATGGATAGCTTTGTGGTGAGCGGGGAAGAGTGGAGAGAGAAACGGCATGCATCTATCAATTAAATGACAAGGGCAGAGTGTGTGTGTGTGTGTGTGTGTGGTGAATAAAGAGAATTTGATGGCCTATTTTTCCCCTCCCTTTGGAAATCATCAACACTAAATACAGCAATAGCAGATCCAATAGCAAAATCCAATATCGTATAAAATGGATGGAAAATACAGCCACTGGCTCTCCCCAAAAAACACAAAAGTTTTTTCTTCCAAAAAAGTCTCCACTCTCTCAAAATGGAGTCTCGCTGTTATTAGTTGCTAACGCTTTCCGGGCTGCACCTTTAATCAACTATATTGTGTTTTTTAAATCAAACTGCAATGCTAGATAGTTTCTTTCTTTATGGGGCTTTTACAAAGTCCAGCATTTCTGACAGTTAAGAAGTGGGTGTGAGGCTGAGTGACGATGTTGTAAGCGGTGCCAGCTCTGCCTTTTCCTTTATTCCTTGAAACTTTTGCTTGCCTTTTAAAAGGCTCAGCGGCCCCCAAAAAGATGATATCCACAGCAACTTCCAATTGTTTGTCTTTCTTTTGGTTATCAATATCAGGTTGAATTTATTTGCCAGTTTTTTGTTTTTTTTCAAGGTAATTAATTAATTCAAATTCCTAAATGTGATGGATCAGAAGTTTTATAACTACTGTGAAAGAAATCATAAATCATGTCATCATTTGAAAACAGGACCTTTGTTTCTCCTTTTTATGTTTATTATAGGTTTAAATGTTTCCAAATAACTTGGAAAAAAAGGACCAATACATTTAGCAACAGAATTAAGGCAAATACTGAAACAATAACTGTAAAAATGAAATACAATAACAAGAGTCAAAGCATAGCAGTAATTGCTTTGCTACACTCTACATATGTACAGAGCAGAGGCAGGCAGGCAGCTGTGGACTGAGAACAGCATGACGCTGTGTTTTTGCACCGCGTGTATTTAATTGCCTGACCACCAGCAGTTATAACCACATTCAAATCACACATTAAAGTATTTTGCTGGGCTGTTCCCACTTCCCAACCCTAAAGCCGCCCATGCTGGAGGCCGGCGTAGGCGGGGCAGAAGCCGTGAGTGCCCTGTGGCGAGCGGAGACCAGAGTCAACCTTTATCAATCTGTCAATCAGGGGGGGACTGCTTCGGAGCATCAAGCCGCCGGTTTCTCTCCCACAGAATTTGGCTTCGGAGCAGTTTTCCCAACTGCCAATTTTATGTCCATGCAATTAGGCTGGAGGAGAGTTAATGGTGTTCCCCTCCTGCAATTGTCCGGATGGGCCGCATCTGGTCAGGCAGAGAAGAAGGCTTTTGACAGAGTGGACAAGTTTTCTGAGGGAGCACTCATCCACGAGTGCCACTAAGCCTTCACGCGGACGTGTCAAAACAGCAGATTTTATTCCGTCTTTTTTATCACAGGCATCAATTATTCGAGCTGGAGATGCTCTGTGTGAGATTTACATGTACAGCCATGTTTTGTGCAAAGGTCACGCTTCTTCTTGCTTGTGTCAAAGTGAAGTACTGACAAAAGGGTTTGACACTACAATCCCTCTCATGTCTCACTATTTGATTTAATTCTTGGAGAGACACACAACTCCCCCAGAGAGCATGCTATTATTTTGCACTTCAATGACAAAAAAGTAGCTCTTAAAGTCTAAAAAGCACTTCTTATTAGTTATTGAGTTTCTACGTTATGCTTTGTCTGATGTTTCTGGAATAATAAGGACAGCGCCAACTAAGACATGAAGCTCTGCGAGGATGGGATTCCTTTTTTGGGAGGAATCTAATGACAACGTAGCTGTGTAGAGGGTACATTGATCTGGGCAAAGTGGTGTGATAAGTATGGAAATTAGATTTTAATTTACATAGAAAATGTGCAGAAATTCGGCTATTGTTCACAGGTTTGCCAAGAGTTTCCTGATTGATTTGGGAATTTCATTGTGTCTTGCAGGACATCATTCAGCACAAAGAGTTGAAACGTTGCCTACCCGCTCTTCTGTGTGCATGTTTCATTCAGATCTTTGAAGGAGTTTTTTCTTCATTTTAAATTATTTTACTTCTTTTACTTTCAATGTTGTATATTATTAAAAATATAGTAAAATGCCATTTATGTGTTATTTAATAAAACAATTTCACTCAATTTTAGAATGATAGCAGGTTCCAGTCATACCCGTCGTTTTGGGGTAGCCTGTTTGCTGAGGACTTGATTACTGTGTTCCTTTCATGAAGTTATTATGTTCATATGTACATACTGATGAAAGTGCATCCCATAAGTAATGTTCTATTTTAAATATATGCATAGATATATAACATCTTCTGTATATTCCAGAATGACAATGTGCCCTGACATTTTGACATCAACTGCTATTAGAATATCAAGGAGACTCCAGTTGTAGTTTTTGACCCTGGAAGTGACATTTTTTTCCCATAATTTTTCTTAATTTAAACAGAAAGATGTACTGAGGCCACAGTTCCTTTTGTGTGCCACATTTTTAGCTACTCGCAGCCCATTTAATATTGCCTCCATTTAGGTCATAGCAGATGTCATTGACTAAATGTAGACCAAAGCTATTTTGGGTTGTTACAAATCACTCCGCAAAGCAATAGTGAAGCAAGATGGATGGACCCGATGCTTCTCATGGAGAAAAAAAGGACTGGACATTTCAGCATCAGTGGGGAAAAAAAGGAAGTTAAAAAATATAAAATATAAAAATAAAAGCTCCTCCAGCTCCGACTGCAGATCTCTCTTTTCTTCCTTCTCCCCCCCCCCCCCCCCCACACACACAAACAGGCCCCTGTACGGACACCGAATGCCCTGTTGTTGTGCTTTACCCTTGTCCTATTTGTTTTGTGCTGACAAAAGCCTCCTCACAAACCCAGCAATGGATGACCGGAGTGTCTTCACCCTCACCTGTTTGGAAAGTCCTGACTGCGAGCAAACCACTCCATCAAGCTGTATTATTTGGGAAACATGAACAGAGTTGGAATTACAGGTATGACCTCTGTAACCACAGTGTAGGTCGTCATCGCAGCTCAAACTATGCGCCATCTTTCCCACCCTCATGTTTCTGGTCCATGGTAACAAGGACAGGTCAAATAGTTTGTCTTTAGGCACGTCGCAGAAACGGAATGGGGAAAAAAAGCACTGCACTCATCATTACTGGCTTCTGGCTCAGTTTTTTACTCATATGGGAGAATCACCAGCAAGTTAAATCAAAGGATCTGCATGGTAAAATGCTGAATTTAGGGCTAACAATTACTGCATATGTAATGTATAGTGTTTATTCGAACATGTATCATTAGAAAAAAATCTTAGAAATATAGTGTTACAATTGTGGAATCATAGCTTGGCAAGAAAGAGTCTAAAAGGTTATTAACACTGTGAATTCGCTGCCGCACGTTCATCAGTAAATTCATGAATACATTCATTTTTTTCCAATCTTCTTTTTGCATAATCATAATTAGGATTTTTCCTCTCTAATCAGAACCTGCAGCACGCGGCCCACATGAACTTGCAATCCCATCCCGAGTTAATATCCTTGAGGATAACAGCAGACCAAAAGTCTAATTATAATTTCCATCCCGTGTCGACCTTGTTGTTCTGTCTACTTTGCATCATTATGGCCCTAACCTGCCAACTGCCCAGGTGACTGCCTGGTCGACAAATAAATATGAATCACCCAAACAGTTTGTGGACATGTTATGTCCTCCAGGCCGTGTCTCTTGCGTTAGATGGTGCGTTGTCACGACATTGACGGCGGCGCCACTGGCAGAGTGTGAGCCGCCAGGTCAATGCAACGTGAGAAAGGGAGGGGAGATCCCAGAAACATGGAGAGTTGTCTTTGAAGATGCTCTACAGGAATTCATGTAGTTTTATAGACTCAGAGATTGCAGCGGTGCTTCAAAAACCTCATGATAAATGTCACCTGTAAGATGAGCAAATAGGGGGAACTACAACCACAGCTGAATTCAAATCTCATTGACGTGGCCAATTTATTCCCATGCAGCATCAACACCTATATGCCACCAACACTGACTGACAGAAACCTAACTGTACGAGATAGATGGCCCACCCCAACAATCCAATTTGTCAACAACTAGCCGCTGGGGACAGCAACTAAAGAAATGGTGGACAGAAGCTCTGAGATGTAGGGACCAACAATCATCAGTCACAGTATGCTATTCTTTGTTTATGCAAAAAATGGTTTCGTGGTTGAGCAGATAATACGCATTGATTCAGCGGTTTGTCATTCTACCTGGCTCTGTTCCAAGTGAATGTTCTAATTCACAGACTTAGTACACCTGTCCATGATAAGTCCTCCAGGGATTCACTGTTTTGTTGATGAATCATACGTCCGCTCTAGAGTGCACAGATGGCTGCGTTACTGCAGGGTACAAAAATATCCATAGCAAAAACTTTTAATTGTTGAAGCTTGGTGGATTTTAGACTGAACCAATATTGTACGCTGTAGAAATCAAATCTTCACATGCATAGCAAGTGAATACTGAATTATCTGATTAATTAAAAAAGACAGGTCCAGGATACAGGCTAACCATGACACCTTGGGCCAAATTCAGACAACCTGTTTCGATATTCAGACAGACAGGATCCTCACAATGTGAAGGTATTAATGACATTTAAATGTTAAATAGATCTCTGTCTATTTGGCATTAATTAGGTAGATTAGAAAAAATTCCGGTCAGGGAATCTAATGTTTTGGCATTTCTAAAGTCCTGTTGCAAAGTGCATTATCTCCATATTAACCTATTATTCCCTCCAGTACTTTGTGATCTTACATACAGAGAAACTAATGCAACTCTCCCTGCATTATTTGGCAAGTTTTACAGAAATTTTTCCAGTAAAGCTATAAATTGTTTGTACTGTCAGTTACTGTTTTTGGCATTGTTAGCCCTGTTGGCTGCTAGCTTTTAATGTCCAACCTTTTGTGGGCAGACAATCTTTGCTTTATGCGTTGTAGCTGCTGCTGTAACAGACAAATCACATGTCAAATGAAACACTCACGGTGATTGTGGCTGCCAGCAAAACCATACAAAAAGCTATTTAATTTTTTGATCTCAGACACAAAAAAGATCTATTGCAAAAGCATCCATTGGTTAAGACACCGCCGTGAATAAGGTCATGTGGGTTGATTCTATGAAGACAATATGGGGCGTCACCAGCATCCTGAATGCCTCAGCAGTTACATTTTCGGGCTGTCTGATAAGTATCTAGCAATTTGCTTTGTAACATCTTTTAAAATCTTACCCCCGTAGTGTTCATTATTCAAAGATAAAATATTTGCATTTTTCAAATTGCGGTCTGGGTGGCAGCACAATTAGTAAGAAAAAAGTGTTGTTTTTTGTGTGTGTGTGTGTGTGTTTTTTCTACAGATTATGCCGGTTTGAAATGTACTTGATAATAAAGCACCAGAGTCTACACTAATGTAGAACTCAACTTTAAAAATACATTTTTTAAGGCTACAGGATAGAGGATGGATTATGTCGCAGCTCAGTTCAGCAATTTCTGCTGGTTTACAATCTCATTGGAAACTGGGGTGATTTATGACGCATCACAGTCTACGGCTAAAAATAAAGCAATTGGGGGGGACTTCTTGATGATCCTTCAGTAAAATACAGTTCTAAAGATTGTAGCTGGCTTGAGCTGCAACAATGGTTAGTGGGATGGCCCACGCTGCCCTGAGAAATTTCCCAGCCTATGGAAAGCATAGGCTGGGAAATAGCATCAGCTTCACATGAATTTTGTATCCCTCATTATTCCGTACGTGCGTCTAGGTAAAAATGCGTGTCGACACCTGGTAAAGGAGCGTAACTTACTGAGAGCAAGCTGTCCCTCTGCGTACAGTATGCTCCGAGACAACCAAATGATGTAGCCGTTTTCGGAGGCTGCTTGAGCACTCCGATGGATGCCATTTTTCACACCATTAACTACAGCCTACTGGTTTTATTCACAGCCCAGAGATGGGCCAAAACAATCCTAAACACGCCCACGAGTGAGCACAATTGCAACAATTGATCTAAGCTGTTCCACCCAGTCTGTCGCAATTCTGTGCAGCAGGAAAAACCATTATCTCCATCGAGCCTTTTTCTTTCTCTTACCCTTTTTCTCCACCTCTCGCAAACTTGTCTCTGTCTTTTGTTTTTAGTGCCCCGGCGCCCCTTTTTCATCCTATTCTGCTCTGTCCTTGCCTTAGGTCAAGCATAAGGTTTTGTGGCGCTTCCCAAAGTACAAACATGCATAGTTAACAGGTTCATTGCTTTTTCTTTAGTTCGCCTAGAGGCTTGATGGACAAAAATGAATGAGCAAGATGGGGGGGGGGGGGAATAGTTTACGTCAGCAGAGTTTTAACACAGAGCCCTCATTACAGTCCGTGCTGAGTGCCGAGTTCGCACAGGGAGGCAGAGCTCAAACGGCCGGCTAATCCAGTGGGTTTTACAGGCATGATGGGCCAGTCAATATGCTGGGCCTGCATCTTAAAGAAGCTAGAGCTCCACAGCTAGGTAAAAGAGGCTCAGGGGAATGCTTTGCATGATGCCGCCTTATTCTCTCCACAGCACTCAAGGTTAGATGCCGCTAAAGTATTAACCCATTGTTTACCCCGATCCCCCTCCCTCCTTTCACTTTTCAGTCCTCAACATTGCTTATTTTTACAACATGGGGATCCAAGAAGGGAATTCTGATATTGCTGCCATTGCAAGCTAGTCTTGGAAAAAGCATCAGCTAAATGCACAAGGTTTTTTAATACCCTCTCCTTTCAGTACCGCAGTGATAGACTATATTTATGCAAGATTATCTGTTAATCGGTGGGGGTCTCTTAGAAGTAAACAGGAACATGACTCAATGTCAAAATCGATTTAAAAACTGGTTCAAGAGACGATCTGACATTTTCAATTCTAACCCTGAAGCAGTATTTTATTCAGTCCTGAGAATAATTGAGCGTCTGATTCATTCAAGTATGGATAAATTCACGTGGAGCTCAGCTCAAGGCAGCAACACAGGTGTCGAGGTGGCAAGGTGTTTTATGTTCAGCAAAGAATAGATAGGGCTCGAGGTACACTGTTCCTGTTGTTTTTTTTTGAGCAAAGAGAACTCTGCTGGAGGCACGTCACCAAGTTTAATTTAGAAATTTAATTTCCACACACAAAAGAGGTCAGACAAGGAGGAACAAAGTGACAGAAGCAGCAGGCAAGGTACTTGTCATTTCTTCCAAATAGCTTTTAATGAGAAGAAACCTTTCAGCCAAGGAGTGTCGAGAGATAGAGTATTTTCCTCCTGTTAGTTGTAAAGTTATCAGCACCGCCCACAGAGTGTTATTGTCGGCCTGCTGGTCGACGCGTACACGGGTCCGAGACCGAGCCAAAGCTACCTCAGTCGGAAGTACTAAATGGACCCTCCGGTGCATAATAGACCAGGCCATTTTAAATGGAGATCACTGGGCTGTGGTCGACTGGCTGTATACCCACAACTCTGGGGGCCAATTCAAAACGGTTGCATTGTTGGAAATGATCCACCGTGACACAGCTTTGTGACTGATTGTAATTGCCAATTGAAGTCATCTTACAGACTGAACCACAATCTTTGGCCAAGATTGTGTGGTATTTATCCACATCAACTCATCATTAATTGTTGATTTAACTGGGTGCTTACAACCAATGTAATTACTTGCATGCAAAAGCACAGTAGTTGTTTTCCTCCCATGTTAGTGGCAAATTATGTTAATACGATGATTTAGAAATGTTGTATTCCATTGTGGAACGTGCCTCTTCCCCCAACAAGAATCATCTAATTTCTTTCCAATTCCGTTGTCATACCCTTAAACTTTCCCCAAAATATTCCCCAGTAGTAGGATCAATTATTTTACCGAGTGTTTACCAACATCCTTTACATTGTCCTTCTCCCTGAGCGAAAGGGCGAGTGATTATTGAAGTCCCCCTCATGGTTAAACGTTGAATTATTCTTGCCAGGCAGCTTTATGCTCCCTGTCCTGCTCAGCACTCGGCAGGGGGAAATACAGAGAGAGAAGAGGACACGGCCATGGCAGGAATAAAAAAAAAAAATTTAAAAAAACAGTCCTTTTGATTTTGGTCTCTCTTGGGCTGCCTCTGGGTTTGGAAGAGATTCGGTTCAGTGCTGAGCGCTGCAGCTTCTGCAGAGAAGGGACCGTGTCATAACTGGTTACAGTCTCGATAAGTAGACACCGCCGGCTTTCTGGCTGGCTGATCTGAAGCCAGCTGCTTGGGTACCACCCCGACCTTTAACAATACAGCATTTAAGCATACCTCGGACATTGCAAAAGTTTCTCACTGTATAGTTCATACTACAAGCTTTCAATTCTTTTGATGGACTCCATTTTTGCACAAACGCCTCAATTTGACAGCCAGGGCAATGGGATCATGCGGCCGGCTTTGGTGATGAATAGAGACTGAATAGACCGCCCCGTTTCTTTGGAAATTCAAATTTAGAGATGGGTTCCTGGAGATTCAGTGGTGGGCTAAGCTAGTCGAGACCAAAACTCTGCAACACAAAAAGGTTTTTAGTCCTGCTCGCAGGTAATTTTTCGGTAGATCAAACACATTCATCACATAGTTCTTAAACTGTGCAGAGGCCAGTCTCCTAGATAAAACTGTTACTCCGGAAGTCATTTCTAAAAAGCTGACATTTGAAGAACGCAGTTTTCACCTGACAGTGGTGTTTTCCTGCGGCCTCCCTCGTCTGTTTTAAGGACCTTAGCTGAGTCCAAAGTGTGTGCCAGTCCCCGGCGTTGTGAAGGGCATGTCCAGACAACTACTGCGAGGCTGACTGATAAAGGCCGGTGTCCTGGACATGCTGTACTCCGCTACTGATAATTGCGCTTTGTCCGGCTTATATTCACTCCTCTCATTTGGAGCTTTAATTCGACGAGCCCTGGTTGTCGTCCTGTGTTCATTTGTCTTGAGCCGTTTCCAGACGAGCAGCATCGGCAGCTCGTGGTAGGATTCTCCATAATGACTGCATCCGCAAACAACAGCCCATCGTTCCTTTTTTGGTTGCATACAAAGATATGACGCTCACTTTCTATCCCCTTTCCCCCAGTCAACCTCTCTGCCTAGTCTTTATTTACCTGTCCCTCCAATAACTAACACGAGCGCTTCACAATTACTTGGCAATCTGTCTTTGGTGAAAATATTTGCACTTTTTTTATCCCAACACGTCATCTCCAGAGTTAAAATGATTCCTAAATGATTTATTCTTAACCACTCCTGCCAGTAGTATTATTACCAATGGAGCACTTTATCAGTATTTTACGTCCTTCCTGCAGTTCCTTCTCATGAACTCAAGTGAAGTTGATAGGTAAGACAGGTTGAATTTTCAAGGAAGCAATCTGGGGAAACTATTTGCGCTTTTTTTCTTAAAATAATTTAAAGGACATTCATGAACTGAGACTTAACAGCAAGCAAATGAGAGGCTTTAAATGTTAACTTTTTTATTCTTACATTTCATATATATTTGATCAGCATAATGTGGTTAATGCATAGTTGTTTAGCCAACCTATATTGGAATTGTGTAGCTGATATCTTAGGGGTAGTTAACCACGTGACATGAGTTGCCAGATTCAAGAAACTTTAGACCAAAGAGCCATTTGTAGTTTTCAAGCAGGTTTTTTGAGAGCTAATCAGAGACTACTTTGTTACGTTATTGGCTGCTATTTTAATCTGACGGTAACGAAGACCATTTAAGACGTCTAAGCGTTTTTCAGAAAAATGAAAGCCACTTTGGGGTGGAATCAGTGAAGTATTTCTAATCTGTTCATGCCATTAACTGTTTTCATCACTTTTGTGATTGGACCAGTTTTCCAATCCACGATGTGGTGAAGAAATTTCACTCTTCATTCATTATGTTTGAAACCTCCTAAATCTCAGTAGACACTCTGATAAATTTCCCCAAACCAAGCCAAGCAAATCAAGTTAGAAAACAGGGCTGTATTTTTTGTTACTTGCTTTTGGTGGATTTTGAGAGGCCTAAAATTTCCATGGAGCTTAAAATACTTACTGAATAAAAACTCGAAATGTAATTAAAATCTGTGCAACATAAATTTCTTTAATGGTTAATGGAACCTCCCCCCATTTTGACATTAAAATTCATTTCGAGGTATGGATAAAATTAAAACTGTGATATCCAATGCAGGCATCTTCGGGGCAATGGACTATCAGAAAATTAAATCTAGTCAGATGCTATTGCAGTTTTATTAATGATGTGCTGCAGTACTTGAATTCAGCTTTTGACCAGTTGGAGCATTGCAGTATCACTAGATCCCCAAATACCTTGTGGGTGATAATTAGTCATTACTGCTCCTACACAGTTATTTATTTCACTAAATTGAGACGGCAATTCATAATTTCTTTATTATGACAGTTATTATCTATTACGTTGTCCTTCTATGTGGTAAAGAATGAGATTTTATGGAACATTAAGCTTCCATCTGATAGCGCTACACTGACTCTGTTTCTTCATCTCCCTTACATTCCGTCTGCAATCTCATAGGTCAGTTAATTGCAAGATATTAATACTAGTATTATGACTGCCACTGCAGCTAATATGTTTTCTTAGCCATTTCAATATGTTGGATTATGCTTTACCAATAAAAAATGACATTTGAGCCAATGTGCAGAGTCCTCTCTAATATAGTCTGCTATAAGAAAGGTAGTATTTGTTGAAGCTGGCAGAGGCACAGGCTGTGTTTTTGTTTATAAATAGCTCCAGCCAGAATTATTCCACTTGCAGTCGTCCCATAATCATCAATCACTCTTGCGCGCAGCCCGGCTTCTACTCACCAGAGAGAAAGGTGCGCGCTGTAAGCTGTGCCCTTGCACCTCCAACTGGGCAAGTACATAAAGTAGAGCCTGGTGAGCGGAACATAGCTTGTCGTGGGGGGTGGGGGAGGGGGTGATCTGTCCGGTGAAGAGTGAGTTACAGCACCTTCACCCCGGCTGTTCAACACACACACCTCCTCCGGATCATCACACGGGTTAAGATTCCCGTTTTTTTATTTGTCAGAAAACATTGCTAAAACCGCCCACGCAAGCATACACCACCTCTGCATGCGTGATCTGCTGCAGGTGGGAGGTTCAGCGCGCAATGTGCTAGGGTGATACAGGATGGGTCAAACACAACTGTTTGCTCAAGTTTCATTTGTCTCTCCGTCTCTCTTTCTGCCATCATCGCCTTCTCTGGAGGAGCTTTGCGGGAAAAGCGCAAAATCCTAAGATCGTAAAAGGAGGATCAGGTCCATTTTGTCGTCACACACACACACGAATCTGATTATCAGCTACCACACACAAGTTTGTTGAGTGGCGTGAATGAGCGCATGATATCTCTCCACACACACATGCGTGCACATCTCCCAGTGTTACCATGGCAGTTGCAATAATACAGTAGGAATCCAGCTCATCCTTAACAAAATGATTGTATAACTATTGCGGCATCAAGTCGTGTATCTTATCACGGCCTCCTTGTGTTTTTCCTTTCGGCTCACCTCTGCTTCTTTTCAACAGCCCTTCACATCGGCTTTACCTCCCATAAGACACCGCATTTGCATTGGGCGATAAGCAATTGTTTGATTGGAAAAGGAAGACAGCCTTGCTGTGGTGGTAATCAACAAAACCCTCCTGCTACCGAACACAAAAGTGAGATCCCATCACTTTCAAATCTTAATCAAAATCTCCACGCTGCACGAAATCATTTTAGACTCATTAAACGCAGCCTACTTGAAAAGCACACCCACCTGGCACCCACATGCTCTCCTTTTCTCCGTCTCTCCACCCCCCCTGCCCCTTTCTCCCTTCTACACCCACCCTTAGAAGCCTGATACGTGTAAGCTTTTGAACCTCACCTCCCGGAGTTCCTTGGCCACATCCTTGAGCTCTTTGAGTATGCCGTCCAACTGGTCGATCACCATCTTCATGTGGCTGCGGATGCGTTCTCTCGGGCTGGGGGTCTCAGAGGTGTCCCGGGCCGGAGCTCTGCTGAGGGACATCCTTTACAGGGCGGCGTGGGGCCAGTGGCCAACAGGCTGAGGGCGTGGGGGAGCCGAGTCGGGGTCCATGTCTTTGGCTGCAAGGAGCCTCAGTGCTACTGATCCGAACAGGGGCCCCGGCCACGCAGGGAGACCTCAACATCTTAAAAGCACCCGGGCAGCAAAAACACCTCGCCTCGCTCGCACACTCGGCCCAGGGTCACACTCTGACATCCATGCCCTCTGGTAGATGCTTCCAGGAACGGAGAGAGAACCAGCACGGGAAAAGTCAAACACTGTATATCCATGGAAAAGGAAGAGGCAAAATACATGGGCTATGAAACTCTTACATAATCGTGTTGAGCCAACTCATCGCATGTGTCAGTGTGTACGTTTGAAAGTGTTCCCAAGGAGATGCTATTTAAAACGGCTGTCTATACAGGGAATACACTTTTTCCCCTCTTCCACTTGTCCTGTACAACCTTTCTTACTTGTGAAACACAGACATAATGGCAGGCCAACATACAAAAGAAAATCATCAAAGGGGTCCATATTAAGACTTTTCTATAGAGAAAGCTATTCAACGTCTGTAGAAAAATAGAACTTGGCTTGATTTTCCAAATGATCGTGTTCTACATATTTTTGTTGGCCGGCGGGGACAAGATTTGATCTAAATATAGTCCTTCAGTGAGGGCTTCTGTCTTTTAGACAGGGAACGGACAGATCCTATTTGGAAAAAGGGGATATTCCTCTCTGCCGTGTGGCGTTTCCCCCTCGAGGGGAAAAAATATATAAAAGAATTTCTGTAGAAACTCGCGTCAAAATAAACTTGGCTTCACATCCCTTTTCTTTGCAGATGATGACTTAATCATGTTTTCCTTCGTTTTCCTGTCCGTGAAAGGGAGGACGGCAGGTGTGGGTCTTTTCAAAGAGCGTCCAATCCCCACCTCAGCGCCCCCCCCCCACCCCAAAGCAGGGCTTATTCCAGGTGGCTCGGGATCAGGATGAATTGATTTCCAAGCCGGCGAAACGTGACCCCTGATGAGAATTTGTGGAGGGATAACAAAAAAATCATGGTGTCGATGAGACACAGTTTAAAAAGGAGGCTGGAAGGAGAAGCGAGCACCTTTTTTTCCTGGAATTTGGGTGGCAGCTTGTCTTATGCAACGGCGCTCTCTAAGTCCTCTCAGAACACACTGACCCACAGCAGTCCTCCGGGGTGTGCCCAAAAACCAAGGGAGCACAAACAGAGAAGGATTCTCTTCTCTCCTTCAGTTGTTGCTAAGGGAACCTGGTCTGCCTTCTTGTGCTGCGATTGGATAATTATTTTACTTCTTCTCCGTGTAGTGTGTATCTTCTCTCTGGACTTTTTTCCTCAGAGAGGCAGAGAGCTCAGTGCCATCCAGCAGGAAAAGAGATAAATCCCACGAATGCTTCCCGGAGGAGCGCTGGAGAACAAGCAGCGGGGAGAGCTTCTCGCCAAATCCAGGGCGATGCCACGTCCACGGGGTGCGCTGGCCAATCGCACATGGCACCTGGACAGAGGAAAAGAAAACCAATCACTTATTCTCATAGTCTTATCACACCTTTCTCCACATTCGTCGATCTCCCTCCAAGTCACGTCAGTGTGAAAAGGCAACCGACAATAGAGTGAAGGAGACTCAGAGCGGGAAAGGAATTAACTGAAATGGGGATTTTTAGCTGCTGTCAAAATGAATCTCCTGCTTCAGCAGCACTTGTCTCACCTCCCCACACACACACACACACACGCACGCGCACCAGGATACACACCTACACACCTTTCCAGTGCATCACTTTGCTGTTGCTATGCCCAGAGCTTACTGTCCACGCACAGCAGGATCATTTAAGCCACACACAAACCTGCTGGTTCTTCAGCAGTCCCTCTGTCGCACCCACTAACATCTTCACTGTCCCCTCTTCGCTCTTTTTCTCCTTGTTCCACACTCTCACTCACACACACACACTTGCACTTATCGCCCTCTCTCCTACTTACTGTCTTGACAGAGAAAAAAAGCTCCTACCAGCAGGGTTATTTCACTCTAAAGCTGTGGCTCATCAGAGGAGGAGTAGAAGTGGAGGATGAAGCTGTGGAGGAGGAGGAGGAGGTGGAGGCAGGAGGCATGAGATGGGAACGATTAATGGCCCTAACAGCACTCTGAGAATGGAGAGAGGACGCTGAGGATGACTAAGAGCCAGAGCGGAGAGGAGAGGTCCTGCTTCCGTTTGTGATGCTGCCGCCGCTGTTACCGTTACTCGGATAACACGCCACCCGTCAGCGTTCGCCTGCGCCGGGATGGCAGCAGATGTGAAAAAGAAGCTGTGTGACTAGAGCCTCTCCCTCTCTGCCTGTTCGTCACCCTCTCTCTCTCTCTCTCCCCCTCCCTCCCTCACCTTTCTGTAACTCTGGCTCTCTCTTCCTCCGTCCCCGTCTCTCTGCCCCTGCGCCCCTCACTGTGTCCTCACTGACTGTTGGGTGAAGGGAAGCTGATGCCAGAGTTTATCGTGGGGGTTCGCGCTCCGACCAGCACCACTCGGCTGTTCTGCTCCGCTCTGTGCAGGAGGAGCTTGGTGCTTTTAAAGGCACAGTGCATCACACAGTCCCCCTCCTCAGCTTCGCTGCTCTCCTGCCGTCTCCTCTCTGCTGGCGTCTACAACCCCTCCTCCCTCCCACCACCCCACGCTATCTCCTCTCACGCTGTCCATCTAGCCTTTGTCACAGTTCTATCGAGGGTGTTGCATCGCTCTTAAATCAAGATGAAGTCTTCCTCTGCCTCCAGCCGAGCAGTCTCCTGGGAAGAGGTGTCCAACAATCGCTGGCTGTTACATCATTAATATCCAAGGCAGGTTGGGGTTTGATGACCTCATCTGACTGAGGGACAGAAATAGGGAGGGAGAACCAGCTTGACTTTTTCTTTCCCCAGTCCTCATCAGCGTTTTTTTTTTCTCAACACTAAAAAGCCCTGCGAAACCCCACCAGAGGCAGTTACCCTAATATGAAATTAGCTCTCCGAAGGAAATAATGTAACAGCGAAGCAAATTCATAGAAGCAACTTCTTGAGCAATGCCGGGTTTTGGCAGATAACTGTACTGAAAAGCCAGAGGCTGCATGCATTCCTTAACATAATTGTTTTACGAAAAATGCAGAGTGGATTCAGGTCAGGTGAATCCTCCATACAGATGATTTTTTTTCTGTGGTCCTCTATGGTTTTTGCCACTAGCATCACAATAATTATGTTAATGCTCTTTGAGTGAGCATGCTGCAGTTTATGTTATCCAGTATGATGAATAGTCAAGCTTGGCTATTAAGGAATATATGAATGATATGCTTCATTTTCAATAGTAACCATTTCTAAGTACACAGTCACTGTTGGGACTAATAAATAAATAAATAATTGAAATGTTCAATATGCTGTCACATTCCAAAGCACGTGGTGGCTCTGTGAGCACATGCCGAACTGCAATGGGATTTTGTGCCTTTCCTTGTATCTACACATGGCTGCTCCAGTTTGCACAGCCGAGATGCTGCTCAGAAACGGCTCCCTGCAAGAAACAGGTGTCCTTGAGCAGTTTGCTTTGTAGCCTCGCTGCTTCCACTATCTGCACATATGGGAGGCTACCTTCTTAGAACACAGCGACAGCTCCCGGCACATTTTTCGTTCTTGCCATTGTTTCCTTTTTTCTTCACATTGCAAAATACCGTTTTGCTTGGAGATTTATGGTGTTTTATAGAGCTGTCCCTAAAATAGGGAATGTATATTAAGTGACCTCTTGGCAGAAAGGCCCAGGTGCATAGCACAGATAGCGGCTTGTCAGTGATGCCTTCATTGAAAGGGAATTGGATTATTTCTCCCTCTAAAATATATATTTCTTTAATGCTATTCCAACCAGTGATTTTTACTTGGAACTAAAGAACAAAGCTTTTATTTGACTTGAATTGGTTTCCCAATAAGCGATTTATACTCTTTACTTCAAACAGTAGGGATCTGTCTTATTATCATTTATTTTCTTGTCAACCTTTCCCACACTGTCAATTGGATATCTAATAGACTAGACCTGGCTGTTGCAAACGCTAGATTACATTACACAGACAAAAAAAAGAACATTTAAAGGCATTTTTTAAAGCAGCAAGTCTGCGCTCAAAGTGGTTGCTCAACCTTAAAAATACAAATAATTTCAAGTGTAGAATTAAGTTAAAACTCCATTTAGCTTTTCAATACAAAACTGAATTTTGTCTGAAACATATTTAAGAATCAGCTCCTTTCAATGGAAGTTACAGTTAACGTTGAAAAAGTAGACATGGTGGGCCATGTTATGCCAATGTAATGACTGGCCTTTGATTCTGGATGTCTTTGACATCTCTAGAAGATCTCTTGTAGTTTGTCTTATAAAAAGGATGGAGCCAATCCCCAATGACATATTTGAAGAAAATTATTTAAATAAGTTATTAAATATTATAACTATTTTAAAATGTTTTCAATTTAAAGTGTGAATGGTTTCAATTGTTTAATTTCAGAAGTTGTCTTTCCACCTACAGGTAAGTTTTTCATTTTGTAGTGAAGAATCTGTGCCGGACAATATTTCCTTCCACCTTGAAGAGTAAATAACACCCCTTCAGCAGCAATACATCACCCTCTCCTCTCCACTGATGAGCCCTCAATACCCCGGATTTAAAAAGCTGCGAACACACTTTCGCTGGTTTTTATGGGGGATTTTGCTCTCAAAACAAAACCACGTTCATCAGCTGACCTAGATTAGTCAACTTCAAGGTTGAAATCATTTGCCTAAATGTCTTACAGATATTCATACAGTGTGCATAATTGATTTAGCCGTACTTATTACTTAATGTCCTCTTCCCTTCGGACAAGAGGTCAGTGACTGATTTGAACGTGACTTAGAGGAAGGCGAAACAGACAAAGAAGCAATGCTCCATTTGCAGGTTTTGCACCTAAAAAAAAAAAACGGTTACAAATTTAAATTAGATTTAAATTGTTTTGACAATTAAAGCTTTCATTGTCAAATAAACAACAGTAATCCTGAATTGTTTAGATCCAAAAGGTAATTTCCCTGGAGTACATAGATATTTTGTGAACAGACAAAAAAAGGAGGCACAACATTTTTCCCACTTTGTTGAGAAACAAATTACCATTCCAGGATTGTTCCTTTCATTATGCGTCTCCTCTCCTGGCCATTGCGTGGCACTGTGGTGCAGTTGTGATGTGATGCTTTCCCTCTGCTCTGACTGAGGATAAAATGGTGGACAGGCCTAAAAGTTTCATCTTCTTTGTTTTTCTACTAATCCACTGAAATATTACGTCTTTCTTGACATGACAATTGTGTGTTTGAAATCGCACAATAACATGGTGCAGAACCAAAAGGCACATTCAACAAATATTCAGTATTAAACCAAGAGATCTTTGGATTGTAAATTCATGTCTGGCATCATGTATTTATAAGTATGTGTGGCGAAATTATGTCCACTGATAAAATTCATTCCCACTGAAAGGCTTAAGTATTTTTATACGTAATCTCTCCCATCATAATTCCATGCTTGGATGTTTGGATTTATGACGATGGTTTATGGACCAAAGGATTTGAAAGACACATCTGGCATGTGCAATATGCTCAGCCAAATGTAGATATCATGCCTGGTTTACAATTCCCAGTTGTGCTTGATATCACACAAACACTAAGGGACAGAGATCCCAGAGGCCCAGCCGGTCTCACAATAACACCAGTCTCTTCTCTTGCCTGTCTACTGACCTTTTGATATTTCAGTCTTGTGCTTGTATTTGTCTGTGTTTTTTTTCTTTCTTTCTGCAGTCAAGCAGAGGAGCGGCGGCTGTTTTAGACCATAGCACCCCGTGATGGATCAGTGCTCTTACACAATGAAATGAAGCCTAAGTGTTTGATTGATTTCTCATTTACTTTCCTCACCAGTGGTAGAAATATGGGCAGTGCTTAGAGCTGAACTGGAGCCCCAAGTCACAGAGGGACTGTGGTCCCATTGTGAAGAGTGGTCCTGTGTCATATTCAAGACATGTTTTTGAGCGGAAAATGACTCAATAGTTCTCAGTCTCCTTATTGCGGATCAATGCTCGCCTCTTTAATTAGAGTATGACGTGCTTGGCTACCCTGTAGCTAAAAGCTAACGATAAAAGTTTGCTGCAGTTTTGTACATGTATAATGAAACTCATAACTGATAAATCTCTAACTGCGTAGATGGGAGGGAGGTGCGAGATGCTTCAGGGCAGTTGGCTTTGCAAAACAAAATTTGGAAATGTAGCGCAGAGTGATTAATTAAGGCTAATTTAAAAATGCTTTCGGCAGGGCTGGGGGATCTAAATTATCTGACCAGTGTGGTCATATTAGGACATTCTGGCAGGGGACACATAACAAAGACATTGTAGCAATGTAGTATTTTACGATTTTTCCCCAATATTGAAGTTTCAGGGTGCTGTGCCACTTTTTAGGATATGCACCCAAGCAGAGAAAAGAAGTTGGCTAATAAATGGTACACGTTGCTTACCGTGATTAATATCGGCAATCCATTTTAGTTGGGTTATTTTGCTTGATAAATTGTTCAACAAAAAGGTGAAAAAACACTTTCAGGTTTTTCATGATGGTCTAAAAAGTAAACTTTAGACCTGGATATTAAACTATGACGAGAATGAAAGAAAAATGATTATCGTTTTGTTGCATTCATTTTAGGCTCCATTGATAGACTTATTAGCAATGATTATGGTTCTGTAAGAGCTGCTAAGTACTTATTCTTATTTTTTTTAAAGCAGAAAAGTGCTTGTCCTCGCAGTATGAAAGGTGATAGAACTTGTGCAACATCCATTATACATTATGTTAAAGCAAGATCCATATTTTAATCAGATAGACAAAAGGGGACTTACAATAAGTGCAGATGGTAGCCCCATAGTTTTATTTTGGTAAAGTGTAAACTTAGTTCAATCAAGAGTTTGTTCAACATCATGCCGATAGCCAAAGTTTAGATTATTCATAGACATCTCCATCGCTTCTATGGAGACCTTGTTAACTCCTGTGGGTCAGCAGTCATGTGGATAACAGCCAAACAAGGTCTACCATTTTGAAACACGTAAATTATATTTGAGTCCATTTTGCAGCTCAGGTCACAAGATGATAATAATAATAATAATAATACACAAAAACACTTTTTGCTGGTTTGTGGGTTCGAAAACAGTTGCTAATTTGCAGGTGCAACTATCATCCCCACTCTGCTCAACAAAAAGCACAGTGTACCCAACTCTGCATTGAGAGGTGCCCACTGTCACTGCTCATGTAAAACTGGCACCAAATGTGAATGTCACTCAAAAATGATCTCAATATTCATGCAGGCCAGGGGGATTTTGGCAAATCCTCTCAAATTGTGCTCGGGAAAGGCCATCCAGGTTCAAACTCACAGAAAGATAACAAAAAACAAACATAATCCATGACATTTAATCCGTTAGTGATTTTGTCCTGTTTTTGTCCTTTTACCACGCATCAATAAAAGTTGTATCCGTATCTCTCAATGTCCTCTATCCTCACTTCCCCCGCATGCTCACTTAACTCTGGATCCCCTCGCTGTCTCCTTGTGAAAACGGTAAGTCGTCGTCCCCCTTTGACCCCGCCCTTTCCTCAGAAGCTAAACTATTGGTAGTAGTGGTGTGCCGTTTGCCAAAAGCTATAAACAAGTGTGATAGAAAGGGCCGAGATAGCCGACATCTGTGCATCTGCCATCACCCACTGGCTCCCCCGTGAGCTAACAAGCCCAGCAGCATCATTGCGAATTCATAACGAGCAGCACCGATGTGGGTCATATCCGCTGCCTGCACATCTTCCTCCTCCTGCTCTCCCTTATTTTGTTTTGCACACCTGTTGCCCGTTTGACGAGCGTTATTGGCCTCAGCTGTGCGAGTGATTAAAGCGTACAACACGTATTCTCCCGCAAGTCACTCAAAGAGAAGGTAAAACCCTCACTAATGTGCTTGTCATTTGTACAACAAACAGCTTAATTAGAATTGAGCACTCAAAGTATGAGATTTGTGGGGAAGAAATGTTGAAAGAAAGCTTTTAAGATTTGCTGCCATTTTTCTTGAGTCAAAGCTGTGATTCTTTGTGCAATATTCCAAATCCTTTGTGTGCTCTGGGCATATATTACTTTTAGAACTTCAATGCAAAGGTTGCGACAAATGAAAAAAAGTGATGTATTATTACTATGTTTTGCCTCTTATTTGATGGACTTATGAAAAGCATTATTTATACTTGTTATGTGTGTTATTGTCGTGCAGCTCTAGTAATATAAATGTCCGTCATCTTTTGGCTGTTCTTGCATTGTGTGGTGTTTTTAATGGAATGCCAACTGCGAGAAGTATTGTAATCATCTTTAATCCGTGTAGTGTAGTACAATAGTGTCATCATAAGAGAAATGCTGCACATTTAATGTACGCCTGGTGTCCTTACTGCAGACAACCTTTCTGTGATTCACATTCAACCCCTGAGAAGGTTTTATAGCATCAACAAAATCCTAATGATGCTTTTTTAATCTCTCAAGATTCTCAAGAAGGTCATTAGTTGATTTGGATATTTAGGGGGTCTGAAGAGAAAGATACATTCAGGCAATGGAGGCGATAAATGTGCCTGTGAAAATGTGAATATGAAAATGTTCTGTGATCCATAATTTAACTCGACCCTGATGCCACTAAAGACCGCCAGAGATCTTCTCTCAATGCTTTGGTTTTGAATCTAGCAGAAGAAAATTAAGGACTACTGCTATCGCCTTCGAGAAGAAGAATGCTGCCAGCTACAAATGAACCAACGGCATGGCTCTCCGTGATCTCAAGCTCATGTCATTTAAGTTAAAGTTGCTGCCCATGGAAATATCTGTTTAGTTAAGGCAAGGCAAGGCAATTTTATTTGTATAGCGTGTTTCATACACAAGGCAGACTCAAAGTGCTTCATAACATTTCATACAATAAAGTGAAAAAAATGCAGGAATTAAAAGACAATTAAAAACAGCAAATAAAATTATAAATTAAAATCTTATTTAAATTGTTTAATTAAAGGCAGAGGTTAAAAGTGCAATGTAGATACAATTTAGCAGAAGGCCAAGCTGAACATAAAAGTTTTCAGTCTTGTTTTAAACGTGGTCAGATTTGGGGCAAGTCTTAAATCTTCAGGAAGTTTATTCCAGCTGTTTGTTGCGTGGTAACTAAATGATGCTTTCCCATGATTTGTATTTACTCTGGGAATCACAGATTGGTGTCAGAAGTGATCTTGAAGGCTTATGTAGTGGAAGCATATCAGTGATATCAGTTAAAATCACTGAAGATGATGCAAACTGCCCACTTCTGGATTATTGTTAATTGGTCTGCAATACAACCCTTCAAAACATATTGGAAGCCCACTGACAGCCCCCTCAATTTTTCCTCAGGCCGCACCAACAGGTTTACATTTTGGCTTTTAGGGAAATAGGTCAACAGCTATTAGATGGATTGACACAATGTTAGTGACAGAGATTCATGGTTTGCACAAGATAGATCATAGTGACTTTGGGAAGTCTCTGCTTGTTTCTGTAGTACCACTGTATATTCGGTTAACATTTGGTTTGGGCTTTAAAAATCCACAATTATGAAGTAGTTTAGTTTAACGAATGACTATCTATTAACCATGGTTTGGTGTTTAGCATTAGTTGCTAATATTAGCATGCTAACCCTTTAACAAAGATTGTGACTGAGAACATTTAGACCACTGATTGCTCGACCAAAATGCAGCCTAACAGAGCCGCTGGTATGCCTGTGGACTTATCAAGGCACACATGAAATATAATTATAAAAGATATTTCTGGTGTGTTTTAGGGATTGAAATTTTGAAAAAAAAGACCATTGTTATTTTAATATTATCAGCACTTCATGTCATTTGTAATAACTTTCGCTATTCGGGTTAGTGCAAATACAATTCGGCGCATTGGTGCAGCACATTTCAGGTCAAGTGAGGCCTCTGCCCTCCGATTCTCCCCACTCTCATCAACACATCACATAGATGGAGTGCACTGCCCCCCCCCTCACTGACTCATCACGACTTCTCAACACGTGTCAGGCTAGCCAGCGGCCTCCATCTGTCTCCCCCCGGAGCCAGCAAGCCATGTCCATCCCGAAGAGACACACAGGCAGAGAAAAAAGTAATTCCCAAGACAAAGTGCGTTATGCCATGCAGCCGTTCCCCTTGAAAATGAGAACTCTATTTGAGGAGCGAGGGTAGTTTAGCAGGGAGGCTGCTCGGCTGTGTGTCACAGAGGCAGGGAAACACACCGCGGAGAGCTGTGTGGCCGTAGATAGCGAGAGGAGATTTGTCATCCTGAGTCACGTGCCGACGTGATGTTGGGTTCTTTAAATAAATAAATCTAACATTTGTGCGTCACATGTTTGCTATATCATAGGTTTGCTTTTCTGGACTAAATTTAGATATAATTTTTTACCCACGAGCCCCAAGCCACGAGTACAAACTTAATTATTAAGGTAATTCAAGGTACAATGAGGCAACGGTGTGACCAGTAGGTGTTACAGGCGGGCGAGGCAGAGGGTCATCAGGGTGTTACAGGCGGGCGAGGCAGAGGTTCACCGGGTGTTACAGGCGGGCGTGGCAGAGGGTCATCAGGGTGTTACAGGCGGGCGTGGCAGAGGGTCATCAGGGTGTTACAAGCGGGCGTGGCAGAGGGTCATCAGGGTGTTACAGGCGGGCGTGGCAGAGGGTCATCAGGGTGTTACAGGCGGGTGTGGCAGAGGGTCATCAAGAGAGTGGAAACACCTGAGGTAATCAGCAGCGCTGGCAACACCTGGCTTTTGTGTGCCTGTGCACTAAAAGGCTCTCTGGTTTCAGGTGGCGGCTTGCTCTCTTCCTGTCTTGACACACCCGGTTGGCTGTTTGTTAAGAGTATTAGTTGTCCTGACAATAAACGTCACGCACCCACGCTTTATCTTGGCAGCGAGTTAAATCTACTTAAAAGCACTCGTGTTTAAACACTTATCTTGTTTTGAGAAACTCACAGCTGGCAGATTTAGGACAAAAAAAGAAAGCGCTCTCATGTCGTGCACTACCCGCTTCCTCTGATGCACCTTCTCTGTCTCTGTCACACTCATGCAAAACCTGCGCACACACTGTCTCAGCAGGTAACCGGAGTGAAAAAAAAAAGACTAAAACCGTAGCACCCACTGTGTGTTGTCTTTTGGGGTTTGAGATGTAAAATATATAAAATGCATGGAACCGACATTAATGCCTCAAACCACAGTGCTACTGAGAGCGTGGATAACGTGGAGTGTTAAATATTATAGGACACTGGACCGTGGGACTTCTTCTTAAAGTCCGCTGAGCAGCAAACAGCATGCAAATGAATGCCACTGATGAAGCCAGAAGTATATTAGAGAAACATTGTTTACTTTGTTATTCTGCTCACTTATTTGAGAGATTTTTACCAGCTTCTGAATCTGTAGTCAGGCAGCCACTCTTTTATCTTTTTTGATAACCGGTGCATGCGGAAGCATTGCCAATCCTTGGCCGTTATCAATTAATTTGCAATGAACAGACCAGGGAATCTGGTATTTTGTGCCAATTTCAGCCAAAAGTCTATTTGGAAGCATGTGTGGTGAAAAAGGTGCACACTATGAGGGCTGCGTTTTATTAGGGTGAAAAAGGCATGTTTAATTTTGTCTTGACAAAGTAACGTCTTTTTGAAATGTGTCACAATTTGATTAGCCTGTGCCTAACAGATTTTGAATAAAGATAAACGGATAGGGTTTAGAAACATGAGGGAAGGGGAGAATTTTTTCACGCCGCTTGCAAAATGACAACATTAACACTCAAACCCTTATCAGTGTTCTCCTCAAAATTAATCTTGAAGCCTTGACTTATTTTAAAAGGGAATTTTCTTAAACTACCAAAGTAACTGGTAGGGGGGAAGGTGACATTACCTCGTTCCACTGAGAATGTACTCCCTCAATTATAAATCATATTTCAAGGCAGAATTTAAAATGTAATTACTTATTAAGAGGGTTTTGCAAGGCTCACCAACACGGTCTCAGCCTCCAAAAAATGAACTCTTGTACCAAAAATGTATGTCTAATCACAGATATACACACACGAGTCAATATATACCTATATATTTCCCCACTAATGTATAGCAATGTTACCTTATCTTAGTGGGTGTGGTAATTGTCACTGTCGATTTAAGGCTGGCGCATGCTTCTACGTCGTTGCGTCAACGCACTCGTTTCAACCCGCCAATGACGGCTTGTATAAGCGGTCATATTTACGCATTTCTTCCGACAAAAGTTCTTCAATCTGCTCCATTCTCTCGTAAACATTCTTCGTTTTAATAATGGCGGTATCGGGCTATGAAAGCGGAAATGTGAGACTCCGTAAAGGATGTAGTTAGCCGACCAATCGCAGCCTTGTGCGCTGCGGGAGGCTTGTGTTGCTTGCGTCGCTTTCGACGCAAGCCTAGAAAAATGTCTCGACACACGCAAGGACGCAAGGAGGTGTGAAAAGCGACGCAAGGGACACGCAAGGGGGTCTTGCGTCTGCGTCGCTCTGAAAACGCAGAAGCATAAACTAGGCTTAAGTTTCCTTTTGGTGTGTGTTTTATGTGTGACACCTTTTTTTTTTTTTCTTTTTTTAAATATCTGAAAAAGCCATTGCATTGGCTCATTGAATTTAGCTTACCAATCACATACTGGATAGTGCAGTGAATATGAAATACTCAATATTCTTGCTGTTGGTGTTCCAAACTAACAGATGAATCTCTGACAGGCACTGCTGCCTTTCCCATTCACAGTCCTCTGTGTATCACGTCTCGCTCACAGATGATGCTGATGTTTTTTGGGCTATATGGGCTATCATGGTGATACAACGGGTAAAACCATTAATTACAGCGCCCTGCACATTTTATGTATGCTTTGCATTAATCATAGACCTCTCTGGCTGAAGGTCCTTAGTTTAAAGGAGCTTTATTGTATCGCTGATGTGCTAAATGCATGGGCGTGTATTTCTGTCTGTATTTCTTGGAATAGTTTTGCATTTTTAAACGTAGTTATACGTTATTATCACTGCGTTCCCAAGTGCATGAATATATGCATAAATGGCATTCAGATTGATTCCAAGGAGGGGGGAAAAAAAGGATTGAAGTGCCACTGTGTTTTTTATTATACGTGGTGGTTGAAGGAAACCTATAATGACTTGTAAGTGCATGAAGGCTGTGGGGAATATCAATAGCGGGGGCACAGCAGTTTGATTTTCTGTGTGTTTGTAATTGAAGATGGGCGTTTATGTGTGAGTACTCCTGAGATACATTCATTTCTGTCTTTGCCTTTGCATCTGTGGCTGCGTTGGTCTCTGCAGGCATGCAAACCTAGTTCGACAGATGAATACAAATACCTCTGCATCTGCTGCACCTGTGTGCGAGTGCGTTGATGCGCGCCAAAGACGTGCAACATTATTGTCCAGTCTTCATGCACTCACTTAAGGGTCGGGTTCCCCATGAAGACAACCGGGGTCCTAGTCACTCAATGCCACAGTCTGTCACTCAGCAGTCCTCCCCCCACCCCCCCCCCCCTTCACTGCTCACACGCTGCCCTCTGCTCAGCTGTCTCCCCGACCGGCAAATGATTAGAAGTGACAGCCAAGGACAGCCCCGCGCTAAGCCACAGCCTTGGAATTGAGTCACCACGCAAAGTAGTATCAGAGCCCTGAAACACAAACAGCGTTTAAGGAGCGGAACACATTTAAGTTAACACATTAAAGTGAATATGTGACTAATTGTTTTTTGCCTGAGCCTCATCTTCACTCCCACAGGTAGCCATGGATGGGAGTAGAAAGTCCCTCATCTTGATACTCCACCACTCACATTGACCTGTCAATGAGAAAATAAACAATAAAATGCAGGTTCACATCCATCAGCTTCTCAAGTCGTGCCGAGCGACTGTGGCAATTTGTAGGCCAGACGGTTTCTACCCACCACCCCTGGGATGAAATGACAAACCTTTTGCATTTCAAGTTTAAATCAAACAATCATTTTCAATGTCCACCTTGTTTTGGGTTAAGGTACATGTGTGGTTTTGATAAATAGCGGTCCAGTCCTCAAATTCAGGCACACCCTCCTACTGTGTGTGTTTAACACCAACATGAGGAAGCCAGCTAAAAACACACAACTTAGAAAACCTTGTAGTTAACTGGAGGTGTGTTAAAGTGTCGTCGTCCCCCACCGCCCTCCTCGCACCTCAAGTTCCAAGAAAAAAGTATATTCAGGTCAGGTTATAAAATAATAAACGGAAAAAAAAACTACGCCACCACAGTCTCACGCTCACGCCAAGCCGATGACCAGAAAAACGAGACTTATGAAGATTATGCTTCAGGGAGTCTGTAAATGGATGTTCTGGCCTCCTTTGGCATTTGTTTATCAAGAATTTTCCCAGTTGTGGGATTTTCCATTCATAGTGGAGGGATGCCAAAAACCCAGAATCTTTAATTAAGATGAGTAGTTGATATTCAAATGATCATTTTAAGTTCTCATATCTACATATTTTCTTGACAACAGTAACATAAATGTACTTTGCCAGGCCTCGGTTTCCCGCAGTCTCTTTTAAAGTGCCTTAAATTGATAACATGTGCATTTTTATTTGAGTATTTTAAGAACGGGAACTACGCTTTGCCCCCTGGTGAAATGTATGTACATCCATATATGGAAAGATAATTTGGCTAAACCTAATATGGCAATTTAAAGTGAAAGCCTTTGTATTCACAGAATGATGATGTGCATTTACCTCAGTGATTATTGATCAGATACATCCCTCTCGTTATGTGCGGCCAAAACATGAGATGAGTTGAATCTATTGAGTCTCCCAGGTGCCAAAGGAAAATTAATGCAACTCCATCTTATCATAATCATAAGTGCAATGCTTACAATTTACTGTGAGGAAAGATACGTTGAGAAATCCTCATTCAGAATAACCATGCCTACATTTAAGCATGGTGCATTGGCGAACTGGCAAAATAGGAATTATTTAAATAAACAACCCACATCTAGCCAGTGGATGAAGTGCAAACCTCTCATTGGTGCAATTTTTAGTGTTGTTAATGGTAAATATAACACGAAGTAACACTATGTGTGAATAAAATGCAGTCTAATTCTAAAATGAATATTGGATACAGGTTGCTGGTGGTAGAATTGGACTTTGACTCTGTATTTCCACTTCCTCATTAAAGTGGGATTGTGTATTTCTAAAAGTCAGTGTAGATTTTAAAAGCCAAGAGAATTGTTGATACAGTTTTTAATGGAAGAATCTGCAATACATTTGCATACACTTTAGAGGACAATTTAAGTGGAAGGTTTATGAGACACTTAATTTGAGCAGCGTAGGCAGTTCGGAAGTTTCAATAAAAAGAACAGAGCTTTTTACGGTAGACGAATGGCGCATTAATTCAATGGTTCCATTTTGCACAGACAGGTAAAGTCAGAGGAAAAAAAAGTTGTTGTGAAGAAAGACAACCGCCTTGAGAAGGGTTCCCCTCTACAGATGGCTGTCCTGGAATCCTGCTGAGACGCTGACACATCTAGACATGAAAGAAGTGGGTCTGGGATGACTTCACAAACTTTGTGGAGCTCCAGCAGTGGCTAGCTCCCTGGGGCACCAAAAACGGATCGCGCCTCACACAAGCCGGATCGCGTGAGGCCAGCGAGACGCTTGGCCTTGGTACACAGGCGCTGAGGCCTTCAGGGCTGAAACGCCAAGCAACAGACAACGATGTCCTCTATCGTTCGCTCTTCTCAAAGCCGATTGGAGTACTCTGGGGGGCATAGAAGGGAGTATATCATCCGTATCCATCTGGAGACAGCTTTTTGTCAGCCAAACCTCCAGACATGAACTGGCAGAGCTCTGAGGGTTGGGTGACGATTGGATGGCGAGCAATGAAGTTTAGGAAAATTTGCATCACTGTGCAGTGTTCGACTTTGAAAAGGCTGGGAAGGGGGGGTTAAATCACTCTTTAAAGAGTACTCCACTACACCCCATAGTTTCACTAGTGCTAACTGCTGCAACTAACAAATATTATACATTAGCATTTAGAAGTTAACATTCAATCTGTGTGTTGATTTTGTGTCCAAGTCAGGCCATTATCTCACATTTAGTGATAATACCGATTTGCCTTCTAACTTTGTTATTCTAATCACCACATTGAATAGGGGAATTATAGTAAGTGGTTAAAGCAACATCGATGTCTGCTCTACGATTTATATTTACCAACATAGATGTAAATTATGATGAACTAAACTAAAGATATTGAAAAAATTATGTCAGACTACTTTATTCATAGCTAATGCTATAGTTGTGCAATCTGCTGCTTAGAATGTTTTTGTGATTTAAGATATGAATGTAAAAGAAAATGTAATTCCAATTATTCTTATTATTATGAATTATATTATACCATTAAATAACAGTCAGACAACTATTGCTAAAAGAAAAGTCCAAATAATTTATTAAAAAATATTTTAAACCATGTCCTTTTTTTCTGGAAAGGTTGTCATTTGGTTTTTATATTTCCTCATAGCTAATATGCAATGATAGCTTTCTGTCCCTCCCATCTATTTTGTTTATCTATTGTCAGACTCTCTGTATGTTTGCATGCCTGGCTGATGTATCTATCTGGAAATTGTTTATAAAACTGAAAGAAATGCAGCAGTCCCCTGGTCTTTTGTTCCTTTGCATGCTGCTTTGAGAGCTCAAAGGGGAAAGCAAAACCAGTGTGCTTTGTTAACAATTTTCTGATCTCAAGAGGAGACAAAAATGAAAATCTGCACTTCCTCTCTGTCTGGCCTTTTCTTAATAACCTTTCTCCTTACATCCACCTCACATAAACACAACAGTGCTGTCCTGGATGAACTCCTCATCACACAAGCCCATGTCTGCATACCACCTATATCCATTCATGTTCTCACTTGTCTTTCTCATGTACACCTCATACTTGACATGTGATTGCCAGAAGGAGTATTGGCTCCAACTTGACACCCACAATGCCCCACTGCTATATTTCCTGTCCAAAAACACCCCATTAATTTAAAGTAGAGGCAGGGAAGGATATAAAAGGGTTCTCTGCAGGAAGCCATGCAATTGTTCCAGGAAATGACCATTTCGGTATAGAGAACTGTCAACCTAATCAGACCTGAAAAAAGAATAGTTCCCTGGAAAGACTGACAGCAAAGGTCTAGGAAATGTTCAGCTGGCAAACCATCCATGCTTCAGAGAGACACATTCTCCAACCTCTGCATAGTATTCATGTAAAAAAAAGTATGTTGCTATGTCAATTTACAGTTGGGGGTTTATTTCTTTTGTACCTAAATAAAATCATTTTTGGCTTTCTTTATGTAAACATATTGGTTTGTAGGGCTGATATTTTAGCCGCTGTCCTCTGTTGTGCACTATACTAAAGTTGGGCAGTACACACTTTGTCGGCCATCAAAATGAGTTAAAATATTTTGCCGGATGTCAGAATTTTTCTTTAGTGCCGACGGACAAGGCATCAAGATAACAAAGCCGTGTTCTATAAAGAACCATGTCTCTGCCTGCAGCTCAGTGAGTCAGTGTCCTCCTTGCCTTACTTATCCAGTAGCAGCAGTTCTTCTCGTTGCCAATAACAGAGTTTAAAAATGACCAGATTTCTTTCTACGATATGATGATCTAGTTTATTGCTTTAAAATGGAAAATAGTCGAGCCTACAGTCCAATCAAGAACCCTGTTGATCGAGCTTACAGTATGTCTCAAGGTATGATCTTCAATCCACCTATACTATAAAATCAAAGTAGCTTACTATACTATTAAGTTAAGAGTTGTTGTAATGTCTGGTTTCAAGCTTTGTACTTGTAACTCAAAATAGAATTATAAACACAAAAAGTAATTGTGTACTATGTTCTCATATATGGTCAATAGAGCTAAAGCAATAGAGATACGTTGTTCATTTTATAATATGGATAGTGAATGCAAGAAAGCAAAATGTCCCTTCTTTTAAAATGACGGAAAACATCAATAACTAAAACATAAGTCAACAAATCTAAAGGTGTGCATTGACAGGGCAGACAGGTTGAGGTTTCAATGTGTTCCGTATGACTGCAGTAGAGGTTGTCTTTTCCATCCAGCTTCAAGCATTATTACTTTGTTCTGCTGCCTCCGTACCACCCATTCAGCTTCACTTACTATCAATCAACTTTCCTTTAATGTTGAGAGAGTTTTACTGCAGTAGGAAACAATAAGTGCAAGGAGTTCATGGCCCGCTAATGGGACCACGTCATTCCATTTTAAAAGGGAAATATTCAGCCCAGCTGTTTAAGTAAGCATTGCTAATGTACCTGAGGGGCTTGGCGATGGGCATTATCTACCAAACACGGCTCCATCAGGCAGAAGCGTACTGATTTTTAGTTATATACCCTACTGTTTTTTTATTCATAGAGAACAGGGCAACGGAATCTGTATAACTGTGCTGGATACTTGGACAATCACTGGGGTTCTCTACTTCTGAACAAAGCAATGCCTCAGCTCAGCCACTGTATACATTTGCTTCTCCAACTCCAACTTCTTCTCCCTTCTAAAAACAAATCAAAACGGACTTGACAGTCACTCAAGCATATTTGTGTACAATGAAACCATCAAAATCAGCAACTGGAAACAATAGGCAATCACTCTAAAAGCTGAAATTTCCGTTTCTTTGGAGATTTTAGTTGCCAGCTGTGGAAACATGTTTGAGATATCAGCCCCATGAGCAAGGTATTTAAATGAGGCCGCCACATCTGTGTTTGCTTGGCTACAGGGGGTAGATCTTGCTACATGCCAAGCAGCCAGAGGCTGGGATGATGAGCTTGTGAGGTCTGTGTTCAGCATGGTCAGTTCCTCTCTGACTTCAATCCGATTCTCCGTTAGAGGAATTTAATTTGCATCATACGCCTCACCGGTCAACTCTCCCATTTTATCAAAGCATTTTCAGTGGCATCCCACCTACTGACTTTTCCCAGCCTGGTTCGAAATGCACCTCGGCATTTAAGCTTTAAGATGGACTCCAGTGGTGAAAACGATGCTTCGGCTATTGTTTCAAAAGTAGAATATCACTTTCAATTGTTTTGTGATTCCGTGCACTGTATCTTTGGGCTCAGCTCGGTTCCACAGGAAGGCAGACACACTGTCAGCCTAACTTAACCCACCAAAGAGCTGATTTTGACCGAGCCTGTCAAACGAGTGAGCGGCATTTCTCCTCCCTCTCCATCAGAGTCTGCCTATCACAGAAAAGAGGCTGTGTCAGGGAGATGCACCAACTATCATAATTGTACATGAAATGCTATTAGCCCCTAGCTACCGAGGTTCAAGCTTATTGGGGCCTGTCATTACAGATTCTCATCTCCTGATCGGGGATAGGTGAGCATGGATTATCATCGCTGCTTGAGACGACGCTAAGTCCCTCTTTCTGGCAGCTAAAATCTGTGCACCTCGGTCCCATCCTGTGTTACATTATGGTGATGGAGGAGGAAGGGCATGGTTTCAACAAAACCCAATCCCCAGTCTCCTTCACGCCTTCATGAAGCGTTCATCAAGTAAGGCTCAGAGGGTAGCAGTCTGGGTGTTTCTCCTAGAGTCATTAGTTTTGAAGAACAACTGCAGATGGTTTGGAAAGCCATGTCCGGTCAGCTGTAGAAAACGTGGTACACAGCTGTCTCTTGATCCTCCTCATTGCTTCAGCAACAAAATACTTGGTCGGCACTGCAAGCTAACAAAGCACCCCATGATGAAATTATTATTTTTTTGTCTCAAAAGGAATCACCTGTTGGTGGAGCGGTCCAGCTGGGGTGTTTAATGCAAACCAAGTTGTGCAGTTTTGTTATCCTATTTTTGGGGCAGATAGTTATTTTACAACTCCTTGTATATTATATTACATTTACATGATAAAATACTTGCTATCATGATCCATTCATTACAGTGTCGACTTTGAGAGAAAAACGTGCACAAATTTTCATAGGGTTGATACCAGGGGTGACTTTACTCAAGGATCATGAATTATCCATTGCACAATATTTTACTGCATGATGGCATCGTAGGCCGAATATATATTGAGGCAGACAGGTGATTTATAAACAAATATATTATTTAGTTTGCCAGCAGATAACTGAGTATGGCCAGAAAATCCATTCTCTTTTTTCCTGATTTTCTTACAGTGGTAGAATACATTTAGTTTTTACTTTCTTGTCCTTTTTTCTTCCCCTCTGGCTGGTGTTGCCTTTCTCCCAGTTCACGTGAGCAGTGAAACATGTTGACCTGACTGAATATTTATAAGATTCCGGCTGTGGCGTTGTTGAAGCCATGACCACCACCACCTAATTCTGACAGATTAGGAAAAGCTAAATGTCAGCAGTGGCAATTCATTTCTTTCTTATCTGGACAATCACGGCTCATTGTGCATCTGTGTGAGTGTCCACTGAAATACTTAACCATCCCTTAGATTGACAGGTGACATAATCTCTTGATGGATAGGGCAGGGTGATGGTGATTATGGCTTTGTCTGTATACTTGTGTGTGAGAAAGTGTGGGTTTTTTGTGTTCTGCAAGCGCTCCACTTGGGTTTCAGAGAGTGATGAGCCGTAGAACGTATTAGACATTTAATCAGTGGGACTGCTCATCTATCCATTTGGGTGAGTGAAATCCTGAGGGGCAAGTATATAGCGTGGGTACCCCCCTCCCTGAGGGTGCAAAGCACGGCAGCCTCTCATGCCTGCCACTGCAGGGCCTAGTGAAGCACTGGAGAGGAGCTGATGCAACAAGAAAGCCCCTACAGTGTCGATTTTCTTTCATATCATTCTCCTTCTTTCTGCATCTGCTCCGCACTGCAAACAATCTTGCCCAGTGTCTCTACTACTTTGCCCCTTAAGACTCACTACCTATCCCGGTACGTCTCTCCTCACTCGCTGATGCAGCCCCTCCTCTTCCTGTTGGGCCATTTCATTATTCTGTTGTTGAATATACTGCAACCAATTGTGCCAAAGGAGTTGGTTTGCGATAATATGAAAATCTGACCTCATCTTGCAGAGGTCGTGGGCAATAAACACCTGACAAGAGGGTGGGCCGATGGAGCTTCAAATTCTAATCTTCTCTGAGCACCGTGTTGGTTCGGCGTGTTACCAGGGTCAGCTCGCTTCCCCCTCCCAGTGGTCAGCACAAGCCAGAAGATTTATTTTTTTCTATTCTTGTGCCTTCCTCCCCTTTCTAGCATCGGATTTATTGATATTGACCTTTTCCTGAAATTAAATGTGTAGATCCCTGAGCCGCAAGAGCAAAGTTTAAACTAATTAAAGAGCACTTCACCAATCAGCAAGGCAAGGCTAGAGCTGTCTAACAGGCTGGCCGGGTGAAATGAAAATAATTTGCATTGTATCAAACCTGTTAACAGGGCAAACCTGTGCCTAAGTAATCTGATTAGGTGAGCCATCTTAAAGAAATGACAATAAGAATCCAGACACAGTCTAAAAACAATTCCAAAGTAATTCCTAAATTGCTGTTTGAATGCAAAACAAATCAACCCACGTTGATCATGCTGTAAGTGTATCTATAATTGCAGGGGCGTTGCAGCAGGACCATTTTTACACATAGCTGTATCTAATTGGAAACTGATATACAAATAAAATACAAATGACATAAGTCCGGTCCACAGCACTGGGTTCGGGTGAGTCGCTGCCTGAAGTGAATTGTAGTATGTCTTGTTCACTGTAATTGTAAGTGAGCGTAAGAGGAGTGTGCAATTGACAGGATGATTGGTGTTTCAATCTCCCCAACAGTTATACTTCTGAATTGTTGAATTTCCTCTGCTGTGTATCTGACCACACAGGTTCAGGACCTTGGAAATCCGGGCAAAGTCAATAGGAAATTGTTGTTACTCTCAATTGGGTGGTTTGGAGCCTGTTACACCGAAGAGCAATGTTTGAGTCAAGCACGATGTTGCCTTATGCCTCAAAGAAAGATTCCACTAGCATCCACACAGCAAGGTAATTGAGGTTATGAGGAGAGCTATCGGGTCGACACTCAGTAACAGCCAGGTTATCCATATGGGTATGAGGACTGAAAAAGTCTGATTTGTGCACCTCTTATTCTGGCCACAAAGTTATGATACACAATTAGGAAAAGCCAGAACATATGACCCATTTGCGTGATACAATAAGAGGAATTATAAACACATACCGTAAGCAGAACTTTTATACTTCATTTAACGCAAACAAGAGACTGTTAATGGATGAAGGATTACAGTTTGTATGTTGTATTTGTCTTTTGTACTTTTGCAAATAGCACAAAGATTACCCAATAAGAAATCAACAGGAAAGTTACTCACTGCAAATGAGTGCAACAACTGGATCAGATTTTTGAAACCACATTAAGGCTCCTTAATTGACTGAAAATAAGGTATTCAGTTCTCACACCGAGCAGTATTTGTTGGGATGTTTTACCCCATGCTAAAGTGAAAGGCACCAAAAGTGAGATGCCCTCTAAACAGATGTCGGTGCCCTGTCTGGCACTCTGACGGTGGCCTTTTTGATGCCCCACAGACACAAAATGATAGTGTACGAAGCAGCAGCCAACACAACCTCACTCTTCCCCTCATTCTGTGGTTGGAGCGCTGGCCGAGAGCCTGGCAGCCACTTTCCCAAATAATTCTGTTAGTTTCCATTCTCATTACTATGACAGTCCTTGTTGCTTTTGAAGATGAAGCCAAGCTCTTGTGTCCTTCATGCGTGTCGGTAATCTTCACACATTGAACTTGTCGTTTTAATGACATTACATTTCTCTTTTCTTAATATATATGCCTTACTTCAATTGATCTTAAACAGTTTGAGGAGACTGCTCTTAGACATAAATTACCCTATGTTGTTATCCCCATAAGTAAGTGCAATACAGGGACATTTGTGTTTATTCCTACGAAGCCCTCTTTGTTCATCAAGTTGTAGTTTAGCGAGTTTGAACTTTCATATTCTGCTCTGTGGCCCAGATACTCCCCATCTGATGTCTTAGTGTTCTGCATACAAACAACGCTGTCAGTCTAAAAGACAAGGTGTACAGTTCAAAACATTGCCCTGCTACTGTCAGAATACAGAGGTGCCTTTTACCACTGCAATGCAAGCAGAGAAAGGGAGATGCAAATGTTCCTTGAGTGCATTTAGATTACCAAGGTTGTAGTTGAGTCTTTTTCAGGAATCAGGCACATTTATTACCGGGACCCGGGCTCTGTTGATGAGCAGGGCTCTGTTGATGAGCCTGACTGCCGACAGGAAGAACCTGTTTGTTAGGCGGGAGGTCTTAGTCCTGATGGACCTTAGCCTCCTGCCAGATAAAAGGGGCACAAACAGTTTATGTCCGGGGTGAGAGGGGTCTGCTACGATCTTTCTAGCTTGCTTCAGGGTCCTGGAAGCGAACAAGTCCTGGAGGGACGGCAGATTGCAGCCGATCCCTATGCAGAGCGGATGACACGCTGCAGCCTGCCCTTGTCCTTGGTTGTGGCTGCAGCGTACCAGACGGTGATGGAGGAGCAGAGGATGGACTCAATAATAGCCGTGTAGAAGTGCACCATCATCGTCCTAGTCAGGTTGAATTGCTTCAGCTGCCTCAGGAAGAACAGCCTCTGCTGAGCCTTCTTGGTGATGGAGCTGATGTTCAGCTGGGTGATTTTGAGGGCCAGCAGGGATGTCCTGCTCAACAGTGCATCAGCAATGGATCAAGACTGAGGCTCTGTATGCAACCACCTCTTCTCCTCAGACTAGCAGGGACTGGCTGATGTATGTGCATGTTTAAAACCATTTGCATTTATTCATGAGTTTGTTTTCCTTTTTTGTCATGATAAGGTGACTTTTGTTGGTGGACTTGGCTGTGAATAGTCCGCTGGAATTGAATCTTCTTAATTTCATTTATTTTAATATTGATATAGTACTCCATTACACTATTCCTCTACCCTAAACTTAAAAGCAAACTGTTCACTTTGCCTTCAAGGTAACACTGAGGTAAATTATTGAATGTACCAGTAGCAAATGCAGGGCTGGGAAACCACCTGTGATCTACACAATGACCACAGCAGCTGGACCAGGGAATGCAACTTGACAGCAGCATTAGCAGCAGACTTGCCCACAAAAGCACAACGTGTACACTGTGAACACAAAAGGGCTAGACTACTGTCAAAAGGTGTTACTCTGTGAACATGCTCGCAATGATTGCAGGTATTTTGTGTCTTACTACTTGCTTATTTCAATTGCTCCAAAGAGCTGCAATATCATAGTGATGCCTTTATTGCTGTGGCCAGCTGTTCATTTGAAAAAATAATAACATTGATGATTTGCTTTGCATTCAAAACATACAGACATACATTACAGAATGATGCACATGGTAGCATCATAGCATAATATAAAGAATAAAGCATGACATCTGGCCATGCTGTGTTTTGTTAATTTGTTAATTAATTGTTATTCAAAACAGTCAGTCAAACTATTGAGTGCGTATCAGACTTAAGGGATCCAGAGTTAGACCTGAGGATAATTTACCAACTTTTACATTTTATACAAGAGGACACTGCTTATTTGATGTGTCTGTTGTGTGCGTTTCTTTTGTTATCTTCCGAAGGGTTAGTATGTGCACAATCTGTATGCTTGGCAGTAAAAAGCTCCTGACTTCTATTGACAGGTCTTAAACTGGGTGTCACCTTGTGGATCAATTCCTCCACCATGGTAGGAAACTGAATGCCAACCGACTTCTGCGCAGCCGGCGTACACAGCGTGTCAAAATTCCGTATGGATGATGGTGGGTGGAAATTTAATCATTCCCCGATGCTCCAAATAAATCTGCCTGGAAAGCATTATTCCAATCAAAAACATAATCTCCTAAATGTTTGTATCCATCAGCCCTGTCACCTCGCCTAATCCGCGCCTTTGCTCACTTCTCATTGGAATCCTGGACCTAAATGCTGCTTTCCACATAAAGTCATGAATATTTAATGTCCCTAGTGACTCATAGGAGAATGTTTTTCATGCCAGCACCCAACAAAAGATTTCCATTTTTTAACATGTAAATATGGCAGAGACAATTACAAAGCAACAACAAGGGGCTTTTATTCCATCAGTGATTCACAACCCTAATCCCTCCTCTCAGGCGATATCTCCTCCTACTGGTGTAGACAGAAAATGTGACACGTCTCAAGCTTATGGTCCAGACTGCCATACCTAATTCATGCAGTATTTGTTTACTATTTTGTTGACTTTATTTTCCCTTGGCCCCATGACAAATCATGTTTAATATGAAAAGTCTCGACTGATATACAGTCCAATGTGTTTTCAATTCCAGAGTGAGCTAAACCTCGACCGATGGCATATTTTATACAACATTTTCTTCGAGGGCAAACAAATGAAGTAACTCATTTGTAGCATAGAGTTGACAGCAGTTCTGTAGAGTTTGGAGTCATGAGGGTCCTCCCCATGAAACGTTGCACGTGCTAAAATCAACCAGTGCACTCAGTGGTCTTCTGATGTGTGACAGTGGTCACGGTTCTTAATTATGCAAGTATACATTCACTTTACAGACTGAATTTGAGGTATGAATGAATAGTCAATGTCACGACTCCGACCCCCACCCATCCCTCTCCCAGCCCGTCAGGGGCTCTGGCCTCGGCATCACCCTCCCCTCCCTCACCCCCCTCGCCAGCAACGAAACATCTCTATTCTGGAAAGAGACGGTAACATGCTCTTTAAAAGGCAAAACCCTCACAAAGCAGCTGTCCCAGAATCAGTCTCCCCCCACACCCTGAAGCATTGTGCTGATCAGCTGTCTCCGGTGTTCAGACATCTTCAACACCTCCTTGGAGACATGCCACTGACCAGCCTGCTTCAAGACCTCCATAATCATCTCTGTTCCTAAGAAACCCAGCATCACAGGCCCGTCGCCCTTACCTCTGTAGTCATGAAGTCTTTTGAACGGCTAGTCCTGTCCCACCTGAAAACCCTCACGGACCCCCTCCGCTTCATCCTCCAGCATCTGGACTCCCCAAGAACTTACGTCAGGATCTTGTTTGTGGACTTCAGCTCTGCTTTCAACATCATCATCGTCTCTGCTGCAGGACAAACTGTCTCAGCTGCACGTGCCCGACTCCACATGCAAGTGGATCACAGACTTCCTGTCCGAGAAAAAGCAGCACGTGTAGCTAGGGAGACACGTCTCTGCCTCTTGAACCATCAGCACCGGTTCCCCCCAAGGCTTCGTTCTATCCCCTGTGCTCTTCTCCCTATACACCAACAGCTGCACCTCCAGTCACCAGTCTGTCAAGCTCCTCAAGTTTGCAGATGACACCACCCTCATTGGACTGATCTCTGGTGGGAATGAGTCCCCCTTATAGGTGATCATCTGGTGACGTGGTGCAGCCGAAACCTGGAGCTCAACGCTCTGAGACACTGGAGCTGGTTGTAGATTTTAGGAAGAACGCAATCCCACCTTTCCCTGTCACCGCTGTGGATTTCTTCCATTTTCTGGGCTCCATCATCACCCATCATCATCAAGTGGGAGCTGTACATCATCTCCATCACCTCAGCAGAGGCTGTTCATCCTGAGGCAGCTGAAGAAATTCAACCTGCCAATGACTATGGTGCACTACACGGCCATCATCGAGTTCCGAGCCCATTCCCACCGGTCACTCCCTTCACACTCAAAAATGCACATACACCTGTCATGTGTATCCAAGTATACAATGTTTTGTTTTAAACTATGAATCTGCCTTACTGTCTTTTGGGTTCTTCCCTTTTTTAAATTTTAATTACACAATAACTCAATCTCCGTTTGTTTTACAGCAATACCAAGATTCAAAAGACAAAGGGTGTAGTGAATCGCGGGAAATCCCTTTTTAATTTTTCTGAAAAATGTATCTCTAATGAGACAATTGATTCTATTTGACAAATATTGACTTCCATTTCTTTATTTCGCCCCTAACAAATTCTACAAAAGGCAAGGCACTGGCTAGGTACAAAGACAGAGCATTGCGACGTGGTTCTCCAGCTGAGTCGGATTCTGCATTCTCATATTTTAGCATATATATAATGCAGCGGATCGCAGTGGTTAAATAATGTAAATACCACGCTGGGTCCCTGTTTTAGTGATGCTACCGCTTTAGGCAGTGGAAAACAACTTGTAACATGTAAGTACTTTGCTAAAATGAAAATAATCTGTGTACATGCAATATGAACATTAATAGTTAAAGACAAAGTATCCCTCATGAATCATACTATGCAGCATATTCATATTTTAAATCCGAAACTAATGATTTAAATAAACCGAATATGTTAAGTGCAAAGATAAATAATGACACTTGATCCATTTCCATTACACATTGCTACCCTTTACAGTACAAGCCATTACTTATCAACTCACTACCCAGAAACATGAGTCATTTTATGGCAGATTGTGAGTAAGGGGCATTTTGTTTGTTAGTGGCCTCGCTCCCTCTCAGATAAACCTGTGAATTTATAAAAACTCCAAGCAATTTGCAGTCTTCGAGCCTGAGGTTATGTTTCAAAGGAAAACATAATTAAATTTGCTTAGAAAGTAAACACTTTTAAGAGCTAAGATACTTAGTCCTGAAACCTAAGATGGTTTTCACCCTGCATAGGATAGTATTTCCAAGTCAAACAGAGCAATTCAGTAATCTGGAATTGAGCATTGGGAGTCAAGCTGCATTGCCTTCCCCCTCATATTAATATTTATATTTTGGTCAAACCTCTGATGGAGCAGGATGAACTCGCTCTATCCTGCATCCTAACTCGCAAAAAAGCCAATGACTTTTCTTCAATCAGAAGGCAAGTTCCACCATTAAACATATGTCAACCAAAGGTGTGCAGAAACGAGATTAGATATGAATCAATAAAGACAGTAGCAGGACGCTTCTCTGTATAATAGGTACAAAATGGCTTAGAGTTACATTTCAAATTATAATGCATCCACGGAGAGTTTCCATATTATTAGCCAGTTATATTCAGTATAAACGGCTTCTATCTGATGTTTGCTTCCCCGTTCCTCACCATATCACATTTTTGGCTATTTTGAGAGGCTGTTTGGTTGTTTAGCTTTGACTCGCCATCTCTTCTTTTTCGTGGATCCGCACCAAAGCTCCCCATGCCCCACAGTTTAAAGACAGGATGGATTTTCCATGCCCCCCCTCGTCTATTTCGCCTTGTCTGTGTGCCACTGTTTTTTTGTTCGATGAAACAACGTGGAAGTGTGGTTCACGTGCTCTCCCTCTTCTTTTACTAACTTGATTGACACAATGTCTCTTCTGTGCTTCTCTCTTTCCACTTACCTGTCACACCTCATCCGTTCATCCTGCTGACATCCTCTTAACTCTCTCTTTCTAGATCAAAGGAGGACCGCACTGGCTCTGCTTTAACTGTCCGCAAACAACAATAATGTGCATTGCTGAACTTTTATTCCAACAGTAAGGAAAAGCAATTCTGAGCGGATCAAACTATTACACAAGACTGGTTTGAAAAGGAAATTAAACCTTGTTTAAATATTGTGGATTTAAGTTTAATTTGGAGTCACCATCCTAACATATTAGGATATTGGACTGTTGCTACAAACAGTAATAACACAATAGGTCACATGATCTTCGAGTTCAACAGAGTAGTTAGTTTATGGTTTTTGGTTTAAACTATGTTGCTTGGAAACTCTGCACATCTGGAAAACGGTCATACCTGAACTCTCCTGAAGCTCTAAGCCTTTTTGCTTGGTGTCTTGGTGGTGTATAGAATCTACGTAGAGTCTAACATTTGTTTTTTATGAGAATAATTTTTTTTTAACATTATATCACGTAACATTTTTTCACCCAATCATAAGTTTTTAGCCATACGATGACTTAGGTTGTAACCTTTTGATATACATTGGATATCCTGCTCTGAGAACCTGTGTTTATAGCATGCTGTGTGTAATTGATATGTTTGACTTTTACATTATAAGCATGGCGAGTACAATGCCCCATGCAAATGCTCTGTAGGTTTTTCATGATAATGATATCTTGGAGGCTGCAACTGCAGGGTCCTACTTGTCGAATCTGGCATGTTTTAACCCTGAATACCAAAATTCACGCACACACATTTCATTCCCTTCTGATAAGCTCGGAAGAAAAAAATCTGCACCAGACAGGGAATGATATTTGCATAACACTGAATTGTGTCGTCAAAAATAAACCCACTGCTATTGATGTTCAAAATCTTTGTTAGTTGCCAATTTTTGAAAGATCAGAAGATCGCCGTGTTCTAAACCACATGAAAACGGAGCACTGGGAACACAAGCATGTACTGAGATCAAGACACAAAGAACATGGTGCAATTATTCACAGACCTTTCATGGGACTGTTCAACCTCTCCTTCGATAACAAATCTGTTTGAAGTACAGAAGACAAAAGACTCCAAATGTTTAATCTTCGGGGCTCATTTGGGAATAGTAAATAGCTGATTGTGAAGACAGGCAGCAAAACTGTGTTAATGTTTGGTTGAATGAATGACTCTGGTGGGTCCGGTGCACTGTAGCTACGGTGTGGCAACATATTTTGCGGAACATGGTGTCAGGACAAATACATCATTTTATGAAACGGTTTGTTCAATGTATTGTTGTTTTCACTAAAGAGTCAGGAGCTTGAGCTCAAGGCAAAAGGAAACATTGGATACTTTTTGTTTATTCTCTTCCCCACTGTTGGCAAAAATTTTCAGTATAAAATAGCTGAGAAAAGGTTTTTCGTAAAATATAAATATGCTTTCCCTGTATTGACATAGTGTGTCCGTCTTTGTGTTTGTGTGTTTGTGTGTGCGCATCATTTCCTTGGTGTGTCTGCAGATGATTTTGTGTGGGGTGGTGAGATTGAATGAGAGTGTGCTCAGTGATTGTCTCGATAGACATGGGAAAGGGACAGTGACGGAGCACAGCGGTTTAAAGACGAGGCGCTGGAGATCCAAAAGGAGAACTTGGACTTCTGGCTGGATTGCAAATGTTTTAAATAGTGTCTGATATTTGAAACACACCCTTTTGTTCAAGCAGGAGCAATAACTCCTGCAGCAAGTCGTTATGATGAGATGAGAGAGGAAACCTTGACAGCACTGCTCACTAGTATTATATTATGCAGAGTGCATATTAAATCTCTTCTCTTGTGTTGCTGCTGAATTTTTCGCTTGGTTTTTCCAAAATTGTTGAGGAAAGTTTATAGAGCTTACTTTTATACATCTACATATAGTTTACTGGTGTGTATACTATAGATAGTAGACATATTCAAAACCAATTATATGTGTATTCAGGAACCTGAGTTCAATTTTTTGATGATTGAGTTTTTGGTTAATTTAATTTGCAGGGGAAAAGGTATATCAGAATATACGGGTAAAACGGGACATGGAGTGTTCTTTAGTGCATGAGTACCTTGAGATTAACAGGTCGCTATACCCTACCACAATGCTATTTGGTGTCTCTGTCACTCCCCGCCGTTCAAATACGGTCACTTCCGTTCATTGGTTGCAGAAAAGCCAAGATAATGACGGACTTGACGGACGGATTTACCAAACTCAAGGCTTCAAAACATCAGTCAAAAAACCAAGGGCTGACTTCACGCTGACTACGTCCACTTCTTATGTACAGTCTATGGTTAATGGTTAGTTTTCAGTTGAAATTAGAATCTAACCCCCATATTTCTCTTTCTTTAACCGGGTGATCTCAGCCAGTGAGAATGCACTTCTTGCAAACCTTGCTATCAACAATGATCACGGATGACTGTAAAACTCGGTCCCAAAAAGCTTAAGGCAGGAAAACCTCTGCAATACCATCGGATTAGCACCTCGGGCTACGGCCTTCTTTATAGGCTCCATCAGTGAGACTCATGAGTATTTACTGCTGCTTGACAAACCGAACAAGAATATGGTTATGCTATGAAGATCATGGATTATTAAGATGGGATGAGCCGCTATGAAGAACAGTTGGTTCCATGCAGTAATGGTGACATGGTTCTTGTCTACTGCTCTCAGGAAGGTAAAAAGGCCCCACACAGTTACTGATTACCCCTCAATGTAAATTAATAATGCATATTCAATGCATAACAGGTTTGTGTTGTGCTTGGAAGCAAGACATTTTTTTTTGTCTTGTGGCATGGCATGGCTCGTTGAATGTCAATGTCGGGCTGTCCATCACACATTATTTTATGAACCCCAGGGGGCTTGGGTATTGACATGTTTGTTGTCATAGTGGAAGCTGATGAGCCTGAATGTCTTGGTAAGCAGGACACAATGAGCTGCTTCTGCAATATGAAGATGCAAAGCATTAATGACTTTTATTGGATTTAATTTGCAAAGGCTGTCTTTTCTAATATGGTGATTTATTTTTTTCCTGGAAAAAAATGGCGCATTTGTATTTCCGGCGCATTTGTATTTCCTTAATATCCTTATTGGCATAACTACAGAGATCTGTGAAAGGCTCAGATCAGTAAGACTGAAGAGATGCTCAGAGAGATTGAACCTCACTAAAAAAAGGTAATCTTGGTTCGTAGAGGATTCTCAAATCAGGTGCAGCATTTCATGTTTTGAGCTAAGGCAAGTGTTTTTTCATAATATTCTGACCTATTTCTCTTATCAACACACTGTACTAATAGACTTCTGGCGGGATGGATCATGGGATGAAAAGGCTGTCAGATGAATGAAGATCTAATCTTTTCCCATGTTTTATATGAACTAAGAATTAGCAAAGATAACAGACATTGCCTTTGCCACAGCGTGATTAGTTTGGAAGTCTAAAGCATTTTCAAAAGCTTCTGACTAAGGATGCTTAGATTGCAGATCTTATGTGTGACCCACTTTTGAGTGTAATTCTTATACAGTACACTGGAGTTTAATGCATCACAAAGTGAGCACAGTAGTTATTTACTATTTACTACTCACTGAGATCAACGTTTTAATATCCTCTGCTGTAACATGCTATAAAAAGGAACTGCTTTCATTACATGAAACCTCCTGATTTTTGAATTTTTTTTTTTTTTCAGCGTTTTTTCTGATCTTTAAATTGTTTCCTGATGTCAAGTTGTGTAACTATGATACATTTTAGGGCACTTTATATGCAAAGCACTGCCAACACCTTTCAGGGGGTAAAAACTAGAAAGTCTGTGTCCCAGAGACAGTAAATCCATGCGGAGCGTACTTGTCTGAAGCTGCCTTTGAATACAATTGAAGTGTTCAGAATATTTGCATCTCAGCTCGGTTATGTCTGTTATGCTTAACATATTCCCATCTTTAATAAAATAAAGTCACCGTGTAACGAAAAGTAGACGCATGATTCGGAGGTACAAAGCAAACCGTTAACATCATTTATTTTTTCAAAGCTTGAAAACAATTACATTTGCATTTCAAAGGGTTTTACTATATGTACTGTCATGTTCAAAATGATGTTAGCCGGAAGCTTCTTTTAGCTTTCCCAATACACACTTCATCAAGGTGTGTCTGGGTCCACTGGATCTGTAGGCAGTTGTGTGAGACTAATTTTATAAGGGGTTTGAACTTAATATTAAGAAAGCAAGGCAACATGCAGTAAATGGTCACTATGTCTACTTAGCATTAGTCAGACGTTTTACAGTTATTTGGTTATTATCCAACGCACTCGACAAATCATTCTTTTCCCTACGGTGCCAGACAAGAAGCACAGGCATCACCAGAGTTATTACAATTTATCCTGAGGACATACACAGTTGTCTCAATTGGCAACACATTTAATAGTTGCTCATACATTTCAACCCACCAAAAAAAGCTTTTTTGTCCAGTGCATGTAGAAAATGTTGTGCTGTCTTTCAGAATAACTGAAATCTTTGACTTGTTGGCACCAGGTAAAAAATACGGGGATCATTGAAGTCAGTTTATCATTTATCAAGATATCCCAAAGAAGCTTGAAGGTGTTTTCTTCCAGTGAAGTTACTCGGAAACTCTTGAGACTTTTGATTCTGATGCGCTTGCACATTTTCTCCGAATCAACCCATCAATTGATTTAATGGTTGCTCGGCATCAGAGCCTCCATGACTACTTATATAAAAGCAATTTCAGCCCTGTTGTCAAAAAAACCTACAAAGGCGTAATTAGCTAGAGACCCCCACAACCGCCCAATTATCTAATCAATCAACTGCAAGTGAGGTCTTAATTAAGGAAGTGTCCATATAGGTAAGCTGTTTTTAGCCGAAGCTGTCAACCCTAGAAGTCATGATGTAGTCAACTGTGCTTTTCACCTCTTCCCCCGAGGTCTGGACCACCACCTCGCCCTAATGCAATTCCTCTGTCCATGCATGGCTGTCAGCTTGTTCTTCAAGTAAGCCTCTCTTCCTCACTACCAATACTTGTCATGCACCGGAAACCTCTCCAATTTCAACATGGCTTTTGTTGTTACGTCTGTGTAAGAATCAGATTGGCTCTCACGCAAATGTGCCTGACACTTAAAAGTTACAAAGTTCAAGAAGAGGTTATCTATCCATCAATTTGTTCTCCTCTGAGGAAAACAAACCCTGATGGCTCATAATCATCAAGATCACAAGACTACTAATATTCCTTCACCACAGTAAAACACAAACCAAAAAGTGCAGGCCCATCAAAGGGCTACACCTTTTTTCTATTTGAAAACCCACCCTGCGAACACAAATGTCTTAGGCTGCCCCTACTTCACTATCTTTGATCCCATCCTCTTGGAGGAGGGACAGTGGATTCTCCTTCTTCTGCTCCTTGGCCTCCTGTATTTGATCTCGATAATTCGGCTAATGAGTCTGGGCCTCTGGCAGGCAGCTGGCACACACACTAAAGGCCGCAGCCCTGAGATGTGCCCCTAGATCACCGTTAGCCGCATAGTGCCACCCTCGTCCGAGTCGGCAGCCAACTCTGAAACATCCTGGGAGCCGTAGAACAAGGTGGAGGAATCGCACTTAATTACCTGCCAACGTGAGATTCAGCAGAATTTTGAAATAATGGAATCTAGGTCAGCTTGATCCCAGCAGTGAAACTACAGAGAGCTGCAAGTTGAACCTGTCATGGAGATGCAAGCAAATGCATTCCACTCTTAATGTTTAACATGTTTAGAGCTCATAGTGATTTATCTTATTTTGACAACGAAATGGAGAACTAGGCAGTTTTTTCCACTTGATGAAGTAGGGCTCAAATGGACTCGTGATAACAACAAAACTAAAACTACATTTTCATTTTAAACGCACAGTTAATCTTCCCACCGGTGACGCCCCTGTTATTAAATAGGTGGTGTCCTCATCAAGTATATTTTTGGCACATGTCAGCAGCAACCTACATTCTCTGAAAAAGATATTTGTAGTGTGGAATTTAAAATGTGCCAGACAGATTTGTCTCCGGAGTGCTGTGGAGGGCTGGGGAACATCTGAGTCAGCGGTCTTTGAGGCAAATGCAAACCTCTTAAAAATGTTAATCTTTGATTTCTTCCAGATTAGTGGGTCTCAAGCTGAGCTGCAGATGCACAAAACACAAGTAGCTGGCGGCCATCCTGCTCTGTCTCCTAAGCATCTGATAAACTTGGAACCCGATAAAGTATCCTCTTATTGTTGGCTTTGAGAGAATAACACCCCTTTGCTGGTGTTCCGAGGGACATTATTCTCAGCTTGTCTTGTTGCCAGTATTTTGATTTAGATCATATCTTTAAAGATTGTGCATCACTTTTGAGCTGATAATGTCATAGTTGCATATGCAATCTGCCCCATGATTTAACAATGTGCACACATGTCTTGAATACTACCCAATGGTATCTTGTTGGCACTCTGTCTGCATAGTTCCTATTGGCAGCGTCCTCACTGAGGCCCCCTTACAAATGACTACAATGATTTTGCAAGCAGCGACGGCAAAATATGGCATGTCCGTGACTGAGTAGAGGGTGACGTGCTCATTGTTGGCATTAAAGCAAAGTCAATTTGCTGTGGTAGTTATCTGACCTGAGGTTTGTTCACTCTAAGTGAAAGCTCCCAGCCTCTTTTGGAGTGAGAGTTTAGGAGCCATGCCTGCTCTGTGCCCTGCTTGGATGCCATGTCCCGGAGCAAGGAGCAGATGGCATGAAAGAAAGCCTGAACTGCAGAGAAAAACCCAAGGCATCAACTTGGGGCCTCACAGGGTGGCATCATGGTGGAACGAAGTCAATGTTCACACCACCGGGATCCGTCTCTTGCACAACTCTGGGCTTTTTGAGCCCTCGATTTAAAGCAATCTCTGCTTCAGTTTTTCTGCTTAAATGATATTTTGACCAAGGGAATATCATGCATGTGAGTCAGTATATGTGAAATAGCATAGTTCACTGTAGCATTTGCAGGTGTAGTGAACAACTCTTCATTTAGAGCACAATGTTTGAAAAAATAACAACACAAATTTAATTAAGTCATCCATTTGTTTAACCAGACATGACATCTTGGATTTTATTTACATATTTATTCAACTGAGAAAACATCATTTTAAAGCCTTGAGCACATCACTCTTGAGTCATCAAGAGTGGAAATTTGGAATTCCAATTCTCTGCATGAGAGATGTCACTAAAGGGAGTAAAATAGGAGAGGGGCAATAAGTAGATAATCTGGCAAAGCATTTACTCTGCTCCAAGCAGCAAGTCTCACGTGACATTACGATCTTGTTAGGTGGGAAATTCTCCCAGGTGGGTGATTGTGTCCCCCGAATTACAGAACAGACAGAAAACATGGAGTGTTTGATGACAAAGAGTTCAACTCACGAGTCATTCATGCTTGTCTGAACTATCATGTTATGTAGTTTAAAATACCAGTAATTGTTCCATTTTAACCATAGTTTGGTTCAATAATATTTAGTATGTGTGCCAACTGAACATTCCTTCTCACAATAATATTAACTCACTGTCACACTGTTAAAAACAATAACTTTCCAGGACATTTAAAGCATCTGCGATAAAACAAATGGACTCATCGCGTACCCTACATTCAAACTAGCATGCCAAAAAACTAAAAAATGCGGTATTTTTATACATTTCTCATGTTAAGGGGTGAGATTCTTTAATGCAAATTATAGTTGTGGCTATGTGGGCGTGAAGACACAACCATACGAGGCTCCACCAGAATGAGTTGGAGTAGGCCATCACTGGGTGTGGTATGAAAGTGCTGAGCAGGGAAATTGAAGGTGAGCCCCACAGGACTCATTTGAGAGGAACATGGTGCTGAGAGCAGCTCAGAAACACACACACACACACACACACACACACAAAAAAAGATCTAAATTGAAAGTAATTACAGCTTGAACACTGTGGGCAAAAGGGCTATTTACCTGCCTATTGGCTCAGCGCTCCACAGTGCCTCTAATTGCTCATCTCCTACTTGTGTTTTCTGCGCAAGTTCTTTGAAAATGAAAATCGTTGTTTTGTTTGTCCACAGTGGATTCTTATGGCTTCTCCACATACTTTTTGTACAATGGAGATGCATGTTGCAGTTTACCCACATGCAACGATGTCAATGTCCTGATATTGGACTGACCTAGATGTGGAAAAAAACATCTGGAGATTTTTCTAGAGTAAAAGCCATGGCAAGTGCCCAAAATATTTGTCAAGATTGGAAAAGTCATTGTTAACATGAAACATGAGGAGACCGAAGTCTTTGTAAGTATCCAACAAAAGCTGCAATCATTTCCTCACCTGATAACCAGTTTCTTTAGCAGACAATTTAAAGTGGATAAGCTCTTGACGATCACTCAAGTCACCCAAACCTTTCTCTCTGCCTCTCTTTTTGTCCTGGATTGGAAAACAAAATGTTTTATCCTAACTGCAGTTGTTTTCACTGCTTAGCATGTGATTTGTGTCAATTTGTCTACCTACATCGTGTCATGTATGGTGCTTTGATTCATTTCACTAAAATAGATAATATGATTCGATTCATCCACAAGTTTGACATAATTATAACAATATAACTCAACAACTCAATAGTCATTTCCAGTCTTCACAGTGACTGCTGCGTGATACAACAGTTTGGAGATGAACGCTTCACTTAAGTAGTACCTTTTTTTATCAAGTCTATTAATATGTGACTGATTGGTTTCCATATTCAGCAGAATTTTTCCCGTTCGGTCTCACACCATCATGATTTTTCCAGTGTCTCGTGTTACATTGGCTCTCTTTACCGCAAAATCCATATTTGCAGATACGCTCCCTGCCTCAGCCTCTGTCAATATGTTTTCAAATGACATTGATGTGAGTTTTTTTTTCTCTGCGCAAATGGAAAGCTTGTAATCAAATGAATTGTCTTCGTACATCGAGAAAGAGAATTGAACCTCACTTCAGAACAAACTAAAATATTGTACTCATGAGCCCTACAGTGCAGAGTCTTCCCATTCCTGTGCCACGATGCGGACAATATTTAATTCGAGTACAGACATTATGCATGCGGCAGTGTTGAATGAATAATGTGGGTGCCTTTGGTCTCTGCTCCTCTTCTGATCAGAGCCCTTAGTGACATCAATCCATCTGTTGCTTGATGGAAGAAAATGTAAATCTTGGAGGCCTTTGCATAGCGTGTCTAATTGGCTTCAGTCTTCAAACAGGGCTTCCTTTTAGAATGTTTTTCATCAGATTCATAGTTTTGGCCTCTCCTTAAATAACCCTTCAGCAGATATAAAATGAAAAGTAGTGTTTCAATGTGTACTGTATGGCCAAAATAACATGAACATTCAGAGTCAAAGATTCATTTATATCACTTTTTGTTGTTTGAAGGAACATTTCAGCAAACTTCAAATAAAAAAATGATTTAAATAAAATTTCAAAGACCTACCAATAGTGATTGTTTTGATCTTTTCATCATTGATTTTCAGAAAGAAAACCCATTACAGTGACACCATGTTTACTACAACCACGGAATAATCTTTTTTTAAACGCTTCTCTGCTGATATTGTGGCAACCACTTATTTCAAAGGGTGAGGATACACACATTAAAAGGCTAGTTGTTCTTAATTGTTCCAATGATTGTCATATGTGAACTTGAAGTTCCGCAGTTGTCTTTTCATTCTTTGTTGACATTTTTTGTGAATAAAACTTGGATGGGAAAAGGTCAAATTTGATAGTAATATTAGGGGCTCCAGTTGTAGTTATGATGTGATCTACTATATCTATAACCTCAACATTCGGTAATCGTTGTTTCCTCCCCTAGCTTTACCCATGGCCAAGCTCTTTCCTTACCTTCAATCCAGTAACCTTAACCTTTGGCTTCATGTCTGTGTCAACGCCTCGACAACGTCCTGGACTAACCCGAACTCTAAACGATTGTGTTACTTTCGGAGCATTAATACAGCACCAAACAATCATTCATTATATAACTTTATTGTAGCCCAGCAGTTCACCTCCTCGGTAAAAATAGTTTGCTCTGTCAGCACTCTATTTCTTGCACTGTTAGCATTGTTAGCGCTGTTAGCTGCGAGCGAGCCTTTCAGCTATTACCACGCTGAGAGCTGTGTGCAGAACCTAGATATCACCAGAATATTGTATTCAACCAATTCATGGAGATAAGAAAAACTGAATCCTTCAACGTCTCAAAATACTATCAGCAATCTGGAAGACATAGTCGAGGGCCAACCACAGTCTCTGCCCTAATTTGATTTTTAAAAGTTGGGAATTTAAGAAAAATGTAAGTTCTAATGTCATAACAGTGTAGTTATCTTGGTCGTCAGACCGGGCTGGTTACATACTGCTCTTGATCTGAGGTCTCCTGCACGGAGGTTTCCCATCTTCTTATCGGGGAGCCGGGAAATCTAATATTCCGCTTCATGGTTATGGAACAGTTCATGGTTTAGCAGTCCTTAATTGCATCAGGGAAAACCATGCAATGTACATTTAGCTACCTAACTCCAATTTATCAAGCATAATAAATAAATATATATATATATATATAGTGTAGGCAGATGGGTGTGTCCATGCAGCTAAAGCTTACAGTAGCATTACTGCAACATATGAAAGATTGAGAGTGGTGGATGCCCAATGGTATTGAGATTTCAAGTACACAGCTTCATGTTTTAATACACAGCCTCTGATACCTTTACTTTGCTCTACAGTAAATAACATGCAGTCATTTCTTGCAGTTTTGGTACATTTAGCATTATCATATGAAAAAGAAGCACGAGAATTTTCATGCCACTTTTTCATATCATTTAAAGATAAATTCATGTAAATTCATGCAATAACTTTTCCAAGGATAACGTTTCGCAGTAACATGAAGTTGTTAAATCGTATAAATGTTAAATGTAAATGTTAAGTGTAAATATTAAATCTTCACTCTACATATCAGGCTTGACGACTGAACATTACAATATTTACGGTAATTCACGCCGCAGCAAGACAAGCTGTCAAGTCCGAATGAATTAGCTCTTGTTATAGAGCAAGGGTGTCAAACTCATAAATCTAGCATATTTTATTGATTGACAGCTGTGCCCTTTACAATATTTTAGAGAATGCACAGATAAAGGGCGACCTAATGGGCATCCACACAACATTACATAGCATTATGGGCCTTCAGAGGTTAACACCCTGGTGTCTTGGTCAACCAGGCTTTGAATTTACTCAAAAACCTTGTGGATGTATTCACCAGGTTGTTGTTTAGAAAGGCTGGGGACACACTGAAGAAATAAATTGAGATTTAGTGAGGGAGATTCTGCAATGGTTTATAACTGGCTGCATTTTGCAGCACCTTCACTATGTCCAGAAGATGGTGGGAAAGGTATGTTGTTGTCAGAAATGATTGGTTGCAGGATCTGCACTTTACACCTGAAAGAAACAAGCCGGCATTATATATGCTGTTGGAAGGTTAAAATGTCTCTATGCACGAGATTCTATGTCACTGCTAACTCCACAATAGGCCTGTGGCCTGTTTCTGTCCCCCCCCGACCCTCTTTTGAGGACTAACTGTAACCACCTGGAGATTTGAACCATGATTTGCAGGGGATTCTTCAAACTTCAAATAGGTTTGCAAGAACAACCGACCCAGACTACTATTCACAACAAAATGTCAATAACTATATACAGAATTCAGTTTCTGTTTTCGCTGTGTTACGTTTGGTCTTTCATGTAGCAATCTTCAGACACGTTAAAAAAATCTGCCTCCCAATCAGCCACATACAGTGGTCTCTGGGAGTAACGTCAACTGGATGGAGGATACAAGAATGGAGGTAGAATTGTGAAAGGACATTAGACTGGATATACGTAGACATTAAAATGCAGATAGATGAAACTGAAAATGAAATGATTGAAAGAGATGAACAACAAGCTATCATTGTCAGGTTATAGCCAAAGGGTTCAAGGGACGGCATTTTGGCCAATGCATTACGTCTCTTTTGCGAGAGCTTACGGAGAGAGGCAACCAACGCCTGCTCAAAACTAAGACTACAAATGGAAATCAGAATGCTTCTGAAATCTAAATTATCTTGCCTTCGAATTCCACATTTATATGCAGATAGCTCTTCATAGAAATTACAAGGTCACTAATGGCTGTATGACAGACAAGTTCACAGTGCTTTGCTGGGTTAGTGAAAAATGGGTGGATATTCGTAGAAACAAGCAATTGCAAGTCTCTTAATGACACTAGAGATTATTTTGAAGCAGTAACAAGCTACAATTAATCAAATCCGCAGAGTGAATGAGGCACTCTTAGAACTGTTTCTCTCAGACATCATATAGATAATAGTATACATTGGTTGCTGTGGGCGTCTCCCAGAAATAAACTATATATATTTAAAGTGACAGTATGAATAGAAATAGATAGGTAATGGTTTATGGAATAATGAGAAAGGAGCACATTAACATCAAGAGACAATAAAGTTTGGATATTGTTTCCCTCTACAGTAGCACAATCTCTGTCCATTCATCTTATCATGAATAAGTGTGTCCCCATTGTGTATATTTCTGTATAAGATAACACTTTCGTTGTTTGTAGATGACCCAGATCTCCTCCAAGGAGCTTCACTTTGTATTGTGTCATATGTTCTACACATGTGGGGAGAAAGTCAGGAAAATGAGGTGGCTATTAAGTGCTTTTCTCTCCACTAGTACCTCCCTACCGATAAGGGGAGGCAGTAGGAACAGCCCTGTGTTTGGACGGGCCCTTTACCAGCACTGTGACAATCTGATCCGGGAAATACACTGTGTGTTGTTAGTTTATCGCGAACCAGCTACAAGTATGCTGGCTGCTCTCCAGGCATGACTCAAGGTGACGGCATCAACACAAACGCGCAAAGTTACAGTCTGGATCAATAAAGGCATATTGGAGGCATACAGGGCACACAGCCACTTATGTGCTATTCTGTAATGAAACTAAATAGAAGGAAAAGCCGTGTTAAAGCCAGAACAACAATGTATGCTGTGTGTACGCTGCTCTGTCAAGAACAAAAGCAGCAGATCGCAATCACGTCTGTTCCCCTCCCCTTAGCCCGACATGAGATCCCCAGCAGAAATAATCATTTCTCAGATATGTCACGTGAGAAGTGCTCAGTGGGCAACAATGAGACGAGGGAAACTCACAGAGCGGCACACACAAACCCGCTCTCCTTCTGAAGAACTGCTGAATAGAGATTGCAAGTGTTGATAGTATTCGGTGGCAACAATGTCAAACTAGACATACTGTACTTCAAATTAGAGGGGTGTGTGATGCATTTCCTGGACTGCATGAAGAGAAAGAGACAGAGGGCAGGGTGAAGAATGGTATCGCAGGGCAATGCTTGCGTCGTGAGAAGAATTATAGTTCATATCTTTGCAGCTACGCTCGTGTTCCCCTTTGTATTCAGTTCTTCTTCCCCTTGCTTTTATCTTTTAATGCAACCATTCGTCTCATTGTCTAACACTGGCAGAAAAAAATAAGACAGCATCCCATTTCCTTGCAAGGGCAAATAAATCATAAATTCTCCTTCGCATGCCTTTGTTTAATCTATTCTAGATTCACGTGTGTTCAGTCGGTGTTCAGATACACTGTCTGCTTGTCATTAAGTGAAACAAATGAACAATTTTAATGAAATTCTCTTTCAGCAATGTAAAGGCATTAACCTTATTAAAGACAAGGTCATTTATCATGGGATATTGACAAAACAAAAGGCTTTTTTTCTGTCATCACATGATTGAAAGGCGGTGAACTGAACTGCCATCGTGTGATGAGAGGCACAGTAAAGGGCGGGTCAGTAGCAATCTGATTACGATGTGATTTTGGTGTTGTTTTGCACTCAAATCTCCTGCCTGCTCGGGCTGGGTCAAAAGTGCAATGGCAAAAACGTGTCTTATGTTGTCGGTACTTTGTACGTGCATGTCGGGCATCGGGTCAGCTTCCTAACACCTTCATTTTTACCACACATGTGACTGTGAAATACATGAATGGTCACTGTGTGTTTCGCTGGGCGAGGCAGCTCTCCTCATGGAGAAAATTCCTCCACCACTTTTTATTTTAATAAAATTATACAATAAGTGTGTTTGGCCAAGTACTTTACATTCGTTTAAATATATGTATTGTTGTAATGTTACTTGAAATATTTGAATACTACCACTATTGGCAGGCACATCGGTATCAGCGGTTCGTAATTAATTTGTAATTTAATTGTTGTTTTAGCCTGGCAGTGGTTTTAGTTTACATTTCAAGTTTAGCACAATCAGAGACAATACATAGTTCGTATATATATATATAAACTTTTGACCATTTCAGCGAAAAATCTCCTCCTGAAGACATGAGTAGACCACATTGTTCATCATTCCTGTTTCTGTTGCTGGGCACATTGATTAAAATCAGGCAAGACTTTATTTATTAAAGTAAAATGCATTTTTAGAGAGGCACTTTTGGCATCACTATGTGAAAATGTTCCACGGGAAGACCTCCATTCTTTGTTTTAAATGCAGGACGTGTAGAGTAAGCAGTTTATTTTGCATTATGCATTGTGCTGTAGCGGCTAATCACTTCCATTAAGGTCCTGTGCATCTGTTCTCCCTCACTCCAAAGCCCATTCGGTCCTCCAAAGAATATTTTATGTTTGCCTTTTAGACTCGTTTTTGTTGTCGTCGTTAAGAATAACCAAGATTTTTATTAATAAGATCTTATGAAGGAAGCTGATCCATTGATCTGAGAGACCATCAAAGTTGATGATCAGAATCGGCAAAGACTTTGAATCCACAAATGCCACCAGTTTTCTTTCTTTTTTTAACACAATAAGCTGTTATAATATGTTGCTTGTGCTTTTGTGTTTCAATAGTATGATCCTCATTGCCGGTAATTTACTTTTGACTCCAATACATAGACCTTTACATTGTCACTCACATTGTGATGGCATATCTTCCAACATGCATTACGTGAACAATTGGGTTATAAACAACTTGTTTTGGCTTTAGAATGAAGGCTGAAGAGAATTTCTGATTTGTACTAAAGATATACATTTTACAGTGCCATCTGCTCACACAAATATGTTCACCCAGGTGCAGTTCTCCCAGGTAAATAAAGTACTCGTGTAAATACTGGTTTACTCGGGAAAGGGTGTTGGTGGATTTATTTTAATATGTCTTTTTACATGTGTGTAAATTAAGCCTCTTAAACATTTCAATGAATTAAAGCTTTACTTTATTACTTCACTGAATTTGACCTTAGATGTGCCCTTGGGCATACGTCTGACATTTGTACAAAATCATTTTAAAAATCTTTGGTGGGTTATCATTACGGTAGATGATACCAATGGTTTTTGTTGCTAAAGCCACCACAGTGGAATACAAATACTCGTGATTTCCCAAGCTCTATGGGGCGTCATAGCACATTTCATTTGATTCACACCAAAAAAAGGTCAACAAAGTGTGATGTTCCTTTAAAAGGAACTATAAATCTAAATGTATTTTGAATTAAAAATACATAAAAAAGATAATTCTAACCTTGCTCTAAATCTGCTGGATGTGCTGTTCACCGTTTCAATGGTGGTGATAATGTCACCATTCTTTAGAATCATAATGCCATACCAAATCAGGATTTGGCAATATGTGCAAAGAAAGATGTTTGGAGTCTTTCACCTTTCTCGGCTCACAGAAGAAGTGTTGTGTCAGCTGTGGATTTATTTTGAATCAAGCCGCGGCTTCATTTACGCCTGTTTTTGATGAGTGGGCTGTCATTGTGTGAGTAATCACTTTCATTAACGCTGTCGTTATTAGCCTGGCGAATGCAAAAAGGAGGACTTGGTTCTGTCTTTGTGTAATCTTCAATGAATGAGCTGACTGTTTTGACATAACTCAGCGTTACGTGAAATATAAAAAAAAACAGTGTCTTCTTGATGTCAAGCTATGTATCAAGAGACCGCTTTCAAGACGGCATTATTAAGGGGAAAGGATGCAAGCCGGTGTGGGAGAAGCAGATGAGGCACTCCTGAGACCTGACTTTGGAAATCCAGGGGTTTAGCGGCTTGAAGTGATCACTCAGGGGCAACGCGGTGGGTTTCTGCTTACTCTACTACCTTTCCCAAACGGACAGCAAGGGAAATTTAGCAAATAAGGACATAGATTAAGGTGGGGAGAACTAGGACAATAGAGTAAGAAGGAGGAAAGTGGAGGTAGGAAGAGAAAGACGTCTGGGCGAACTTCTTGGAAAGCTGATTTAATTTATAATCATAGTTATTTCTCATGTATGTGCTACACTATATATTCATATTGATGGCTGTTGCATTGAACTTGTTATTCGCTGAATAAAAAATGATTCACACATAATTCACTAGTTTGAGGATTTGGAAGAGAAAATTTCAGAAAAACTAATAATGTTTGCAGGCACAGCATCGGTTTTACTTACTTTACTGCCTAATGGGAATTCAATTTAATAGATAGCTAGTATCATTCTATAAGATATTATTGCATTTTTTTTTTAGTTCAATTGTCCCTAATTTACCATTTATTCAGGCCCTTCTACACTACACAAGAACCCTCATGTTGAAACCAGTCCAATATGGAGGACTAATTGATCAAAACAAAGTCATAATTACAATTATTGTGATGATCTGGGCTCATTACCTCCCCTGCTTGCAGGAATTTGTCCAAATGAGTGGGTGCTGACAGAACCACCCTTTGCCTTTCTAGACTTCTAATTTCTTGGTGCCACGTGTGCATCATTTGTCTTCGACAGAAATCTATTCTGAATGGAAGGCTTTCATTAAGTCATCCAATAATGAGCCTGTTTGTCAAGAACAAATGCCAGGTTGCTGTAGGAAGTCATTGAAGGTCAGATTTTCCACGGTCAGTCAACATGCTCCTCTGTTCACGCACATTCCAAAAAGGAAAAGCCAATATCTGTCTCTTTGTAAGAATACATGAAATTAAGAAATGGGCATGGTGTGTGCACATGGAAGCTCTGCATGTATCATTATGTCTCTGTAATGTAGGCAATTTCGAGTGTTGGGTTTTTCCTTTTCCTCTTTTTCCCCACCCGAGTTAGCTACAGGATATACATTTTTAATTGACCCCCGAGGTCTGCTCAAATGTTAACTCGTTTTGCACTGTGATGGGGGTTCTACTCCATCTGATCAATACACCAATCCCAGCAGGGTTTGTCAGCAGGTCATCTTGTAGCAGTGATAGCAGCTTTTTTTCTGAGCTTCTGTCTCCGTAACAGAAAGGCCACATGCCAAAGAAATAATTAGTCTGTTGGATGGATGTATTTCTGCAAAAATTGGATTTTCTGATGATGAAGGTTGTTATGAGTGCGCCAACCTCCTGTGGCATGAAACCACTAGATAGAGTTGGCCTTTAAGAAAAAGTTTTAAGTAACTTTACAAAGACAATCCACTCAAATTATTATACAATTGTTCTTTAAATGGCTTTACGGTCTTAATACTGGCATAGTGCATGGAATGATGTTTAACATTATAGTAGTTTCCCCAAGATCACCCAAACCACACCCTCGGGCAAGCAAGGCTGATATTTTATATATGACTTGTGGCGCATCAGTCACCAACGCGTCATGGGCTCACGTGATGTATTACGTCATTTGAAAAACAAAGGAGACAGCTAGCATGTACGGTGGAAGCTTGCAGGGAGAATGTCCTGAACTATATAATACCAAACAAAGCCTGGTTGAGTTCTGAGCACAACAGTTAATTTAGGTAATTCCTAATCAGAGCACAGTCAAATTTTCCCATAGAAACATTATCAGCCATCCAAAAAATCCAAAAAAAAAAGAATAGAAGTGTGTATAGCCATATTGTCTAATATTGGCAAAGCTCTTGCTCTTGAAAATAGCCTTGAACAAAAGTGAGGAGACATCCTTGAGTTCATTTGTGTTTTTTATATACACAATTACAACCTGAGAGCCTGATATACAAGAATGTGTGTAGACAGACTTGTACTTTTTTGAGTTAGTTGAAATAGTTCGATATGTGATTGTGATCATAGATTTGTGGCTCTTTAAACACCACATTAATGCTGTATGTATGTGACTGAATGAAAAAGGTATTTAGTACTATTGCTGTGTCATATATGTCCCATAGGTCATTCCTAAAAAAAAAAGATGTTTTATATCTGGGGTCACGCTTGCTCAGCTAGAACCATAAATAAGCCACCTTGCACAATAATTCCCAGACCAAGATACATATCCTGCGTAGACAGCACAATCCGATTGTCTCCTAATACGCTATCACAGGGTATCCGCTCTGTGTGGTTCCTGGTGAATCACCACATTGTGAAGAATGGATACAAGAGATGCATTTGGATTGAAATAGATAATCGTGTAATGTGCGTGTGTGCATGTCTGCATGAGCTGTGTCGCGGTCGCCTTTTGAGTGACGGCGGGTGATTTTTGCATTTCTGCCGTTCATGTGGAAGTGCAGCGTACCCAGTGCGCGCCGTGTCGTCTCAGCTTAACGTGTTCTCCCAGTGTAACCACGGTCTTCAACGCCCGCTGTAAAACACCGGGGGCTCCACAAAGTCATGTTCTCTTGCTTATGGTGCAAATTTGCGAAATTTGTGTGAGCATATTGTTTTGCTTCGTAAGACAACAGTCAACCTGCATTTTTTAAGCGTCAGTAAAATAATTAATACTTGGAAGCCTGAAAAAATGTATCAGTTATTTGAGATCACACGAACCATAACTTTATTGGAGGGTGATTCCCACGGGGCACTCCGTGCCTGTATCTCTGTATCTTGTGTTAGGACTCCTTGATGACAGTAAGCTTTTCTCATCCCCATCCACAGTAGTTATCACTGTCCCTATTAACACAGAGCATCAGTAAAAAAAAGCCAGCAGTCTCCAACAGATCTTATCAAGGTTGTCCCTTGGATAGCGTGGAGGAAAATAAAACCGATAAGAGATCTTCCATAACCTAATTAGCTTTTTATCACACAATGCAATTACAAAATCTTCAAGCTGTTTGTGTAAGAGCAACACTTTGAGGGAACTAACAATAACAAAGTGGTCAATGCCGCTGGGAGAGCAATGGCCCTTTTTGGTCTCTTCAGCTATAGGCCGTACATCAATAGTGAGGGTAAATCAGAGGAAGCAATGTGGTTCATTTAGCATCCATTGATAAATGGCAGCCCAATGCAGAACATACCACTCCGGGGCCAGAGCACCAAGCGAGATGCTGATAAGAGAGATTAATGGTGTTGTCTGAGTGGCTGGCATAAGATCAGTGCTTGAGCAACCCAAATGTGTCTACTATCTACAGCAGGGCCGTCAAACATACGGCCCGTGGGCCGTATTGGGCCCGCTGGATGACTTTGCTAGTGTGAGAATTACAGAAAGACATGAATTGCATTTCCATAAAAGTAGCGCTATTCCTATTCAGTCCACTGGTGGTCGCGCTGTATGGGTAAGCGCAAGCCATAGAGTCGCAGTGAGAAACACCCAGAGATCTACAGCAGTCCAAGCAGTAGCCCTCGCTTGAAAATGAGGGTGACCTCATTGCTTTAGGACTTAGAGAGAAGACATATATTTTTCTGTAGAGAATTTATTAGCAAAATTTGCCTTTCACACACGTTAGCCTTTTTAAAGATATCATCATCCTGACCAACATTGACAGCTTTTGAGGCTTCCCAAAATAACATTATGAAGACCTACACGTGTTATTTACAATGTAACAAGGAACCAACCAGAGAGCCGTCACTGGCAGTTCTCTCCTCGGACCTCCTCCCGATGTATATTTACACAAATGAATATTGCACTTTCTCATGCCAACAATGAAATGCCCACCCTGAAAAGGCCTGTGAGCAAACTCAGTGCCTTACAGAGGGTCTTTGATATTGAGAAGGACAATTTCTGCCACCAGTTACAAGGTCAGTGTGGTACGCTGCAGCCACAGCCAATGACAAGGGAAGGCTTCAGCGTGTCCTCCGCTCTGCAGAGAGGGTGATTGACTGCAATCTGCCGTCCCTCTGGGACTTGGTTGCTTCCAGGACCCTCAATATTAGGTTTGATTGTTTGTATTTGTATTGCACAAACATATTAAAGATAAATACATCAATGTTATAATGGTAATAATTCAATTTGGCTACTGACTCATTTACCTCAGCTCCCTCAGTTGCTGAATCTGCCATAGAGAGCCTTGACCAAGATGATGACATAATGACATACTCTTTCTGTGAGCCTGCACAGGGGGGGTCTGAAAAACAAAAATACTAGTTACATCATTTTCTGAACGTTGCTGCTAACTACCAAATAAATATTATAGTTATGGCAAAAGAAGTTTGTGATTTGTTATTGAACATGAGGAAACTAAAAAAAAACAAGTCTCTTTGCCGGTCCCAAGCCCGGATAAAGGAGAAGGGGTTTTACATAGAGCTAGTGATCGTGTGATCAAAGTAGGCAGTATGTGGTCCCTTAACTAAAATGAGTTTGACACCCGTGATCTACAGCATCTGTATCCCTGCAAAGCTCTGAGCTGGATCAGGCATAAGGACAGGATGTCACATGAATAAATAAAGCGACAAGAGCAGGAAGGTGTAAAAAACGTCCCTCTGACCATACATTCAGGTCAATGCACAAAACCTGCATTAAGGCGAGACGTATGGAGAGACGGCGCAAAAGAGGGAAATACATTTTTTTATAAATAAATCAAAAGGTTAAGCAGAGTAAACAGAGACTTTGAGTCACAATCACACAAAATATGGAAATATTTTTGTACGGTGTCGAAAAATTTGCATGGAAATTGCATTTTGGTCCTATGCTCTATTGTGTGCATGAGTGTGTATGTGGCATAAGGGTGGTCTATTATCACCGTTGTAATCTCACCACTGAAGAGAATCAAGCTCTGAGTTGTGGATGTGATCTACTTTTTCTCACTTGGGCTATTCAAGTGCGGCCACAGCATTTCATCGGCAAAAACTCTACCGCGCAATCAATGATGAAATACTGTCATGTGCAGACAAAATCACTTTTTACATGTTCATTCTTGTGTGTCATGTAAAAATGATTTTAGCAATGGTTGAACACCGAGGTTTGTTTTGTAAGAAAAAAAAAGAGCTAGAAACCCCAAAATGTTGGTGTGTTGGTCCAAATAGCTGAAAAACGGAGTTTCCTTGGTGACGGAAATTTCCAGTCCAACCTGATAATCACTCACAATGCGAGCAACACAGAGTGCCTATGATTTCAGGGTTAGGAGCAAACACTGACTGCCGGGACGAGAGCACCCCCGGAACATCTGGGCTGGCTTGACAGACTTATTTATTGTCACACAACAATACATTTGAAAATATCAGTAGAATCAATTGAGCTCGTCTCAGACTTATTGGACTTACACGGCTGCACTATCCAGACACAACATCCCACAGTAAGGTATTGTTTAGTGTTATATCTCTGTTAGAATAAAGGTACTGAAAAATTCACTGATTAATTTGTTTACTAAAACCCTACCAAAATGTCCTTATATTGGAGCACCGCCTAAATGCAAATGGGGAAAGATTTGAGTTGATTAAAAGCTTAGGTTATGTGCACTCATAGCATTGAAGCTTCAGAAGCAGTAAGAAGATGTTGTCTGCCAGGCAACACGCAAGCCACCCTACCTTGGTGCTGGTTGAATGTGCTGTAAGCAGCTTGCGTGGAAAGCCCCAAACTCCTTTTATATTTTTGTGTCCTGCTTTTGATTTACATATAATCCTTTTCCTAATTTCCTAAAAAGCTACTAGAACTGATCATATCTCAAAGAAAATGCAGTAAATAAAACACTGTGTATTATTAAGGGAACACTGGATATGGAATGTTGAATTTTCAAGTATGCCAGCTTGCAAAGCTTAACAGGGTTGTTATCTTTCTTCTCTGGCTGAAAATGAGATTTGCTGCATGCAACACCAAGCTCTCTCCCTGGTGAAGCAATGCCCTTTGTGAATCAAATCAGAAATCTACTCACTTTGAAATCATACAACAAGCTAAATTAGGCTCTTGTACGGAGATACTATACATAACAATCATGATAATAACATATAATGTGACGTGTCTTTGCTGTTTTGTGAGCGCTGCCGGCCTGTTGCTATAGTTTGAGAATGTCTGACCTAAGCCATTGCTGCCAATGAAAAAGTGGTGTCTGTAGCCATGGAGACAGATTCTCGTGCCTTGTACACAAGATGGGTGACGTGAGCTCACTGCATCCCACTGAGGGTGAACTATTTGGCAGGAGATTTTATAAACAGTTTTATATGAATAATGACACTGTCAAGAAAACAAGAAGTAAATGTAGGTACTTCAAATGGTAATATTTCTGGCATCTCACACTGAAATGATTTGCTGCTTTTAAAGCTTGCTGCATCATTGTAGAACCATCTGACCAAATGTTTTTGACGTCTTGTCTATCAATGCAAAATGTTCAGATGAATCTCTCCTTATTAAGTCCAATACCACACATATCCGCTTTAAAACTGCAATATGATGTTGACTTTCAGTGAGTGCTGTGTGTGGAATAGACGTATAGGACACTTTCCGACCAAACAGCCAAACACTGGTGCCTGTTTGTGAGTGCTTTTTGTGTTTTGTTTGTTTTGTCCATAAACGCATCACATGGTTAATTTAAAATGGTCTTATCTGTGCCGGCCAGCCTAAGAGGTTGGAGTGTGTGTCCAATGGGTATAGCTTTCTTGTTTTCATACAACCAACTCTCAACTGATGCATGTGGGAAAGAAAATGTTATACCAACGTTGTTGTTACAGGAATATTCAAAGCATTCAAGTCTATTTTAAAACATTATTATTTCTTTTTTTTAGCAGTAGGAAGGATGAGAAGTTTAAATGTGAGACGGTTTTAGTATTGCAGTTCAGCTATTTTACGTGTCGTTCCTTCGAATTGGTTTTGAAGCGTTGACAGTTATGACTCCAGAGCCAGTTCATTTCATGCGACGCAGGTATCAGTGGCTTTATTTACTGAGGGGACCTGCGGGAAACACGGTTGCCCTGTGGCTTAGCACTTCCATGTTTCTGCCTTTTATCTTGAATCTAACCATTGCTACTGTTATAATTGAAGTGCTAGTTGCACCGATAAGAGTCTGCACCACTGCAACTGGCAGAAGGATGGGCTTTGTCTCTGATTGATCTTCACGGTACGGAGACCTCCAGCTAGACGTTTCCACCCCTTACAGCGGTGTCATTTCCAGTCGTCATGGCAAAGATTCGGCCACATTAAGAGCTCAGTCACGTTCTTGACCATCTGCATCCTGCTGGTTAGTTAGCTGATCATTCAAACCCAGAAAATGGTATGCTATCGATCGGAGGGAAGTCTATAAGTGTCCACGTCAATACTAAAGTGTTTTGCATGTGATTCAGAGTGCTTTACAATGGTGTTCACATTACGCTTTACAGATACAGCATGCAGTTGCAAATGTATCAATTCCCTCCATGCTCTGCCCAACATTTGAGGGTCCCCGATTACCCTGATGCATTACTCATAGTCAGTCGGTTGACCGTGGGAAGAAATGGGGTGTAATTTAAAGGGCGTGGAATAGAGCCATGGCCTGTCTTGGAGTGCAGCCTAAGGAACATGTTCAAATGAAACCACCCTTTTTGTGATCTGCCTTGCATTTATCAGCAGCATTGCTCTAATGGGAATGTCATTGGAGGAGGAAAGAAAACGTCTTTACAAAAGTAGCCGTGATGGAGATGGAGAGCCGTGTAAAGATTAACCATATCTCCAAAAGAGACCTGCAGTCATATTAGAAGAGGGAAATTGTGTTTCTCAATATGTGTCCTATGTATCAGACTACACGAATGGCTGTGTAAGGTCGTACAGGCCGAAGGCTCATTGGCCTCACCAAGTAACTGATGCAGGATCAGTCGTCCTGAATGACCAGTGACTTTAGGATCGCAGCTGGTAGATTGCAGAATGATGGAAAGTTGATTTATGACGGTGACAGGTTGGTTGTAAAGAGCAGCGTTTCCCTGCTTTCAGGCAGTAGCCAACACTAAAATAAATGACTGTACTGGTGAAAGTAAGCCAGCAATGTGAACGACTGGTTATCTGGCAATAACTATTTTCTAATGAAGCATTGTTAAATTGTACTTAGCGGCTGGCTAGTTAGCTAGCTAACTGTAGCTCGCTATTTCCACCCAGTTATGCAATGCTTGTACTATAAAAGAAAGGCACAGCTGGATGGCAGTGCTGGTTACGCCCTCCGTTCCTTTATTTCGCAGCGAGGGGAGGGCACGGCCGTTTAGGGGTTTGAAGACGCAAGGGTCTGCAGCGGCTAAATTTGAGTATTTACAGGGGCTGCAGTCCATCTCCATTGCTGGCCGGAACTATACTGACGGCAATTTATTTCATTGTGTCATGTTGATATAGTCCAAGCTACTATAAGTGGAACATTTGGCGCTGCTGTGTTGAGGCTTTGGTCATCCCAAAGTGGGTTTAGTATCATCTCTCAGCCCTATGCCCACTTTTAATTATCTCCAGAATGATGGACGAAGATATTTTAATTCATGCTTAAGGGGAAATATATAATTATCCTTTTTCACTGCAGACGTTTTCACTCGTCATAGCAGAAGGAGCACAGGGGTCATTAATATTCTCAAAGTGTCCCAACATTATTTTATTTTATTATTTGCGTTTCCTGCTTTATCAAGGTAAAATAACTCCTGTGGGAAAAGGCTTTTAAGAACAAATAACATATTTAATGTGATTTCCAAAATTGATTAAAAAGGCCAAAGGAAAATGACTTATTAGCTCAAAAACACACTATCCAAGTTCACATGAATTAATCAAGGCAAACCTTCCCTTCGCATTTGGTTCGAATATACCTCTCGGCACTTAGGCATTAGCGTCACCACTCAAATACGTTTATTGCTTGATACAACAGGACACAGATACACAAAAAAACACACATGTACCCACATAATCACACTCACAGACTTGCAGTATGACCCTGCGCTCACATAAGTGGACACGTCCCTGAGGCAAAAGAGATCATTGCACTGTGTGTGCAGTATTTAACAACATCCAGTGCTCCTTGGGATTTGGATCATTCTTTAGCTTGTGGTTACAGTCATCACACCATACAACAGTGTTCCAAAATGTTTTTTAACACGTGTAGTATTGTGTTAGAGTGCATCAGAATAGTAATGTCTATTTATATAATCGTTATTTCGCTAACTTGTTGTGATACTGTCACAATATTTGTCAACATATAACACCTGGAAAGGTACACACGGCTTCTGTGGTAGTTCCCGCTACGGTGGGTGTCTCCAGAATCACATTTTGCCATGATATTTAGGGTAAAAATGCAACCAAACAAATGAAAAAACACTTATTGTAAAGGTAAGCTCCATGACACCATAAATGTATAAAGACAGAAAGGAGAGAATCTGAAAAAAGAGTCTGCCTGCTGAGTTTGTAAATAATAAAGACGCTTTTGATTGTATCAAATTTTCTTAAAAGCAGTTTGAAGTTGTGTATTTTATTTTAGACACATTTATTTTTACGCACAGATAACAGAGTTTATTTTTTATTAATCAACAAATCTATTGAACAATTACAAGCATGCTCCCAAAAAGCAAAATCCATCGCATGGTAAGGGGAGTGAGTGTGTGCTCAAGTGTTTGTGTGTGTGTGGGGGGGGCGGGGTGTTGGAGAAAATAAGAGATTTTTTTAGTTAGTCTTAAAAGAAGAGGAAAGCCTTTTAAAGAAGATAAATCCTTACAGCAGCAGTAAAATACAGCAACTGTTACCTTATCACACAAAAGCCTGACTGGCAATCTCAGAAATGGTAGCCGGAGCACTGGTCCCTTAACTAATAAAGTACAGTTTACCAACCTTGCAGCAGTTATGTTACACAGGACTAAACAGGACTCTGAGGTTCATAAAATACACGATCGGATGTTTTGTTTTTTTCCAACCACACTTTGAAGTCTTGTTATTCCAGAATAAGTTAATGTAATAAGCTCGATCAAAATGATTAATTTTATTATTTTTTTCAAGTTGCTCTGTCGAGAATGTTGGCTGCCTAATCATTTTTGACATCTTAAATCTTGGCGAGGAGAGAAGAAGAAAAAAAAACAATTTACACTATGAGATGGTTACGGCTGATTAAATTATATCGGAGTCCAGAGCCTGATAATTGCTGCTGAGGTCAGCCAACCTGACCCAAGAATCAACTTCTTAACTACCCATCACTGCCATGCAAGAATTATGGGCTACGAGCACTTGAAGCATAGATTGTAGCATCCGAACAAAGTGGCTTGGCAGAGTAATAAAGGACGCTCATTTCACAAAAACCCGCAGCTGTTTGCTAAATCATCTGTTAAAGAAATCATAGTCAGATTTCTGTTTTAAATAGAACGTGTTAATGCACATATTTAACTACTCACTGAACAGATGCTGGCTTCTTTTAATTAAGCAGCCTCTGAGTTTTGTTACTTCATGGCGAGTGCTAATGCAATCTGCTCCGCAAACCTCTAACCATAGACACTAAACATTTTCCACGTTTCTGGAGGGGTTCCAATGGCCTTTAAGCATTAAGCTATGAAATCAGCAGCTTGAATCCAAGTTGTACCATCAAACTTCAAAAGTTGTAATTATAAAGTATGCAGTTATTAAATTATGCATTATTTTTGCTATGATACTTAACCCTCCTATTACCTTTGGGGTCAATTTGACCCCATTCAATGTTTAACGTCTCTAAATAATATATTGACATAATTTTTTTTGCTTCATATTTCATGACTTTTCCTAATTTATTGGGGACAACTGGGTAAACATAAAATTAACAAGAAGATATGTTTTCAATTTCCTGTACACAACTTGTACGCATCGGTGTTCTTCGGGGTCAATTTGACCCCAAGCTGTTTTCCACTGTGTAAAACATAAAAGAAATATCAACATGTTTCACACATTGGTTCTGGTTGTTTTGGATGATATTGAGGTCACTATAACAAACAATTGTCTACAATCCAGGCCCCCACGTGACTGTGGATGAATGTCTTGTTGCATTTCGTGGCCGCTGTCCCTTCAGACAATACATACCGAGCAAACCGGCCAAATACGGTATCAAAATATGGGCAGCATGTGATCCAGCTATGCCTGGAATATGCAGGTGTACACTGGTAAATCCCCTGGGCAAGCACCTGAAAAAAATCAGGGCATGAGGGTGGTACTTGACATGGCTGAAGGACTGAATGGTCATAACATTACATGTGATAATTTTTTCACATCATATGCCCTGGGTGAAGAACTGCTGAAAAGAAAGGTTACCATGTTGGGGACAGTGAGAAAAAACAAGCCAGAGCTTCCCACTGAGCTGCTTGTGATGAAGAACACGGCGGTAACATCTTCAATGTTTGCCTTCACTGACAGAGCCACTGTCGTCTCCTATTGCCCCAAGAAAGGGAAAAATGTCCTGCTGATGAGCACCATGCACAAAGATGCTGTCCTGAGCACCAGAGAAGACAGAAAACCACAAATGGTCTTGGACTACAACAAGACAAAGGGAGGGGTAGATAACCTGGACAAGGTCACAGCCACATACAGCTGCCGACACATGACTGCCCGTTGGCCCCTTGTAATTTTCTTCAACATCATTGATGTGAGCGCCTACACTGCCTTTGTAATATGGAGTGAGATAAACAAGGACTGGAACAGCGGAACACTGACTCGAAGGAGGATTTTCCTGGAGAAGCTGGGTTATGCGTTGGTGAAATCTCATATCGAGAGAAGACAGTGCCTTCCAAGAACATCAACTGCTGCTGCAACTGTTGTGAAGGACATCCATACAGACGCACACTGTGCAGCTCCTCCAGTGGTTCAAACTACAGGCAGGAAACGTGGTTGGTGCCAGGTCTGTCCAAACAGAAATGACTCCAAGACCAGTAACACCTGTCTGAAATGCAAGAAATACATCTGCAAGGAACATACATGCACTCTCTGCACATCATGTGTACAGTAGTGCAGACCAAAGGCTGGAAATGTACCTTCTGGTGGCCTGAAGGAAAGATAATATGCTGTTCATATTCTGTCAAACTAATTTTAGTGACTTTGTTTTTTTCACTATCTCATGCAAAACTATTTGCATACATAGCACTTAGTGTAGCATAGACCAATCTCAAATGTACTTTAATACTTGTGGAAATAAATACCTGTTATGTATTCCTTAGTGATGTTCTGATGATGATGATATTCTGTTTTACAAATCCTTCTAAATTTCTGAAATTGTGTTTGTTTTTCCTGGGGTCAAATTGACCCCGAACATAATCCATGTTACTATTCTTGATAACAGAAATTGTTTTTCATTCCAAATAATATAGATATAAAAAACATGTACTTAGACATAATATAAAGCCATTAAAACACCAAAAATATATCTCTTTCCAATTTTAGATCAATCAGTGAGATTTTAATGGTGATCTGCATATTTCGCCATAGTCGCGAATATTCTGGATGTATCAGGGGAGGGGGGGGGGTGTATTTTTATTTATTTAAAGGGCTATTTAGGTAGTCAACAAACAAACAAAGTACCTGACACTCAAAATCAGAAAACAATATTAACTCTAATCATTTTCTGAAGGTTTAAGTTGTTGGGGTCAAATTGACCCCAAGGGTAAAAGATGTTAGTAAATTTGAAGGTAATAGGAGGGTTAAGGGCTATACTTTTGACTCAATTCAATATGTATTACATTTTCAAAAGTTTAGAATACCAAATGAATGCAAAGTACCTCATTAGTGGCCAATAAATAGTGATTCTTTTCAAACCCCGAATCATAGCCAAATGCAATTTTGAGTTCATCTGAGAAAGCAAAAACCAAGTAACGTTAGATGATGGCATTTTTCTAACATTTTGAGTTCTAGCAAGGCAGCAGTGCCGTACCCTGTGGTCCGTGACATTGTTTGCGAGGCTTAATTAAGTCCACGCCCTTCTTGATGGAGTTAGTTAGAGTCATGAGCCCCGGTTGACTTTGGAATGGCTGAGTGAAGCACATTCTCGTTGTTACTTTAATTGTTTTTGGGCATTAATGGATCAGGACCCTGGATAAGTTAAGGAAAGAGTACAAGCAATTCTACCACTTCCAAAGAAAGACAACTGTTTTTCTTGGAGGGCTGACTAAATCCATTGGGTTAATGGAGACTTCGTCTTAGCCCATTCTTCAAACAATAGCATGCAAGCTGTTAATAGATGACCGTACCAAGCCTAATGTTCACCAGAAGGGAAAACGAGTTCTCAGTCCTTCGGTTTTAAAGATATGATTATACATTTATGAATGCACACTGGTCTTGTAAAATAAAAGGGATGTTTACATGGAAGATCCTCTCATTTCTAATGGCAAAACTGTTTCGTGGCCCTGAAAATTCAGTATGCCATCATAGTAAGTGATGAAACAACAGGTTTCAGATGAATATGCTTACGTTGTAGTTGGAAAGACTACATTCATGAAGAAGCCAACATAAATCCTGGAGGTAACAATTTCTTAATGCTTTGACTTTCTGCACAGTAACTAACAATTGTCCAACACACACACACACACACATTTAATGGAAGACAACAGTAGGCGGTCATGAGTCTGTGTGTCATGAGTCTGTGTGTGTTCAAACAAGAAAGGAAAAAAGAGTGGTGAGAACGAGCATCATTCTGCCTCTCTCGGTCTCTCTCTCTGTCTATATGCTCTGGAAAAGCCGAAGCCAGTTAGGCTTCATTTGCAGAACAAGCCTCTTAATCCCTGCAGCCTCCAGTGTAGAAAGGGGCATGAGGAGCATATGGGTGGTCTCTTATCCTTATTACAACATGGCACACACCGAATTTAGAAAATTAGAATGAATTGTCCTCTTTTTATTTTGTAAAAATCACTTTTTAAATCATTTCTTAACAAGAAGACTGAAAAGGGGTGAAAAAATATATGCTACCTCATGTTTATCCTTATATTTAAATGTTAAGAATGATCTCTTATTAGTTCAGAGATGTTTTTCTGTCTGTTCCCTGCTGCAGAAATGCCCTACTTTATGCTCACTGCTCATTCATGTGTTAGAGCTGCCCACTAAGACCACAGTATGCGGCTGCAGGTCTCTAAATAGCTCCACTTAAGCTGTTAGGGTTAGGAAAAAGGGATTATTCATTCACTTTCAAGGCAAGCGTTGCTGGATTTTTGACCTTCCAGTCAAACATTTGCTGCCATTGGCTTTTAGTTTGGTCCCTTTGACTACCTTTAGCATATATCATGACAAAACTGTAAAAACAGGAGACCATGCAGCTTAAGTGTTCTTACGAATACCAAATTACTCCATCAGCTGGAAAAATCCTTCCACCCTCCCTAAATTGATGCAGGAGTGCTTGTAGCCAGGAGTGAAATTGTCGATTTCACAAATGCGTAATCAATCATTTCATTTCTGTACTTTCGATATGCCATTTATGTAGTTGTTTTCATTCAAATTGTGATTTATCTTTTCCTAGACGGAAGTTTATTTTAAAAGCACCAGGTGTGTTTCTAGGATTCAAAGAGAGGGGAGGTTCAACGCGCAAGACAATTTTTTCTTTTTTTCCCTTGTCTCAGGCAGTTCACAGATCAATCAGAAAGAGTGTGATCTTGCTCTGTAGTTTCTCTTGCATTGAGTATATGATAACACAAGAGACTTGTAGGGTAACGGTGAAATTTGACAACCAAATATGAACTTTTTATTTGTTGGGGAAATTGTTCTCTGCATTGAACCCATCCCACACAGTGGGAGCAGTAAAGGTTCCCAGAGGGCAGTTAGGGGTTAGATGTCTTACTCAGGGACGCTTCGACATGGGACATGGAGCACCCGGGGTTTGAACTGCCAACCCTGCGGTTCCCAGCGCACCCTCTCTACTCCATCACCACCGTCGCCCCTACAAACATACTTGATTGATAATCTGGCCATAGTTGGCCAGTACCAGGATTGGGGATTATATGACATTTTGTTATCACTAGCATTACCTGATTTATAAACAACAACATTGTATAGGGAATAATATTACTTTTTCTAAACACTAGAGAGAGATGTAAATTGTAAATGTAAATTACTGTACGTGCGTCAATCCTCGCACCAAGTTACACTCACAGGTCAGCCACACAAAGGTCCCGATCTACAGCAGAGACTCGTTTGCCTAACGCAGGGCTGCAAATGTCAGAGATTGCTTTTACAAAGTCGATTCATTACACAGCTAGAAACGGAAGGGAGAGCAAGGGCAAAGCCCCTCATCTTGCATCGTCATTCAGATCACTTTTAGCCCGACACCCGTCTGCCACAGCCTCTAATCCACAGCTTTATTTTTGTTTATCTGTATTTCCTTTAGATTTATCATGACCAAGATCTTGTCTCATGCATTGATAATGTCTGTGCCCTCAGATCCTCCTAACGGGGGCAATGTATAATTTCTTTCTGTGGTGTGATCATTTGCATAACTAATCTGCTATTTACAATCATCAATTGCTTCATTAATTAGGTCAGTGATCAAAGCGGGATTTCACTCGGGAGAGGAGAAAAAAAAGGGATACATTTTGATAGCTCTCTGCTAGAGGTCTGCACAGTAACAACAAGAAATAAGAGCAGGGAGTTTGGGTTGAGATCTAACGCATTATTTCTCACGGAGAGCCTGCTGAGAGATACTGCACTCTTATGTAACTCAGCATCATTATGAAGACAGTCGGAGACAGCAGAGAGCCTCCATCTTTAGCCACTACCGCTGGCAGAACAGTCAGATCGCCCACGCCATCTACTGGTGGATAGGTGAGGGATTTTAACCACCTCTAATGACCACCAGTGGGGCTAAAACTAGCGGTCCTTTCAGGGACTGGATTTGAGGCTTTGAACCCTGATGGCATATATATCCACTATAGATATATATATCCACTATAGGCCAGTAGCATTAGTCATGTGAGACAAATCCAAGCGCTGGGACTTGCAGTGCTGCACTCCTGCTCCTTGGTCGGTGAAGTGTGATTTGTCTACTTTCCACATTCACCTGACCTTCCTCGTGACAAGGCATCATCTAAAAGGCAGGTTTGTGTGTGCTGGCCATTTGTGGTGTAGTGCTGACACGTACAATGCAACCCTTGAGCAGCACTGCTGAGGCCCCTGCTCCACTTCTCCAATCCTCCATCTGCTGGCGCCGCTACATCATAATCTGGAAACACCCAAGTCTTAAACAGGAAAGGTACACAAATAGAAAAGGATGACACATCAGTTTTATGTGTGCGTTTAAAGAAAAAGGCTTGAATAATGAAATATATACAAAACGGAAAAAGGCGTGATGAATTTGATAGGCGTGACTGGATTGAAAAATGAGTTTTGCTGTGCTTTAATTGCACATGTAGAGGTTTTTGCGCCTCACTGAGTTAAGCATCCTATTATTTCAAGAATTCACTTATTCTGTACAACCTTCTTAAGATAACCCTTCTACAAGCGGAGGGAGGGAGTGTTATATTGAGGATTTTAAACGTGAAATACCTAAACAACTGCAGGAACCATATATTAATTCATATACAGGTACTGCAGTATTTGCCGTTATCTACAAAACCCACAAATTAAAAACACGGACTGGTTTTCATTTTTAGCTTCATCCTGGAAAGGGATCCTCAAATACAGGAATCATTTTTTAATCTAGGTTTTTTTCATTGTGTATTACCGAACGTAAGGGGGACGTAAAACTAAGTCCCTAAAGGACACTCTTTAGGTAATTAGAGGGAGCTGAACATCCCCCCTACTTATGTGTCTCCTGCCCCTTTTACCTCCCCCTCCAGACTGTACAGACCCCCGGTTACTAACACAAGTTATTCAGCAGGCTTCCGATACATACATTTTTGACCCAATATGTGGTTAGATGAACAGCTTTCAGTCAGGTAAGGTATTGCAATTTACTCGTGTTGCACTTATTGCACTTATTGACAATGTTCAAAATGGTGGCGATTGCACATCCACACACATTGTGACTTTATGTATTGCATAAAGGTCTCTGAGAATGTCCCAGACAGACATGAGTACTGGGGTTGCTGTGGTGTTTGGAGGCATTGGACAAAACAAAACCTGTATTTTGATTTGGGGAAAATGTGGAGGTAGAAGCGAGAGAGTGAAAATGACAGATCAGGCAGCGGCGACCGTTGCCACAGATTTAGTGATGGCGCCGTCCCAACAACAGGTTACAGCCTCCAATTCTCTGGTGAGCTGCTGAACTGTAATTGCCTTCTGTTGCTCTTATCAAACTACTGCCACTTTCATGTCGTGCCTGCTTTCGCTGCCCTACTCTTACCCCTGGGAACCTCTTTAGAGTAAACAGAAACAATGCAGTTTTTCTTTTTGCGTTGAGTTTGCAAAGGTCCAATGATGCTGTGTTTCAATACACAGAAACCCTACGTGCTTTTGCAAAAAAATCCTGTGATGCACGAGGAGTATAGATAATTTGCAGGAAGATAGCTCAACGGGAAAGGGCATTGTAATACTTCAACTTATGCGGTGTGGGATAACCGGTGCAGTGAGACTAATAAGAGTCTGAGGAAAATGTCTCACTTGTATGGTCAAGAGGGGAATGAAATGTGGTTTTGTACGTATTACTACCAATTATTTTCTAACAAGAGCTTCTATCTTCCTTATCTCTCTCTACAGTGAGTTGGTTTTGGTGTCTGGTGTCAACTATATAAAGGACTTTTAAAGTGATTGTGATATAAATAATGGCATATGTTCTCATTTTTGTAGTGCAGGTATGGGCTTTGGTTTTTAGCGTCTTTGCAAAGTGTTTGCTAAATTATACTTTTACAGACAGAACAGTGTGCTGTGTATGCTTTTAGACAAATGTGTGTGATTATCTAGGGATTGATTCACGACATCCATTTCCAATGAATGGTAGAGACACAAAGGGAGGAAAGGTGAGGAAGAACAGGGTCAGGGCGATGTAGCAGAAATGAAAATGTTTTTTGGGAGAGAGTGAATGTGTGAGTGTGGGTGACAGTGATGCACCCCACTGTAATAGGTAAAGACATCCCAACCCTATTTGATTTATTGCTGGGCCAGAATGACATTTCGGGCATCAGGACAAGGAGCCAGCGTCCGGTCTTTTGTTTATTTTTGTTGTTTTTCTCATAGAGGACAAATCCTACATTCCTGTTGTCGGATTTCTCAGTTGAAGAAAAGTCTGTTTGCTTATCTGGCAAGAAGAGAAGAGTCCAGTCACTCTGGCTGAAAGGTAGGAACTGCTGGAAAAAATGGGTGAAAAAAAACAAAAAACCTTGTGCTCCATGACAAGAATCCCAAGTTGTTGCTGTCGTTAGATTGTTAGCATGTATGTATGTATTTATTCTTTGGTTGAGGCATCCCACGACCTGCAAAGGGCAATTCTGTTCTTTTAAGAAACACTTTTAAAGTGCAAAAAGGCCAACTGATAAGTCATGTGACTTGCTGAATGGACAGAGCAGACATTGCTTTTTTTGCGTTTTGATTTAGTCCTGGGCGCAAAATAGTTAAGAGACGATAAGTCAAAGAATATCCCAAGTCAGCATTCCAGAGCCATGGTGCCTGTGAAGTGAAGCTCACACACAATAAAACTAGAAACAAAGGTATTGAGAAATATTCTTGATTAGTTGAATGTCCCCATGCTGAATTGTTTACCTTTAGGCAGTATAACTAATCAAGTCAAATCAGAGGCACTAGAGAGCCTCAGTGTGCACAGTCTTCCTTGGGCTGCATGCGATCACCTCATTATTGCCATGTGCTCATCGTCTTCATGCGTGCATTGCAATTCATCACAACTAGTGAAAGATGTGACTTTTTGCAGATTAAAAAAAAAGAATAATGCAAGATATTCTATCATTTATTCTATTTGCGATTATCTTTTTGATAACAAACTACAGCTGACACAAGGGAGATAACCAACAGTGTGAAAGGATTATGAGGGGATGTGTGTTGACAAGTTAATAAGGTAACAAATCTGGGTACTTGCTGACTGGAGCATTGGTGTGTAACAATCCGTTTAACCATAAATGAACCCACAAGGTGGCAGTAATTTATTAGACCCCCTTGTCACTTTAGAAGTGGCTGTAAGCGAGAGTTAAGGTGGATTCCACGGCACCAGCAACGGGTTAAAACCTAAGGATCATGATGTTATTTCGTCCTCTTTTTCCATCACTAATCTTTGATCTCATGTAGGAAGTTTTAGAAGTTTTGTTTTTTTGCCAACACAATTCCGCCAACAATGTGATCATGAGGAAATGCCTGGGAAGTGTTTTAACATGTTCTTCTTGATCCAAAATGCCAGAACACTAAATCAGGCAGCCCAGAGCAAATATTCCAGTTGTTTTTTTGGCTTGGCCTCTGCAGTGGGTTTGCACAGCACTCTCGCTCTCCTTTCCTTTTTCTGAAGCACTTTGGCATTGATCCCTCATAGCAGCATACATTACAGAAATTCCACTGGGCCGAGGAAGCCAGTGTTAGTGAAATATTTATTACTTGCTTCCCTGCAGCCGTAGTGCTCGAGAGCAAGGCACCAAACCGTTCACAGGGGCCAACAGTGGAAGACTTTGTGTGGAATCAGCGGCTTTCAGGTACCGTGAATCGGGACGTTATTGCAACATGTTCCCGGCCAAGCCCTCTGAAGGTACATGGATGTTTATAACAGCACACAAGCTTTGGCCTCTGACTGCATTAAATATAGCAGAGATATTCCGTCATGCTGACTGTTCGGCATCTATTGGTTTAAGATTGATTCCACATGTCTTGAATCAATGTGAAATTAGATTTTTAATATTATATAGTAATTGCAATGTGCACAGTAGATTGGAGCTTTTATTTGTGGTAAAGTTTAATTCCTTGCCCTATACACCTTCAACCCTTCTGGTGAGTGGAAGGTGTCCTTACAGGTTCTCCCCCCAAAAACGTCCTTGCCTCTGACTTTAAACAAGACAAGGTTTCAAAGTTGGAATGTCAGAGAGAAGCTCCACATTCAACACCTGGGAAATGACTAAGATGCTTTACATTTCCGAAACAGATTTTCTCCTTCTTTAACTTGGTTTCGAGATATTTTTTGATTTTTGTCTTACTGCTGACCACTGGTGTGAAATTTCAGTCAGCCTATAAATCATAATCAGGTCTCTGATCAAAATGAATAATGATATCTGGCCAGGGAGGCTAGTTCTCCTTTTAGAAACACAGCCTCTTGGAGATAAGCAAAACAACTATTTTCCTTCCCCTTATCAGTGCGAACTGCATAATGTAATCTGACTCGATGGCATATCAGATCCATCACTCCGTCCTGGCGAGGAGGGAGGGGGCGCGAGAGGGAGGGAGAAATAAGGTGGCAATACTTAACAGATGTAGGAAAAAACTAAACTCCAGTTAAAACATATTTAGCTGCTCCTTATTGCTATTTAATGCATATATGGGCAGAATTTATACATTTGTTAGTCACAGTTTTCAAGGTTTGTATCGAATTAGTTTAATGGGGATGTTATTGTGACCCGTGACAACAATTACAATCATAAAACCTGTACATTAACAACTAAACCTTTAAGGAAATGCTGTAGCGGCAGTTCACCAACTACACAATAACCTCACAATTTATTCTAACAAAAAAGATAAAAAAATATAGTTTGCTTTCTGCCAGTTGAAAGGGCTTCATCGGAGGTCATCATCATTAACATCATTGTTAATCACAGATACAAAAAGATGATGGCAACCTAACAAAAGTAAGGTTTCAAATCGTTACATGCTTAACCATTGACTATGATAAAAGCATTGGGAAAAAAAAAATGTTGAGCAATTCAGGAGTTAAAGGAAGGTTACGATGAAATTAAATAAATTAACTGGAAATATTTCCAGTTAACTTGCTAATTTCTGTTGATGAAATATGATACAAACAAACCAGCTAATTGAACAATTGAACAGTCAAAGGCTGGAAATGAGAAGCGGTTCGTCCTCTATCTGCAATCAAGCTGCCAAATTTTACAGAAGTTAATCTGCTCTAAACAAAGGTATTGCCTCACACTAACAGCACGATAATATTCCCCCCCCCCCCCCCCCCCCCCCACCCCCTCTCTAAGACATAATTCACTCCACTCCTTCACGAATCCAGTGAGCGAAGGCTTTTCCGTTCTTCTTGCACATCTTACAGAATGTGGGTGCGTTTGAGTGAGCCTGCCTTTGTGTCTGTACAGAGGAGGAGGCCTTTGACGACACTTTCTCCTTGAACAATATCGCGGCGTCTGTGTAAGATGATTTCAGACTCGGCCCGTTGTCCGTCTCTATGCACCGTAGCCGGGCTCGGCCGGGATCTGATTACGAGGACCTGGTTGTGTTGTCTATCGAATGTAACAAAGAGGGGACCCAAGAGCTGAGAACAGAGAGAGAGAGAGCGTGCAGAGGAAGGGCAGTGCTTCCGGGATGCCGAGGCAACAGCACACAACACATCTGTGGAGATGATTCTTTGGGGACCAGCTGTGGATATCTGGAGCCAATTGAATAGGCGGTTCTAACAAATTTCCAGGCGCCTCTTTCCTTTCAAAACGCATGACAATGGAATTCTCTGTCTTGCATCACCCACCCGCCCCCACCCGCACCACCTTACCCATCTTGACTTCGTTTTTTCATCTTTTGCTCGATATCTCCCAGCACTCATCGCGGTACATAGTGTGTGCTAAAGGTGCCCACAGACAAGCGGCAGTTGCTTACTATGCCAGTCACTTCCTTCCATCCCCACGTCCCTGAGAGACCTAATTGATATTCCGAAGCAGGATTGAAGCTGCATCTCAGGCCCACCTTAGTCATTAGTGAGCCCTGCCGGGCTGTTTGCATTATAATCTCTGATTTAGATTGTGTGTTGCTCCCATGTCCTTTGCCGCTAGGTTGAGTGCGCCAAAGGCCACCGCTATCGGGGATCCAAGCTCGAATTAGCCCCCCGCCTCGGACGTTTGTAACTGAGGTGAGGGTTGCTGGTCGTGAACTCCCACTTTACGAGGCGGATTAGATGAGCACGTTGATGTCCCCTTGAGTTCTCTCGCAATTTGTGAGGGAAGGGAACACCACCATCTAAAAGGTCCATTTATACTTTTGTATGGTTAAGAGGGCAATGAAAAGGCTCCCAAAAAAAGCTGAGAAAAAAAGGATTGATTTGAAAATGTGGTGCTATGAACACAAGAGGAGTGATTTGAGACCTTTTAATAGTTACTGCTGTACCTGTTTGCATGTGTAAGCCAGCTATATCTGCCTGTGAAAGCACATCTGCTCAATTGCATCAGCCTGCTATTCTCTGGCAGGTTGTTCATTAGTGAAACTCAACTGTTAGCACCAAACAAGCACGGATATTCCCCACAGCGCTTGGTTCCCTGATCTAACCTATTTTTTTTACATCAATCACATCACTTCCTCCCTGTAGTCGCACCCACAGCTTAAATGAAGCTGCCTTCTTTAAGGATTCGGGTATCAATACAGCGGAACTCACTTCCCTCGGCAAGGAAACTGTAGACAAATATCAGTACCAGGGGAGGAAATGTGTGTTACAAATGCTCCCATTCTACAATAGACAAAACAACGGTACATTTAATTATAAATACAATGTAACTTCTGAATGACAAAAATAATTGTCTTTCTTAGTTTGAGCAGTTTACAAATAAATGTTTTTACAGGTATTCGTCAAACCATTTGTACAGAGCGTTTTCCATGACGAGCAGCATTGCACATCAATGGATACCCGGATTGTGCTTCCCCTCCTCTCTCCTTGACCCCTAATTTCCACTGAACTATGTCAATATCATCTGGGGACTATATAATCTCTCTTTTTTGGAAGTTTGGAAGTTGGAACTTTTTGGAAGTTCTATGAACTTAACTACCGATGCATTTAAGTCGTTTGTTTTTCTTCAAGCAAATGTGTTTCCTATTTAAGAAGAATAATAGAGACTAATCCAATTGATTTACACGAGAAGAGTCTAAATGACCTAAACAGCGCAGTTGTTTCCGAAATGATCAGTCTGGGAACAATCAAACCGATCTAGAAAAATATAACTTTGCTGCAGTGCCCTTAGTGCAACAAATACACTGAGGTATCTATCTTTCTTCTACAGCTTATTTGGTCATTCTCTGCCTTCATGTGATAGTGAGGAGTGACAAGGAATGTGGGCCTTGCCAGTTGGTGCAGACCATGGCATTTTTATTGGTTCTTCTTCATTGTTTCTGAGACTGAGCCAAGAACAATGTGCGGATGCCCGATGACTCACCTTGACTGAAAATTAAATTAATGGAAAGCAGGCCGGTAAACGGAAGGCTGACTGCTCCAACGGTTTGACCAAATGTGCCAACAAAGGCTGTAATCTCTGTCATTGTGAAGTGGAAGTGAGCATAGGGAAGTAATTATTTGATATTAGAAATAGTGTGAATTCATCCAGATGAAGGAAAGGGGATCTTATGTGTTCCTCTGGAGTCTATTATTACAGGTTCAAACTGCAGATACAGTTTATATTGTTAAACATACTGCTCTCACTGCACTAATAAACTCATTTTGACTGGGGCCTTGTTTGAATTATTCAACTGACCTGTTTTTACATGAAATCAATGTTTCTTAACAGCGAAGGCACATTCCTTCAAATATTTATTTAATAATAATGAAAAGAATCCCCTCCCATGACCCAAAACATTCTCTACAAAATAGCGGGAAATGTTCCACAAAAAAATGCAGCGACAGCAATCTTTTAATGTTTTTCCAGCAGATTACAGATGGAAAAGAAAGCTGTAGGACAACTCAATGCTGAGTATGTCAAATTCCTAACCAACTTCACAAAGTGGTTTATCATCATGTCTGATATTGAATACACAAACTTTGTCATTCATTTTTTTTAGAACAACTTTGCTGAACCGTGGCTGCATGGTTCCGTTCTGAATCCTGACACACAGATGAAGCACCTGGATTTGGTATGTGACGGATAGGAGCTGTTCTACGCAGGCAGTCCAACTTTTTGCTGTTTCTTCTGTATGTTTTTCATTGTTGTTTTAGTTTGGATATCAGACAATTTCTTCCTGGAACAAGGAAGGACGAAATAAGTATATAACAAAAGCCAACTCTTGCAACATCTGACAGCTGCAAAGTCGAAAGATTAATATATAAAAGAGATATCTTCCCTAATTATGAGATCTCTTCTCTTTATTTCATCTTGTGTTGTCAGCTGTCAAAATTAGCATGAAATCTTCACCACTCCAAACAGATATCCATAGAGAACAGGCATCATCTTTTGACAAAAGAAATGAGGTATCTGCCCTGATTAAAAAATATGCATCAGTTACAAAGCCTTGTCAGTTTGATCACAAAACTATAATTGCTACGTGTTTCAGGCAGCACTTATTGAGTTATCTTTATAAGACACAGAATTAGGTCAGAATCTGGTACTGTATTGGCATGTGCTTCTATATATATATATCATGTGATGAGAAATAAGTTTGTTGTCACGTGAGAACTTCTTACAACTCACTTGGTTCACAGGATGAACATGGTTCAAGGTACATAATAGCATCCCTATAGCAGCTAAAGGTGGCTCTCAGCAGGACGCTTCCACCCTGGGCTTTCGTCCTGTGCTGCATAGCAACTCCGATCAATGCCTTCTTTCACAGAACTTCACAGAGTACATGGTGTTTCTAGCAGACGGGAGACGCACACAGCAGTCACACAAAAACAACCAAACCTGACTCACAACTCCGAATAATCTCTGTGGAATGTTTCAGTGAAAGGATTTCAAAGCTCTCTATTGGTCTGCCTCTTTAAAGAAGAATTTTCTTTTTCTTGAGGAAAAACCCCCCGGGATCAATCTGTAATTAGGCAAAAGAACGTTGAGCTTAATATTGCTTAAAAAAAGCCAAAATGTCCATGTATTACTAACGTAGGAGTGGGAGGTTAAAACAAGACTGATCTATAGCAACTATCCTGAGTTTAAAAAGCACTGAACAAAGTGGGACACTGTAAGCCCGAAAGAATCTGACACTGTCTTTCCTCAAAGTATTTCTCCATTTTGTGTCACTTTCAAGCAAAATCCCCTTATGCGGTATTGCAGCAAGAAAGGTCTACACACACTGGAATGGAGCAAGTGAAGATACTTTGGCTGTCACATGGCAATAGAATACATGCTTGTGGTTGGGTTGGTGAAAATCTGATTATTAAGCAGGAGCATATTAACTTAATAACACTTGATTTTAGATTACAAATGTGTCCGTTTTTAGTACTGTAAATGGGTGGTGAGTCATTGCATGGCTGCATAAGAAACTAGCTCTATGTCTGTAGACCCATGTGTTACAGGTATAGTAATGACATCATATCCATTTTGAAGAAATTATGTTCCACTCCCATGGCCATTTATTTTCCCTAAATACTTCTCCATACATTCCACCCTTCAGGAATGATCATAATGGAGCTTCTCTTGTGCATTTGTGGGAGATGACTTCAATTGATATCAGCGTGTGTGCATGAAGACGTTTTTTCTGGCTCCCGTTTCAGGTAATATGAACGTTAACTGCTACAGCCCTGGAGAAATGGTGTCCTTTATTTACACAGTGGCACATTGTGGCCATTGCCCAAGCAATGCATGCATAGAAAAAATACCCTGCAAACTGCCAAAAATCAGATTCTGTCTGCATGCACTCACTCTATCAATGCAAGCATTAACCAAGCGGCTTTAAGTTCCACATCAAAGTGTTTATTAATGAATTGTATCTCTGAGCATTTGTGTAAATTAGTATCTCAGAGTGAAACGTAGCTTTGATAGTATTCACAGACATTAGCACACGCGGTGTTGTCGTGCTGCGGAGCTCTGCATGTATGCATGTCTTTTGTGCATTCAGCATAGTACAAGCTGAAAGAGGAATGAAGGGTGGAGAGAGGCGTTCATGTTTGTGTTGGTGGGAGGAGGGTTTGCTACCTTCCTAATTGACGTCACTTTGATATTTCTTTGGGTGGAGGAGACCAACCACATGTTGTAACATACCCAAAACAAGAATGTTGACAAATTGTGTTGTAGATACAAGACTACTTTTTCCTACAAAGTCACACTACGGATTACAGGCAGCTGCTTGTTTGCGCTTAGAGGTTGGAAATAACCTGCTGTGTGAACTGCATCGGTGTGGTGCTGTGTCCTTATTACCAGTCATTTCCCATCTGCACATGGTTATTGGATTTCTTCAAGGTTTAAAGACAAAGTGAAAACATAACACACCTTTTGAATCAACTTAAGAAAAAGCAAGGTCATGTTCTGAGTATGCTTGTATTGTACAGGATGAAAATAGAAAAAAAAAACCTTTAAAGTGTGATGTGTTCTATGTGCAACCGCCTTTGCAGATGGTGAAGTTGACTGTGGAAGCCTCAAACCCCCCCTAGCTGCTGCAGGTCAGGAAACCTCACTAGCACTAGGGCCATGTGGGACCTCTCCTTAAAAAAGTTTTTTCACAGCCTATTGTAAGCAATCGGGCAAATAGAAGCCTGCCGTCCTGCAGTGCACAGACAATTCTTTCCAGAAGGCAGAAAGCAATGCTCAATCTACTGACAAGCAAGAAAACAGACCGACAAGAAGTCAGGAAATATCCTCACAGCAACAGACAACAACACCCCCAGTGGGTCTTCTAAAGCTAACTTTAACTCTCATGGGTGTGATTGCTTTTTTTAATTCACATTCAACCGCCTCTGTTGTTGGCAGTAAAGACCTGCAGATGAACTCAACTACAGGCTTAGTTTTCAATCCTGCGTCTGTCTCAACAAACTGACCAAAGGTGTTTTTTTGACAGAGCTGCAGGTGGTTTGCGTTTACGTTGCTGGTGGACAAGATCTTTTTTTTTTACCGTGTGGTGACCTGTGGCATCTTTTGAGCCAGTATGTTGTCTATTGTTGTGGCATGTTTGGTTTTCTTCCTGCTGGGCTCAGGGCAGGCTCAGGTGGCCACACAGACCCGGCAGCGGAGCCAGAGTCAGGGCCAGGGGCAGGACAGCTCTGCAACCCCATGGAGGCAGGTTATACAATGGGAGAATAATGGGCGGCTGTTTAGCCTGCTGAATAGTGGGGCTGAATATGTCCCTGCTGGAGCGGGGGCCCAGGACGGAGGTCCCAGGGTAGTTGTGGCAGACGCTCGTTCTTCACAAAGACCTCAGGGGAACAATGTCCGGCGACAGGCCCCACCAAGAGGATCCTCTGACACTGTCCGTGGGCAGGCACGGCATCCCTTTGGATTTGGGCAAGTACCTGACAACTGGAGACAAACTGCTGGCAGCACAGGGGGTACCCAGTTCCAAGGATCTTCAAGCTCTCGCTTCAGGCCGTCCACAGGATCTTCATCTTCGTCATCATCTTCATCATCCTCATCATCCTCTTATAACATACCATCTTACCCACAGAACCCATTTCCGCAGCAGACTCCCTTTCAAGCAATACCGTATGACCCTGGTTATTTAGCAGGGCCAGTCAGGAGCTATGAGCCACCTTTTCAGCCTGTTGCCGGAGGAGGATATGCCAGCAGGACATATGGCGGTGGAGGGCATGGTGCGGGGCAGGGGTATACTGGTGGAGTGTATGGAGATCTGAACCCAGTGCTCCCAGCTTCTCCCTTTGATTTTAGTGACGATGGCTACCGTTATCACCAGTCTTATGGCTTTGCACCCAATCCTGAAGTACCTGAACGTGCTGCCCAACCACCATTTGCTGATGGTCTGGACCACAGATACACCCACAGTATTTTCAACGGCGAGACCGCTCCTGCTGTCCATGCACCTGATGCTAACCAGGCAGCTCCGGTTGTAGTAGACAGAACTGGAAGAGCTGGTCAACCACAAGAAAGGAGCCCTCAGCATGAGCAGTTTCCTCCATTTGGAAGACCTCAGCCTCCTTACCTGCAGCCCGTTCCTCCAGGCAGAAGTTCTCCAAACTCTGGCCTTGAGAATCCAAGCATGAATGTCGGCAGTGTGTACAGACCACAACAGAGAGGTACGGTCAGCTTTTTTTGCTTTGGGTTTTGTCTGATTTGAAGCCAATTCCAAGGTGCTTAATAAATTATTTTAACTTTTCAGTGGAAACAGGGTATATATTTACTTGTTTTGATTTCTGTAGTTGCTGAACAAATGAATTCAAAAATGTTTGCAAGATATCTGGAGCTTTTCAGTTTACAAACGAAGCAAAGTGGACACAAGGTTCATCTTTTTTCATTCGTATGGTTATTGAAACCAGGCTTGTGGAAACCCTGCCAATATAGAGCGAGCACACAGGAACCCCTGTGTTTTTTGTGTGGGCAGGTCTGTGCTACACAAAAGTAGACTGGTTCACGCGGCTTGTTGAGCTTGGTAATGGTAGTGGTGACCTCATAGGGGGTCTGGTGACAGGGGGCGTTGAGGGGCCGTGTCTGCCTCCTGGACGTGAGGGGAAACAAGAGGGGGGGGGGTACAGTAATTCACTACTCCCTGGGGGGGAGGGGGGAAGATGGAAAGTCCCTGTTACACATGGCGTCCATTGCATCAGCTACAGGAAATCATCAGTGAGTGTTAAAATGTGCAATACCTTGGCTTAAATAATATATTTTCATAAAGTGCTGTTATGGGAGACATTTCTCTTGCGCTTAATGTTAATGCGGGAGGGAAACATGACTTAACTAAATGCAAACAACATGTTCTATGCTCTTACCAGAGGCTGTGTCTGGTCTGAGCTGACAGAAGTCAGACTCTTAATAATGCAGATCTACCTTTTGTGTTACTCAATGATCTGCCTAACTCTGCTGCAGTCTCTGCAGTAGTGAACCGTGTGTGTTGCAACCATCATTCATTAGTCACTGTATTACCGGCAGCCATTTCTAGAGTACAAAAAACCAACATGTGTGCAGATGCCTGAGAGCTCCCAGTAATCACTGTGATGAAGGTGCCACCATTGGAAGCTGTTGGAAAGCTGACATTTTTATTGCACTTCGTCATGGTACAACATTAAGCTGTTACTGTACCATAATAACTATCGTGGTGTGCGAGTTTTGGATTTACTTAACATTTCAGTCAACACACAAGCATATATTTTAATCATATTAATGCCAATTCTATGGGCAATGTTGGGTCCTATTAGAGGCAGTACATAACACACTGCTATATCTCAAAATAAACATAGCTTACAAAGACCTAATGCTTGTAGAATAATAGAAATCCTTTTTTTCAATTTTAAATCTATCACCTGGCAAAATGTATTTTTGTGCATTAAAATATAACAGAACCTAAATTGCTTCAGGGTAGGTTTAGCATGGCTGCACTAACCAGAACCACTTTCCAGTCGTTGCATTTAACTATTAAATGGTTGGAAAAGTTGTTCACAGAATCACATATAATGAACAGGCTTTGACCCACAGCCAAACCTACAAGGGGTTGGTGGTAGCAGAGCGTGGCAGAGAGCAAGAACATTACACGACACTCTGTATGTAGTCAGTGTTCAAAGTGAAACAGATTCATTTGCATCTGTTTTTTTCTCAATATAAAATGCCGTCCCGTCAGTCAGCAAGGGCTTTTTATTGTGAAAAAACTGAACTCAAGTTCGTATTAGGGCAAGCCATCTCAACTTGTCACCAGCTTGAATACTAAGGTTGAAGAAATAGATGGTGTGCTCCTAAAGCGTAAAGTTTGTCTATTGTCCTTTTGACCTCTTGAGAAAAATCTTTTTGTGTTTTCAGATAAATGGACAAAGCACAGATTCTGATCGACAATGAGCTCAATTTGAGAACATATATAATGTATTCACAAATGTCGTTTACTCTGGTATGCAATATATATTCTTTCCAAAGGGGAAATTGTTGATTATCATTAAAAAAAAATTACCCAGCAACATAAGCTGTGATACTCAATGTTTAATCATCAAACGCTATTTTCATTTTTAAAACTACCTCAAAGAATTTTGATTCATCACTGCAACAGCCCGGCACTTAAAGCAGGAGTATGTAGGGAAGAGCCCTGGTGTATTTTATGGCGCTACATAAGATGGTATAAAATGCAAAAGGCAAGATTCAGTTTCTTTTCTCCCTGCCCCACTCAGAGTGTAATGTATGGCTTTGTCAAATGCTGTCGTGAGCCGATCAGCTCTGGCTTCTCAATACACTTGATCCCTCTGAAAGACACACAATTTCACGTTTCAAAAGATTAGGGACCAGGGAACAAAGCCTTTCTAGGGTGTGGGAGACAGAAAAATTGCTTGAGACTGCTGTGGGAAAAACCCAGGAGGCTTCTCCAGTTCTGTACGTCTCCCTTGGAGAGAGCTTTTACACAGTATATGATGTTTACACAGTGGTCGCACAATGCTTACAACGTCAAAGCCCCTATTTAAACTTGGAGGTGAGAGGGAGGACTTACTGGGGTGTTAAACTGGGCCAAGTCTGCATTAACCGGCAGTTGCCAAAGCCCTTTGTGTTATTCTAAAAACGGAGTGTTCTTTTATTATCTACTTTCTTTTCCATAGTTTAATTTGGCATTTTTTTGTGATTTCATTAACACTTCCAAGTGCAAGCATGTGTGAGTGTCTGGCCTTTGAATGCTAAACACAATGGGTTGATTAGTTGCCCCAGAAACCCTTGCTGGCATGGCTTTTACTGGGAATGGAATAGAAATACTTTTTTTGCTCTATTCTTTACTTACAGACCGGGTCAATTGCCCACTTCCAAAACAGCAGTGGAGTGAGATCACTGTTGTTTTTGCCCTGGCACGCACGTTCTCCCACCGTGTCTCTGTCTGGCTCTCTTGCTTTATCTCTGTGTGCCTGCACCTTTCCTCATCTCTTCATCTCTGTCACTTGTTTGCAGAATGAAAAACACAGGATGCATTACAACAAGCTCCCCTGTGATGCTGCAGCTCTTACTTACACGTTTAGCCTTATCCCAAACAGATATGACTTCTGAGTTTACTATATTAAAAGTTTACCCCAAGTGGCGTGTTCACATCCAGATGCAAGGTGCACATTAAAGATCACATGACATTAGCCAACTAATTTAATAAAAAGTCATTAGTGGCCAAAAGCTCTCTCCAGAGCAGGGGTGTCAAAGTCATTTTAGGTTTGGGCCAGATACTGCATACATTGATCTCACGTGGGCCAGACCAGTAAAATCATAAGTCCGGTTTTAGACATATACAATGAGGTCTAAAATGTTCTTTGGTTTTCTGTGTTCGGAGTTGATTTATACGGTTTTAGATTTGTCGGATTTGTAGTAAGTTTGGATGTTTTTTGTAAAAAGGCGGAATTACAATGTAGGTTGAGCAGTCTGTCCATCATTCTAGGTTTGCCCGACCTGGTTCCTGATCCTAACTATGTCCAGGCTTCCACATATATCCAGAGAGCCCACATGTACTCTCTCCGCTGTGCTGCTGAAGAAAAATGTCTTTCAAGGTAAGCCCGCTTCTAGAAGTCTTTTGCTCTCTTAGGTTTATTCATTCATTTATATATTTCTTTATTTTTGCAATGGGTTCATTCTACGGTGGTATCTTAATATCTTAAGGGGGGGAGGCACACCCGATAGACATTTAATTTGGGGTATGTAAGATGTAACCTGTCCACTTTGTATCCATGCATTAACAACGGATCAGGTTTTTATGTAATAATGTTCTTTATAAACTGATTACCTTTGGGAACCATTAACCAGTGAGTATAAATATACTGGTGGCCTTCAGGATCACACCTGTTTGTGCAATAATATCTAAAGGAAATAATGAAAAAAAGATGACCAACAACACAATGTATGTCAACGGAATACCAGTCACCTTCCGGAATGGACACTGTTGTTGTTGATTAGCATCCCAAGAGCCTTGGGCCTGCGCCCTTCCACTGCCTCTTTACTAAAGGCACTATTTAAATGATGCAAGTGTGCCGCCCCCATGGCTGCTCCATTTGCCGTCTTCCCAATACAAGCACAGCCATCCCTCAAAGCCTTTTCATATCCTGTCTGATTTGCAGCAATCACCCACAGATGGGCTGTTGTAATTTACAACACACTCCAATGTCAACAACGGCCACAAGATGAACGGATTAGAACTTTACTCCTTTTTCACACAAAAAAAGTAAATCGCGCAACAGCATGTTCCCTCTGTGTTGAAACTATGTATGTGGAGAGATGGTTGTATTCTGTAGAATAAAATATTTAGTAGATACTCTAGTGCCTCCGGGCCTTTCCGGTGCTGCAGTTTTTTTTCTTTGGTCTTTCTTTGGACATTCTTTTTGCAACCAGTTGTCCATTTTTCCTCAATGTGTTTGGTCCTGATATATGTGTCCACCATTCAGCTCCGCCTATGGCCCTGATGTCACAGACTACGATGTAAGGGTCTTGCTGCGATTCCCTCAGAGGGTGAAGAACAGGGGGACCGCCGACTTCATGCCCAACAGGCCACGTCAGACCTGGGAGTGGCACAGCTGTCACCAGTAAGTTCTTAATGCAAAACACATTTCACCCACTCAGGTAATAATGCTGTGTAATCTGTTTCGGTAACTAGGGAGATGAAGTATTGTTTATGTAACTTATATCTGAAAACAAAAGCTGGTATACGTTGACATCCTTATACAACAAGGTTGCTGCAATATCACAAATTAGCAGGATATTATTATTTATGATATTAACATTCTAAAAGTTGTAAAGTTGTGTGTGTGTGTATATGCACACACAAAATACTCAATTCTACTAATACTTAATTTTTACACAGTTTTGTGGGTTTGATCATTTTAGAAACCGCCTCAGTGCCTCTGTGGACAGATTTTAGTTAATTTAGCAAGCCAGTTGTTGCTCTGGGGTACTGCTGATTAGAGGGTTTCGTCAGTGTTTTATGACAATTTATTCTATAGACTGGCTTTTATCTCAATGTTGGTGCCAGGCCCTACTTTACTATTCTCATCTTAGAAGAATGTTGACTGGCCGTTAGGAGATTGGCAGTGTTGTTTCTGTCTGGCATAAGTCTGCATCTACGCTGTGGTTCCCAGGAGGCACAAAGCCAAGACAATCATTCCACTGGCTGTGCGATTGGAATGAAAAATCAATCCATTTCTCCTGTCGATGCGTGACACCAGATCACACAGCTACTAAATTATGATGGCATGGATATGGGTTACTAGGACAGAGTGTTAACAAAGAATTCTCTTTAGTGGAAGAAAACCTCCAGTTCAAATGCTCACAATAAACTTTCCTGCCCTACATTTCTGTTGAATAAGCTGTGTAGTTGACAGGTTTTGCTTTTCATTACTTTCTCCCCCGTCTTTCTCACTGGAGAATTGGAAGAAGGGAAGGGAACAGCATCCTCCTGAGAATCATGGTGCTGTGAAAATGTTGGAATTCTATTTTTTTTTTTTTTTTTTTACACAAACGAGAACACAGAATTCCATTAAAACCTATTTTTCTATTCCCATCCGTGTGGGGAAACAGGTGGAAGTCATTAAAACACCCGGCTTATTTGGCATAACTTCCTTGTCCGGTGCAGAATAATGTCTCTCTCTTTTTGTACCTTACAGTACAACTTTAAGTCCGGGACCTCTGCGGTCAGAGTTCATGGCCGCTATTTGTTCAGGGGCTTAGAAGTATATCTTCATATCTTGGTGTTTTTCTTGTGGAGTGCAGATCTCGGGCCAGCGCTAAATAGTTCTCAAACAACCTGCTTTTGGTTCTCTGTGTTTTACAACACAGCACAGTATGTTTGTTGCTACAGGAGTGGAAAATGACTCGGTACTTTAAAGAAGGATTGGAATGTTTTGAATTGTATTGCACTTGTTACAATTGCAAATAACTCTTGTTAAATCCTGTACTTGTCCTTCCAACACTACATTCTCTATAGTTGACATAGTCAGAGTGGGGATCCAGACAGGGGACTCTTCCAGGAACCTCAATCTTTTTTCTTGCTTCCCACACTGTTTCTTTCTATTTCCCACACACATACAGTATACTGGTGATAATCATCTCAAGACTGCGACTGAAACGAACGCCAGTTCTGAGAATACAAAGACTGTGTTTCAACCTTTTGGAGGCCCTCCTGCCCTGGTTCATGGTTTATCTATAGATGTGTGAATACATAGACATATGTGCCCCATATAGAATACGCCTGTAAACGCACTCAGTCGTGTTAATTTGCATGTTAATCAGAATGTAGACAGGGTTCTGCAGCAGGTAAGAACCGACAGGTTTCAAATCTGACAAACGCTCATAATCAGTGGCCTGCGCTATGGAAAAAATTAGTCCTCCAATGGCAATTCGCTCCATTAGTGCAAAGTACCCACGTCATCCTTCAATCTTTAATCACTGTTCCAGTAAAAGCTGTTGCTATGTTGTAACATGGGCTACGTAGTAAGGCCAATATTTATATATCCTGAGTTTGTGTGACTTCAGGAGATCCAGTGCTCAGCAACTAAAGTCAACACCACTGAATACAAATTGTATTCAGGTCCACAGACATCATGGCATCCTGCCTCAAGACCTTAACATCATCCCTTTCCCCAAAAAAAGAAGTATCACAGGACTAAATGGCTAAAGGCCCATCTCCCTGAGTCTTTTGAACGACTGGTCCTGACTCAAAACCATCACCAACCTGCTCCCGGACCCCCTGCAGTTTGCCGGCAGAGCCAAGAGGTCTGAAGATGTTGCAGTCAACCCGGCCCTTCCCTTCCTCCTAAAGCATCTGGACACCTCAACAACCCACGTCAGGATGCTTCAACATTCAACGCGGTTATCCCGTCTGTGTGGCAGGAAAAACGCCACGCTGAATGTGCCCAACTCCACCTGCAAGTGGATCACAGACTTTCTGTCTGACAGGAAGCAGCACGTGAAGCTGTGGAAACACGTCAAAGTCTCTCAGACCATCGATGTCGGTTCACCCGGGGCTGCATTCTTTCTCCGCTGCTCTTTTTCTTTTTCCCTGTATACCAACAGCAACTGCTGGTAAAGGACGGACTGGTTGAGTCCAACCTTTTCCTCCTCCGTACCATCTGTTACGTGTCATTCATTCTGGACAGGACCAAGAACCTACGCCGCAAATACAGGGTCACCAATAAAGCCGGGGAACCTCAATGACTCACACAGAGGTGCTAGTCATACAGCTGTTAATATTGCAGATGATTTAAAATAGAACAGCTCTTTGACAAAGTCACTTGGTTCATACTGCGGATCAGCTGAGATGATCAGTGGCCATGTGCATCCAAGCTTCCCTAAGCCGCTAAAGCTGTGCAAACAAACACAATTCAAACAGCGCACAAACACGCACACATCTGTGCTCGTCTGCATGAAAATCGCTCCACTTGTACACACATACATAAATGCACACACACACTATCACACACAAACACTTCTGATCTCGCCGAATGATCCAAGCTAATTAATAAGATTCATACATCATTAGGGTGTTAATGTCGTGCTTCAGCAATACTTTATTGTTGCCATTAATTAGCATGCATTGTCCTTTGGTACTTCATAATGTGTTCAGTCAAGGTGCAACACCACTTGTTAGCAGATGAGTTCAACAGTTCAGTCAATTCACTGATGGCCTTTAAAGTTAAAATTCAACTTGCTTACGCTGTATTTCAACAAAACGGCAATGTAATTAACAAACGAATAAAGACGTGGGTTACATTTCTAGGCACTGACATGCCATAACAGATAACACTGGATTTAACTTAATATTTCAGCTAAACTTATTTATTTGACTTTTGGTGACATTCACAGTCAGTTTTGCTTCTTCCTGCAGGCACTACCACAGTATGGATGAGTTCAGCCACTATGATTTACTGGAGGTCAGCACTGGCCGTAAAGTAGCTGAGGGGCACAAGGCTAGCTTCTGTCTGGAGGACACCACTTGCGACTTTGGCCATCTGAAGCGCTACGCCTGTACCACTCACACTCAGGTAACTCGGCAAACCAAAATTTAACCAAAATCAGAATTACGTGTGAGCGTCTCTTTCCTCCTCACTGTTTCTCCAGGGTCTGAGCCCAGGCTGCTACGATACGTACAATGCCGATATCGACTGCCAATGGATCGATATCACGGACATCCAGCCTGGAAGATACATACTAAAGGTAAGAGTCACGTGAGGCCCATCCTCTTGTCTTATTTTCATGTACACATTATTTGCTGAGTGTGGCTTGACACACAAAAAGATCTTTCCATGAATTTGGCCAATTGAAAAACGGCCAATCAGCTGTTTTTTGATTACGGTGAGTTGTAATGTGCCTTCCATGCTTTGTGCCTCAGCTCCAGGTTAATCCCAAATTCTTGGTGCTGGAATCAGACTTCACCAACAATGTGGTCAGGTGTAACATACACTACACGGGACGGTTTGTTACCACAAACAACTGCAAGATAACACAGTAAGTCAGACTGAAGGCACTCTATTTTAACACAACGCTGGTAATTTATTAATAATTAACATGTCATTTTTAAAGGGCCTCTATAAATGATCCATGTTACCGTAGCCTGATGCTTGTTGGAACAGCTTTCAAATGTTGTGTTTTTGTTATGGTGAACTAAAAGGCACAGTGTCATGTTCTCATAGTGTTGCACTGAACAACATAGTTTTATAAAGCACCTCGTAATGTTTTGAATTACTTAGCAGATTTAATGGGTTTCTGGCTGAAATATTTGATGATTGAATTACGTTCTCATTCTCCATTTAAGATTAATTGTCTCTGAAACTTATATAGTCTCATATTCTCCTTCCATCGGAAATGAAGGAGTGTTGAACTCAATAGTGTTTTAGGAGGTGTATCATTGCACTTAGAACTACAATTACTATCCTTTTGAAAATACTTAATATGGAGAGAGTCTATACGTGAGGACAGCATCATTAGGTCCAAGTGCTTTAGTCTGTCTCCCTTGGTGGAAGTGGTACAGTAAAGATATACACTTCAAAATATGTTTGCCGAAGCATTTTTGGAAAGCTGAATAACTTTAGTTAGTAAGTGATGCCAATGAGATAATTGTATTAGCAGATGCCACAAGCTTTATTTCCATCGTTAATATCGGATATTTGAAAAAAATCAATATTTGAAGAAGAATCCATTTACATTATGTTAATGTATGTAATTATACCGACACTGGTTACATACATTGCCTGTCGAAATTAAAGTCAAATAATTGTAATCATCATTGAATATGAATCAAATGCATTAATATGACAAACAAAAGAGCCTACACTATTGGCATCCAAAATAATGCGAACGGAATTTATTTCAAAGACAGCAGCGAACCTTTTCTGAGCAGTTATTTAATATGTCCAGTATCTCATGTTACAGGAGCCTGGAATGTTCCCTCAACAAAAGTGTTTGATTTTGTCTGTTTATTTTACAGGTCTTGATCAGTCACTGGAAGACTACAACACTAAAGAGACCCTGATTGCTATTCCATTGAAATGTGAATGGAATCCTTTTATTGTCGGTGCATTGTTGTTCGTCTTAAATATTTTGTAGTGTCTCAGTATCCTGGTTGCCTATAGCAAACAATCTTTCCACAGGCACTGAAAATAATGTGGAGGTTTCAAGTGGACATGCACACACATACAGTGTTATATAACACATCATTTCCTCTTGAAATCCCAATAATGACCAAATTACATTCTTTTAATGTACGTACCTCACAAGATTGTCGTACCAACTATATTTCTCATGTTGCATCTCTACCAGTCTGTTTTGGTTGGTGTTGGAATACAAAGGTGTATTACTGTATCTGCACATGTGGCCGTGATTGAATTATAAATAAAGTGTGAAATGGTGGTGGTGCTGAAATAAGTCAGGGTTCAGCTGCGATCCAACAAATAAAATTAGGGGACAGAGTCTTCCCAGATGCATTCATCCATGCCTTATGGGGACAGACAGAGATTTCCCCTGTGACTCAGAAGAACTATAATGTGTGTTAGTATTTCTTTTCTTTTTTTTCCACCACCTCAGTGGGTCACGCTGGGTTACTGTGAGCACATCCAGTCTCATGTTGTGTTAACAGCAAGAGGAAGACAGCAGGGCATATTTGCATTTGTCGAGTCCATCAAATTTGAAGGCAACAGAGCTTTTAATACTTGTTGCTGTCTTCCTCTAAATCCTTTATTATTATGTTTTTTTGCCCTCTCGTGACCTTTATGTGGGTAAAATATGAACAGGAAGCTCAGCAGAAAACCTGACTCACACTATGTAAGCTGTATATTAACACTGTTTGGGGTCTCCTCTTCAACTACCAACACTGGTCAGATGCAACACAGGTCATCTATACCATTTGGAGAATGTGGATACAAATATTCAAGTGATGCATAACTTTAATAATGGAGAGTATTTTACCGTAGGTAATTTTACTATGTTTATCCAGTTTGATCTGTTACTGTAATTTGTTAAATTTAGCTTGTTTTTTTGTTTTCTTTGATATGGTATTAATTATTCAAATCATTGTCAGAAAAAGACACTATGGCTACAGAAATAAGCATCATAACCGAGAGCATTAGAAAGCCATCTCTACCTCTCCAACTGAGTGAGCTTTTACCTGTTAAGGGTTTGGTTTCCAAATGTTAATCCCTGCAATGGTTCTCGATAGTCACCTACCACTGTGTTGAATCACAAAGCTAAAGAATTATTCCATTGAACATATCAAAGATCATATAGTGTTGACATGTGAACAATCAGGGAGTAATATTCCAACACTTAAAGTAACAATCCTTAAGATCTCACATCTGTGGTTACAGATAGGAACGGCAAATGTGGTGTGATGCTTAATCAAACGCTCCTTGAGTAGCAACTTTGTAAGTAGCAGTACAGCAACGTGTTTATCTGTTTACAAACCAAACATTCCAGAGTTTTATTAAAGAAGTCAGTCAATAATTGGACTCCCTCCATCACGCCATGAGCAACTGTGATGTGATTTTCTAGTTTTCCACTCAACAGCGGGGCACAGAAACAGAAGTGGTTATCTTGCTGAAAGGTTGGAGTTGTATAGTCATGTTACATGCAGCTCCTCATCAACTGCTCACTGTGACTTACTTCTCATTCCATCAATGCCGGCAACATTTAAAACAGATCCGCTGCAAACTTGCTGACATTGTAGTTTACACTATCAGTGGGGAGAAAAGAATTTCTAGGACTGCTTTTTCCAATTAAAGCCCCCCCCCCCCCCCCCCCCATTTTGTAGACCAGCAGCCAGGACATATTTGTGTGCATTAATGCAGTTGTATAACAATTTATATTACAGGGAAGATGGTTTGAGTTGTTCTCTTTTTTTTAGTTCTTGAGTTCTTCCAATGCATAATACACCTGGTCTTTGGTATTCAAGTCATTATCTAAATTAACTGTAAATGATCATACTATATGCTCATTGACGAAATGCAACACATGTGTTTCTGAGATTCAGTGGAATGACACAACAAGTGTGGGTGACACCAAAATGGCATCTGTGGCATCTTCAAAAATGTCTTACATACAATAAATGTATTTACAGATCCGTTGTGTGCACTCAATGGATCGCCAGGCTTCAGATGAGGTTTACATAGAATCCGTACCAGTTGATTCTGAGGAAATGCTGTGTGACAGGTGTGACAAGTTACCAAAATCATCCCCATCATAAGAGATTAGGTGTAATATGTTTAATTCATTATGGCATTTCCCCAGCCACTGTGTGTCATTTGTCATGCATGATTCAGGCAGGGTGGCACATCTGAACTCTATGAGAACAGAAAAACACACACTGCATGTAAGAGGTATGCAAACAGTGAACCCAACAACTGTGTTGGTGCGGTGCATAAATTAATTGGTTGATTTAGCGTTTACCTTTGTCAACATATTACGTGGACATCCTGGAAAACAATCTGCTTGGGTCGCATGCTTTGACCACACAGCCAAAGATACATTACTTTCATCATGGTCAAGTTTTTAATTACAAATACAGGGAACATGACAACCAGCAGGGAGAGAAGCTTATAACGTTTTCAAGCTCAACATAGATCTACACAAAAAGTAATAATCATCTTTTCAGAAAAGGAAGTGATTCATTGACTATCTTCTGATTATTTTTCCTCTACATTGTTGAAAGGTTCTAGAAAGACTAGAAAAGATTTGGATGTTGTTCCTCATTGTCACGGAGGCACATAACTTTGAACGGTGGTATTTTGGATGTATAAACTGTGATAACATGCATTTCACAGTGTGGGTTTCTGTACTGTGACAGGCTTCTCCTACTCCATCAAGCACCACCTTAACCGGCCTTTAGATGTGGTGCATGCATATACCCTCATGTCCAGGCATTCCTCCTGCCCTACTACATTCACCGTTCCTCTTAGATTTCACACCCTCAGCAGCTACACATTCCTTGCATGGTGCATGTACGTTCACGTTGTGCAAGGGGCAACCAACTAACTTAAAAACATATTTTAGAAGTTATTAATTCAGATTTCTGCGTATTCCGTCTGCTCCTACCACTGTTATGAACAGTTTTTTGAGGAAATCAGTGATTAATATATGTTGATATATGTTGGCTAAATGTGTGTGGGTTATGTGTGAGCCTATTCACTATTTGTTGTTTTTGTCTGGTAGGAGGGGTGGCTGTCATGAGCCCATATTCTGCTTAATTGCAGACACAGCTTGTGTGATCATGTGATTATCTGTGAGGAGGATTTTCATTTGCATTGAGTTTTTTTAACAGCGCTCACGCCTGCGATGCTGTTTGCTCCAAAAAGTGAATGGCTTGTTTTGGTTTCAGAGCTGAATATTATCATAGGTAGATGATAGAAGAAGGAGAGACAGTTGGGCAGGTAAGTTGATTTTTATCCTGACAATGGAAGGGATGGTCGGGGGGGGGGGGGCTCAGTCAGGGTTCACTATCAAATGAGATAAAACTGAATTTTAAATTAGGTCTTTTTAAGTCGACAGTATACATTTTACAAAAGATCAAATGCAATTGTGGGGCTGTAAGATTCCATTCATATGTGCAATGTACCTAATAAACTGGTAACAAAGTATGGTTTATTTCAGTTGTGAAATAGGATATTTAAAAGACACAGACATTTCCCGTAAAAGTATTCCCCCTAGGAGAGTGAGAATCTATTATCTAATTGTTTTTATACGCTCATATTTGGCCTGTCCTAACTAAAGCCTGACCCCCGGGATGGGACTTCCTTTTGGTATGGGCTGTTTGTTCAGGCTCTCCACATAAAATCACCCCATTCCAGCTCTCTATGCGACATAACGTTGTTTGGTTAAAGTGCTGTAGCAAGGGCAGCCATGTACTTAACTTTGAGAGAGAGAAGAAAGATATGTAACTCCTAATGATGGGGAGAGAAGGCAATGGATGTGATTAATTGTTTTACTTTTCCAAAAAAACAATGGACAGTTTTTGCCTGTCTTGTTGAAAGGTTTTAGTGTTATATATCTGTTTTTGATAACACGCCTCTTTTTTGTGTGTTCTTCTGCAACTTCTGGTTGAGCAGCTTAAATTAAGTCTTATGACCCTTTGTTGGGTTCAGGTAGCAATGCTCAATGTGCCTTGGGAGCCTCTTTTACAGTGCAGCAATTCTTTCAATTTATTAAATGATTTAGGTAAATTTCTTGCAACAAATGCATATGCAATTGCATTTATCAGGAATGTGCTAGAGGGTGTTTCCACAGTGAATTCAAACTGTGTGCAATTCTGAGTGGCGCACATAAAGTTACCCTAAGGGGTGTACGAACCCAGATCCCACAGACACATATTGTATCGCTGAGATATGGAATATACATGATGCACAATGCTGGAGCAAACGCAAGCACGGTCTAACTAGAGCAGGAGGAGACATGGACCATACATTAGCATAACGAGCTGCATGTATTAGGAGGAAGAGTTTGTATAAATGTTCAGAACAGCTGGTCAGATTACAAGGTGATTGGAAAAGTCAAATGATTCTGATCAGCTGGCAGGATGTGCACCGTCACCTTTTCTCCCTGAACCCATCGTTCAAACCATAAAACATTCAGCAATTGGGGCTCCATATCTTTAAAGCTACTTCCATAGCTATACATTTCTATGCAGCAACGTGCATCTTCCCTTCGATAGTTCCCTGCAGGCCTGAGCTCTGCAAACCCAATCAAAGGAATATGTGGTAACAGTATCCAGAAAAAAAGGGAACAAGCCATACAGAATAGGTTACAACATGACAAGAGCAAATCCATTACATATGTAAAGGCTTGGCTTCAGGCAGGAAAATGTTAATGTCTGATTGTCGATAAGCAGAAGATCTGTATTACAACCGGCGTGCTTAGCAGCAAACTTATGTAAAGCAACAATCATTTTGCAGCTGCAAGCTTCCAACCTAATTGAGGAAGCAGATCCAGTGAAGTGAAACAAGACTGATTAAATCTTACAGCATTCTTGGTGGCGAGACGTACTTGAATACACAGAACCGAAGACCACGAGGAAACACCTTTTGATCATTCGAGTTTGTCAACGACCAAACTCAGGGCTTTGTATCACAAAATGGCTTTTGGCTCAAATTTCTGGCATTATCGGTAAAGCATCATGATGGTGGGCTATTACAGTTGGGCTCTCCTGCACAGTGATGAAGCTGAAAAAGGTCGGACCATTGGGATCGGTGATGAGGACGGGCAGATTGTGGTGGTTGTTATTCCTGTCATGGCAAATTTGACCTATCATTATTAATTGAGTGCAGTCGCTCTCCAACATCCATCACATCTTTGCTAAGCCATAATCACTGTGTCACCGGAGGCAAGTGGTGAGAATGATGATGAACACAAAATAATTACATGAATACAGTAGATAAAAGGGAATAAATAAAACTAAGCTTGATCTCATTATAACCTTTCTCTTTACTTTAAGAAAAATGGCATTACAAAATGTCTGCTCCCCTCTTATTCATCATCTTTGTTCCCCCACCCACATGATAGTTTTGTTGATCTGACATTTATTTCACTCATGCAGAGCATAATCATAATTTTGTGGTGACACTGATGACAAAGTGAAAACATTCAGCTTCAGTAATTTGCCCACCCTCAATGGCCCTGTCCCATTTTGGCCACAGCGTGTGTATTCATTCATGGGGAGGTCATGTCATGAGGAAAAAATTGTTATTTGTGTTTAATCAGGCTTTTTGTCTGGGGAGGGTTGCCTCCATACTCCGCGTGTAGCCTGTGAAAGAGCTTAATCAAGCTACTGGAAGCAAAACATCATTTATTAGTGGTTTTGACTATTTCTCAGGCAGTTTGTTTTCATGGTATTTGATTTATACATGCATCCTTAAATATAGTATTCCCTCTCAAGCAAAGTGCTCAGTTCACTAACTCCCTCTTTGTCCAACACATTTATAGAGTTTTCTAGACATTGGTGAGACATTCCCCAAAATCAATAAAAAGACTAACAAAGCCTCAAACCCCTCAATCCTCACCAGCTGGCAAAGGGCTAAAACACACATGACTTGAGACCTTCATTCTTCACTCCAGCAGGTTTATGTGAGGATAATTGAATTTAGTAGAAAGAGAGAATAGGGACTAGCTTGTGAGCAGACATTGCCAAAAAGCCCACATCCAGACTAGAGGACTAATTTCTGCTCAGCATATTGTGTAGACATTCTGTGGCACAATATCAAGGCCACATGTAATTCATCTTCTGGCTCTAGTTTTACTTTGCAACCTAATTAAACGAACAAGGATGTGAAGAAATCTTCATTTCCGTAGGGGTAAACACATTGCTGCATGGGAAAGGTAAGAGGAAAGGTTGGCTTTCTGAAAGGAGAATAAAGGCAGATTAAGAGCCGCTGGCTGGAAGATAGTGAATGGCTGACGACACTTGAATAGTGAAGGGGATACAAAACTGCGTTCTGCTTTACACGAAGCAGTTGCTGACTTGTTTGTTTTAATAATACCTCATCCTGTGCATACTTCTATACAAAGCTGATTCCACCATGTTCTGTATATCGGAGTTAACAAACATTTCCCCGCTTGTGTTAACATTCCACATCGAAAGCGATGGGCGTTATAGGAGACAAAGAGGCAGCTTGTGTCATAGACACAAGACACACTTGAGTGCAGCGCCTGACAGTTTAAATACCGCCCGATTCATCACTGAAACATCTGGCTCGTATTTGCTGTTGGCTGTAAAAAAAAAAAGAAAAAGCCTCTCCTACAGCTTAGTTTGCTCACTTTCATCAATTTTAAAGTGAATGCAAATGGATGATTCCTTCAGTATCCCTAAGAGTCCGCACAGTTACAGCAACAGGGCAATACATTCTCATTAAGGGCTTCCTTCCTTGAAAGGCAGAAATTGAAGTTAGGATATCCGTGTTTATAGTTCCAAGCAATTGGAAGAAATGATGAGATCTTGTGTAAGGGAAAATAGGCTTCCAGCTTTAATAGGGTCCCTGCAAAAGCCCCTCAACCACCCACCCACTCCTCAACTGCTTCCATGGGGAGTGTCAATGATGAAGTCAGTCACGGGGAGTGACGGCCCGGCCCCACTGTGCAAAGGGCGCTCTGACAGGCCCATATTTCTCCAGACTCAGTCTTCAACCTACACTGTGGCCATTCCGTGTGGGTGTCAGGGGGACCGCTTCCATCATCAGATCTGTGATTCACAAGTTGGTGGCAGCAGCACTGCTAACTTGCTGACTAACATGCTCCAGACAGCTGGGTGACCCCTCCTTAGTCGCTGGCTGGACGGTCTTGGATGGGAGTTTCCTTTATTTATTCATTTTTTTGCTGGATGATGCTTTTGGGAGCTGCTGATATGTTTGCGTCAATACAAATATCAGAGTCGGCTCGGACTGCACCCTTATTTGGACGATACCAACTGACTGATTCTGAGAGAAAGGCATCCATCTTTTCATATACCGAATCTCTGTGTCTTCCAACTATTTGAAACTGTTTCTTTGGGGTTAAATGTAACCCCCTATCCATTTTCACCGTCGCATTTTACTATTGTTAGTCAAAATTCAGTAGTATGCATTTGTGCATCCCGGACTGGAATTTAAGGGCCATGTCCATATGTACTGTGATACAATTAAACAGAATTCAAAGTTGAGACATTATAAAGTAACAAAACTGACCCTGCTATATAATTTGGTATCTTCCATTAACACTTTTCAACAGTGTGACATATTGTATTTGACTATTTCAAGTCATAGCAAACTTTTGATTGTCTTAGTAAAATGATTTGATTATGTTACTAATGACGTCTTGCAGTGAGATTGCACAAAAACAGTGCTTTTTTGGGTCACCAGCTTTAAGGGCTTCAATTAACCGAAACCACTTTCAGGGAAGCAAATGGGTGATTCTAAAAACAATTATGAACATCATTATTTGTCTCTCCCTTTTAGTTTTTATTCTATTCTAAGCCATCTTGATCATTAACTGCTTGATGTGCAAAACCTCAGGCTGTGGAAGTGCATTCACAGGGGCAGAGGTAAATGACTCGCCTCTGAGACATCGATTCCATTCTGTTACTTTAGGTAAATCGCTTAACTCAATCAGAACATTTGTTTCAGATCATGAGCTCACCATTAGTCCCAGTCAACTTTGCCTCCCTTACTCCAAAGGAAAGTTTTAACGGGATTTGAATTAATGCATTCAGCACAGAGCCCTTTCCACCTCGGTTTTTTCCTCAGCCCAACTGAGAGTTTTATAGGATACATGTTGGGGGGTGGGACCCCAGGTTCATGTGCACATGTGTAGGCCTATCTGTATGCGATACACAAGCATAAATACGTGCCTTTGTGGGAGCATGGATTTATGTCTGTGTAGCTTTGTCCAGATGGTAAGGTGTGTGTGTTTAACAGCCTGAAAGGGCACTCTATCTCCATCTCTCCTGAGAAACGAAACAAAGGGCCTCTGTGCTCTGTCCACTTTAGGTCATACTGTGCCCTTTATGTGGACTTCACCTCCTCCTCACTCCGACCTCTCTGTTCTCACATGTTAACCAATAATGAGTTGTGTACCAGATCATTCTTATCGGTGTAAAGGGTTGCATTTAAAACTAGGGCAGGCATTTTTATTTTAGAATTTTTATTTTGCTCATATGTTGAAATTCTCTTTACCTCCGGGCAGCAATGACAGCTCCTGTCCCAAACACTCTATCGTGGACTCGCCCTCCAGCAGTAGTCTGGCAGTGCGAGTTCATGTGTTTTGTTTAAGTAGCTTTGGAGGAAGGTCTGTAGGGAGGGGCAGAGACTTTTTCAGCAGGGGACTTTTTACATTTTTTTTATTCATACTGGTTTCTCCAAAGTTGCCTGCTCTATCTTTAAAAGGCACTGATTTCCAAATTCATAGCCGATAGCCTCCATAGGGCTCTCAACATGGCGACCAACAGAGCCTGCAGCTCGCGGCTAACAGTACAACAACAGCTGAAAATGATTTACCTGACGGGTCACGAGAGGTTGGGCCTAAGCTTCCCCAATGGCGCCGATAGACGGGACATGGCTATCAGTTGTAACTGTAGCATGAGCGCACATGAGCTAACCAGTGTTGCGCGCTCAAATGCGCTAACGTGCTAATTGTTTTGGTTTTGAGAGCCCCTCCCCAACATGACAGCAGCAGCTCACAAAATGTCTGAGTAAAAGACTCGTGACAGCTGTCGGATGCCAGCGAGATTTTCCACCGTTGTTAAGATCAGTGCGTTTAGAAATACTAAAAGTGTCACTAAATAGCACAAGTGAAACAACAGACAATGTTGGGACTTTTGCTTTCTTCTGCCCACCCTCTCCCCTTTCCTTTCCCAAAAAAGGAGGGTCAAAAACAAGCCTGTCCAGCACACTCAACACATGTATGGGTAATAAAGGATCAGAAAGCAAGCTCAGGAGTACATTTTGGCTTTTATGGGAATAATATATCATAAACCAGATTAACGTTGGGACATTCCTTCAACAACCAATAGCCCACAATCAGCAAGCACATTTATCAGATCTTCATTATTGTTCCAGCCAGATTGAAAAGATGAGAGGCATGCAGTTTATTGGTTTACACCCATGTTTTACAAGTGGACATAATTTAATTTAAAAACAAAAAACATCTGTGCAGTCTTGATTCGTTACGAATCATTGATTGTATTCTGTTGACAGCCAGTCACATATACCTGAAGGCACAAGTCTTTGCTGTCACCACTTGTCACAAGAGATTTCCATGTCTATAGCAATTACAGTGTTTGTTGGTGGCTGCAGTTTGGTCCTCTGGGTATGTGTATCGCTGTATAATTTAATTCCCCTCTCCATGGAGTAATTCCATCGCTCCCACAGCACAGGAAGGGGCAGACCGTTGGGAAGAGGACATCCACAGATACACGTATTTAAAGTGTACTTTGAGTCAGATATGTGAAGGTCAGAGGTAACATGAAGTCATGGGCAAGAGAAAGTTTTAATGAACAAAATATTAATCAGGCAAGTAGTCAATCAATCACCGTATCTCCGATGTGTACAGATTATATGAATAGATCACTGACAAGAAAAGGTCACATAGTGCCCCTTGTGGACAATCAGCGTGAACGCGAGACAACCTTAGAGAACCAACACTACCAGCTGAAGGCAAAGCGTGTGCCTACTTGTATTTGAATATGGCTGCAGTGCCATTTGCAGTGTGTAATGTGTTGGGAACTAGTCAAAATCATATTTAATTGATATCTTGATTAATTGGGGTAAATATAACTAAAGACTCAAACAAAGAGCTGCTATGAAAAACAACTGCAGAGTAATAAAATATCAACTGCTCAACTGCTGAGTCTTTAATTTAGCAGCTCCTCAAGATTATATGTGAATAATGCCTGATCTCAATTTAAGTATTAAGGGGTGATATTAAAATACAGTAATGGCTACCGGAGGTGAAAAAAAACCCATGTATATTAAGATATACGTGTGTTTTTACTCGTGTTATTATGTGATTTCAATAGTCCAACTACATGAGGCAGAGTGAGTAATGAGTGAGCGGTGCCTTTGAATTAGATTTTTGTCAGACGCCTGTTCCAGTGGAGCTGCTTAGCAACATAACGGTCCCCAGCGACCTCAAATAACCATATGTGTAACTGTGTCAACGTAAGGAAGAATACTTCTCAAACATTGGGCAAAATAACACAATACTATTACAATGATGTATTACCTGCAATGTAGAGCTCATTAGGAGGGAGAATGACACAAAGAAAAAGGAATTAGAAGGCTTTATCATAAACACAGAATAGTATCTGTGAAGGATGAATGAAGGTAATCTGTAAACGTTGGAGCTTTTTTATTTCATACTAAAAACCATCAGTGCCTCTCTGTGGTCAAATAGCTAAACTGCAGGAGAATTATTTTCTTAAAATTGCATCACAAGTCCTGTACTTCTTTTCTACTTTATTCAAATAGAGGCATTAACACAGAGATATTTCTTATGTGATGTAAAAGTGATGTTTTGAGAGCAGATGTCAGATCCAAATACATCAGAGTCAGGATGAAGTAATTGTGAACTTACTGTTGTTTTGTTCTAGCTCAGGTCTTACAATAATACTGTTGCTTATTGTGGCACAGACCAACTTTTGTTCAACATTACAGTGCAACCATCAATAAACTGTATAGAAATATGCTGAAATACTGCTGAGCTGAAGTTAGGTAGCGTCATTTAAACTAGAGGGGCAGCAATCCACAGAATCTTTGGTTTACCTTTGAATTCAAAATACAATAAAAACTACAGTGGCTTCACACCCACAACAAGTATCATTCTAATGGTGCATTGGTAAAATACTAAATAATTAAATCTTCATCACAATGAAAGTTATTGTACATCAAACATAATCAGTTTGCTATCTTTTGTAGAAATTGCAAAAGAAATACAGGTCTAACACAAGGAGCACATGAACACACAGCGTTCTCATAATCATTAAAGTAACACATTCAAAACAAATTTCATTGTAACCTCCCAAACTGAAAAAAACATGAAATTTCATAAAACACTAGAAATAATCAACATGCCCTTTAATATAGGAAGACAAATACCAGCAACCCACCAACTGGATATGTTGAGATATTAAATAATCAACAAAATTGTGGGAAACAGTTTCCTAACGCTGTTGATCTTGCTTTGGCATAACTGTCAGGTGATTTCTTTGACAGCCGCGTCTCTGAGAGGCTATATCTGGTTGTCGTTATATTGTGGGCTGGAGGACTGATCCTGCATGGCCCCGGCGGCGGCCCCCATGGCGGCCTGCTGGGCTGCCGCTTGGACATGAGGGTTTTTCCAGGCTCCCGTGGTCCATTCCTCCTGAGCTTTGGACATGCTGGCCCCGCTGCCACGGTAGTAGTTATGGATCTACAAGCATAGACGTGAGGAAGGTAAGTGGTTTTCATTACTGTAGTTATGCTGAACTGTATCCCCCGATCAGTAAAACTGAATACTGTTTTTTTCACGAGTTAAAAGTAATTCCGGCATTTATAAATATAAACCTAACAATCCTACTATGTTGATCAGACAGAGGCCTGAAACATTTTATTTCTACCGCAATGAAATATTTTTGTATTTTGGCAAAATACAGCATGGACGTTGGAATAATAAAACACATTCTAAGTTTCCTGCCTACATTTCCTTTTCAATAAACACACAACTTAAATTCTTACCCGAGTGAGGGCAATGAAGGACAGAGAGGCCACTGCAGTGAACATAATAGTAGGGACCAACATGATGAGCGCAATGAAAATATTATAGCTGAAGAAGGACAAGGTAGCCAACCAACCGCTGAAAAAGGAGACAGACAATTAACACGATTTCATTAAAAAAAGAAGACGACTCATTATAGATGATGAAGACAACATGAACCATAATGATCTGTAATTGGATTGAACGTTGTTCCTCATCATGATACCACCACTGAACATCTGGAAGTTAAATTCTGTTATTTTTTGTGGACATTAAGTACTGCAATATAAAAGTTTAAAATGTTTATAGCTCACCCACAAGAATATCCATTTGCACATGGTGACATTTACTAACTTTATTTGAGGCTGTCAAAATTCAAAATTTCTGATCATCAGCCAGATGACATTTTGAGGATCTCTTTAACAGCCTCTCAAACTCTAATGACAGGACTATCATAAAAGTTATATGAGGGCCGTATCTGATGCTCTACCACTCTCATGTTAATGAAAGCAGCACACATGGCCTTTAAAGTGTGTGTGTATATAGTCCTCCTGACAGGACTTAATGCTCAACTTCAAGAGGTTTTACGACAAAGTAGATTTTTTCGCTTGATTAAAAAGACTTCTAATATTTAAAGTTGCATAATAATTAATAAATAAAATATAAACACTCATGGAGAAACTTGAATAATGACAGTGGTATTTGAGTTGCATTCGACTGGTTGACTCCAAGTATGAGTCTCTATACCTTTATATAATGGCACTTACAGAATTGTTTTAATCTCACTTTCGTACACTTTTTAAGTCAGGATTCAACATAAATTAACATGCAGGGTATCTGACTTTAAATATTGTACTCTATTAAAATGAATAGGTTATTTAAGAACTATTTAACATGGATTTTTTGCAATGCATTTTTAATCTCTGGCTCTTACCACACCCCCCATCCAGGGATGCCTATGCATTGGATGATGCTGATGCCAACTTGGGCCATGAACACAAAAAAGAACTGCATGAAGTTGAAGGAGCTGTCGCTCCTGAGTAAAAAAACAAAAAGAAAAGAAAGGTGATCAGTAATTATGGACATTTGCATCAAACATGTTTCATTACTACAAATCGAATATCGTATGTAGATGTTGTTTCTTACATCGCTATTAATGTTACACATTTGGTTCAAAGGCATTTAAGCCCAGAGGGCGCTATGGGTCATTCCACTCCGCACCAAGAGGAGAGAGACACGCTTCCCTCCACTGTGGCTTATGACTTATCTCTAGGAATACACAAGCTGATCAATCAACAATCTGGTTTAGTCTTTACCAGACCCGCAATTTAGCATCAGGGCATCATCTACTGTACGAAACAAAAGAAAATTGGTGAAGGAGAAAGCGTACGCTCATAAGACAAAGGAATTATTTGATAAAATATTTCAAGCTGCCCTTAAATGAAGGGAGAGTGCATGTTTCTAAGTGGCAGTTGTTAAGCAATCTCCTCTGATCTACCAAATTCACACTCATTTTTAGCATGTTGATATATAAAGAGGGACAATGACCCCCAAAAGCCCAAGGAATAAGGCTACAGCAATGAAAACAGCAGTACTGACAACCGTCATGAAAGTCTGAGAAGTAATGTTTCTTTCCCTCGGGGACAAAATACAGTTATTGTCTCTGTACACAAAGCATCATTTAAATTCATCCCTAAGAACTTTACATTGCAATAGAACACATTAGTCCATTATTAGTAAGCTGTATGTGCCATTTAGAATTAAAGCTATGAAGTATGTTGCTTTTTACTTTAAACAGCCATTACAGTTTTGCCAGAATCCTTCAGCAACAAAAATCATTGTGAGTGAGCACTAGAGTACTGATGAGTAGTGATACAATGTCACTTCAAGAAGTGACAGACTCACTTGAAGGCCTTGTAGATGGCCCTGAACCAGCAGACGTAAGAGCAGGGAGTGAACATGATCAGCCAGATGATGGCCAGTCCAAAGTTGGTTACGCCACCACCCCCAAACATCCAAGCAAAGCAGCCGATGAGATTCACAGCGAGAGTTGCGCTGTTCACTGAAAAGACCAGGACACTGTTACACACTGCTAAATGCATTAGCATGACCAGGCAGGAAAAGGTCTGAAAAAGGTTGATATGTGGATATGAAAGCATGCAAAATGGCTTAAGTTCCTTGAGTAGTTCTTCTCCAGGCCTCATTCTCTAATTATGAGTAATGCGATGAGGCTACTGTGCTCCCCGCTTAAGATGCACTTGGTTTTAATTGTAGCTCCGTGCATTGGTCCTATCTATCTTTTCTAAACGAGCAAAGAAGGCCAATCAGCTTTACATTTTGGTTTACAAGAGGATTATAATGCCCAACACGGCTGCAACATGACACTGATTGAGGAACACAAGTAATACTAATTATTTTCAGGGAGGAAATGAGAAAGAAAAAATGGACATGCTGACTAACATACAAATATGCAATTAATGTGCATGCCAAGCATAGAGAAAATTGGTACAGGAAAAGAAATTAAAAACGCACCTAAAAGCAGACTGGGAGTTTGAATACCTGCTTATGTTTAGCGTTTACTAAATGAGACAATACCTGCAGAAAGAGAAACATGTAGTCGCTAGTTTAGAGTAACAGATATCAAATGCTGTGTCTAAATGACTATTTCAAATGCAAAAAACATGTTGTTCTCATTGCTAGGCAACGCAAACACGCAAACAACAATATTGAAGCGAATTGGAGTGCACCTGTGCTGTGTCTGGCCGAAACCTTGTTGAGCCTTTGACTTTCTCTGCTTTCTTTCCATTAAACTGTATATTTTCTCATTGGCCCTACGCTTAGCTGCCGGTATCACGATGCACCTGTACATAAATGTTGCAGCAGCTTTGAGTCGCTCCCTGCACTCTACCGCGCCGGCCTTCATGGACGGGCAGGGAGCTTCCAGACCGGAGCAATATCACAAACATCATTGTTCCGCTTGTTTATAGTGTAATAAACTTTGATGAGAGTGCCTCCGGCGGAAATTGTCTAACACAATCTCAACATTAACGGCTCTGCCCAAACCAAGGCCATCTGGTCAGCGCTATGACTCATTAGCAAATAAACCAGTCAGAATGACAAAGTCACAGCCAATAGATTGAATATATTTTTGGACCAAAGGAACCCTTGTAAACCAATGCCCTTCTGTTACATAGTTCTTATTAACCACAGAGGGGAAACACAGTTTATGGAAACTCCCGGGAAATCCTGGCTCCTGTGTTATTGGAGAGCCAGGCATTAAAAAGTCAGTTTAATAAAGTTTCATTGGGGAAGTTTAAGGTCTAACATTCATGTGTGGTAGCCTGATGTACTCACACATCCACAGGTGGTACATTTTCTTGCACATGCTGCGGTGGTGTTCAGGGATCTCATCAAAGTCCTGGTAGAAGCATGGCTTGAGTGGAATGAATCCCGGCAGTGGGGGGAAGTTGGGCTCTGAGACAAATAATTCCAGTTAGAAAACATAGCAGCTGGTGTTCAGTCCTTCAGTATGGTGATGCTTTTAGAATCTCTGACCTTCCATGTGGATAAAGTTTGGAGTATGCTGGTTAGAGTTACTCCCCCCTCAGTGCCTTGAGTCTGTCAAGTAAGAAGAAAGGGGATGTTACAATGTTAACTCAGAATACCTTAAGTCCTGAAGGGAAAAGGATTTAGAGAATCCTCAAATATTTTGCGTTTTTGGACCCCTCAAAATAACAAAATGCACTTTTGTGTTGTTCGGAAACTCTGCATCTTGTCAATTGTGCAAGCAATCAATTATTAATAGATCAATGAAACAGCTGACATGATATGGATATTTTGTGGGCACTTTCACTCTGTCACGGTTGGGGTTTGTTTCCTTTCTTATTTTGTAGTTTTCTGCCTCTTGTGTCCCCGGGTAACTTCACTTCCTGCCTTGTCCTGTCATCCCCTGTGATTGTCTGATTGTTTCCACCTGTGTCCAATCACCTGCACCTTCCCACAGTATTTAAGTCATGTGTGTCTCTTGTCCCTCGTCACGGCATTGTTGAATGTCCGGATGTCTGAGTGGTCCTGGTCCCTGTCTCCGTTTTTGCCCTTGGCCTTTTGCTTTTGGAACTTTGACGATTAAAGTATTTTTGTGTTAGAAACTCCGCCTTTGAGTCCAACCTTCCCCTCAATCCTGACAGACTCCCTCGGAGAGACAGGTGGACACTAATGTATTATTGTTACTTACAGGTGCTGTGCCAGTATTCACGATCATAATAATCCATTCAATAAATAGTTTTACCTCATTCTGTTCGGTGTAGATCTATTCTCGGATGTGGAAGTGAGGATCGTACTGGCAGCATTGGAGAGGAGGGGGGTATCAGGTGTGACTGTTTGGTAAATAGTTTGCATGGGTCAGGTAGGACCACCTCTCAGCAGAATTTAGCAGTGGGCCCCTGGGGGGGGTCGGGCCTGTCTGCCTTCAGTCAGATATTGCTGATCACCTGCGTGTCGAGGTGCTGATTTTACACATTTACACCTCAAAAGATCTGGCCGCTTAGTCGGTGATTTCTAATTGACTTTTGTGAAAACCAGGTGCGGCAGAAAGAATAAAGAAACACAAGCTCGTGACGTAACCCCGTTGACTTACTTTGCATGTCCTACAGGTGTGGGGGCGTTACGCCATTTGCAGAAACACGGAGGAGGCTGTAAATCAGCGTCGCCGTCCACGCTTTCCGCTGGAGGACTTAATATGTCCTCCTCCGACTCGTAAGAGTTAAACGACACCAAATCAGAAGAAAACGAACAACACAAACCCCGGGGGGAGGGAGACGGACAGAGGGCTGATCTTCGTGGTGAGGAACTACGGATTCCACAGGACACGTAATCTTCTTACCTGCTTCCAAAGAGCGCTGCTTCTTGGCCTGAAGACGCAGCCGCGTGAGGGGGAGGGAGGGAGGGAAGCGCGAGACTGTCGATCGGAAGATATTTGCGCGGAAACTAACAGACCATTATAATACTTTCACCCTTTATGACCAAGGCAAATAGATCCTAAATCCTCCCCCTCCGCCAATCATCGCGCGGCAATGCAGATTACCAGGCAGATTACACTAATCCTTGACGTTTTTCTTTTTTTTTGAGCCAATCGGCGTGCAGCTCTCTGTCCATGGTGCTGATGCCGGTCCACCGGCGGAATGAAGTCAGCAGCAGTATGAGAGGTATAGATAACTCTCATTTAATTAAATAGCTGGCTTTAATTCCCTTTGCATTATAAAAACGCAGCCCTACTTGGTCAGAACCAAGAATTGTACTAAATTGACTCCAGCTCTCCAGCTGGGTTTGCTGTTTCACTGCACGAGGAAACTTGGTTGAGGCCACAGGACACAATCTCTTGGCAGTAAACACATTTGTTGGCATACTTTTGCTTGGCTAACAAAGAAGGAATATGCTCAAAAACAGAGTTATGCAGAGTATCAATCAAAGTTGAAAAACTTTGTTTGATAAGCGTGCATACAACCAGTGGTGGAGAAGGTATTTGGATAATTTACTTCTTAGGAAGAATAGCAATATTACTAAGAAATACTGAGACATGCATTTAAAAATGTACTTCAAGTATCATCATCAAAACATACTTAAAGTACTTTGATTGTATATAACTTTCATTTTGACCAATAACCAATTGTAATTTAGCCATCTGCCTTCCAATTTAGGGTCCATTTTTTTCACCTTTTATATCAATTAGGACACAAACACAAGTTATGATTAGAACTTGAACACGTGGGTGCTGGATCCTTAATGTAAATGAAAATGAAAATTGTCAGAATATGCGCTGAAGAAGGGCGTGTTGCCTGACATGTACTCATTAAATTACATTAGGATAGTACTCCAATTGTACTTTTTAATAATCTTTTCTATATATATGTTTTTTATTTCTATATTGCCACTTCATTTTCCAAAATCGATTATAGTCTACTGTACCGATCCAGGGTGGAGTCATTTTTATTCATTAGGAATGAGGGATGAATACATCCAGGTAAATGAGTGTGAAAGCTGGGAGTAAATGTGCTGTGGACTTGCAAATCAGTATTGTGTTTTAGATATTGACTAATCCAGATCGTTATAATGATTGCAGGTTGTTTATTCATGAGGTATAGCTTTGCTTCAGGTTCAGTGTTTATCATGCAGATCATCTAATGCCGTTCCATTAAGAAATACAGCAGTGCAACATAGGTGCTTTAGTAAGTTGTCATTATAACAGTATTCTTTTTTTTATCCATCAATTCTACGCTAGTTGGTTTGATAGTGAAAGTGACTTTACCTCACATTGTCACTGCAGCTACTCCCTCTCTCTGGTGGTATTTATATTAAATTTGACAGGCTGTTTTAAGGTCACTATGATATGGCCATTAGATATAAATATAAGGCATGTCGTTCCCCTCCCACTTCAGCTCACAAACAGTGCTTCACTCTGCATATTTTAGAATAAGAAAGTCACATTTTCCCATGAGCTTCCCCAACACGCCATTAATGCAGAACAATGACTCTTTTCTGGGTCCTCCTTGCTGCGCACTTTGTCATATTCCTGGATGGCATGTAGACAGGATATTAAGTATCGCATAAAACAGTGGGAGACTGAGAGGGGGAGGGGGGCAATGGTGAGAAGAAAAAATAAAATGGAGGATGAAGGATCGGTCTGACACATTAGCGTCAGCATTGGCAGAGGGAAAGTCTATTTTCATTTCTTTTGTGTAAAACATTTACTTCTGCTGTAAAAATTAAAAGGGAAGGTGCAAATTTCAACCTGTCTCTCTTGCTAAACCACAAATAGTCCATAAATGACTAAACTGGGTACAATGTTTATTATTTGCTAATGACCTATGTTCATGATCAAGTTAAATCATATCCTATGAAACTGTTTTAAGAATTCAGTTTGTGCTCAAAAAATGTGTCATATTTTGTCAGTTACAGTAAATATAGGGTTACAACACCACAAACACACACACACTGACATTAGTCTACTTGTTTTGCCTTTGAAGCATGAATATCTGTATTTATTTTCATCATAAGTTGTGTAAATGCATTTTAAATGCGAAAAGAATGTGTCTGCTGTGCAACACTCGAAACCCCTGCTTGATGTTGTCAATTGTGGCACAGCACCAGTGCACCCCAGTGTCATTGTCCCCCAGAACAGAAAACCACATTTGCCAAATCGTCCTCTAAGCCCATGTGTCACCGTTGTCTGGGTTTCTATGGAGACGCTTTCCTCCAGACCAAGCATGTGGAGGGCACCCCTCCAGTGGAGGGAGGTGGAACAACATTGTGGCGAGGCAATCATACACCAACCTCATTTACATATCCAAACATGGACCCTGGACCGTGGCAGACGGTGTTTGTTGACTAAACATTCCACATAAGTGATTAAACCCAGCTGCAAATGGAGCCCAGATATGGGATTTTTATCTATTCTTTTATCTAAAGAACGATTTGGTTCACCTGCTGAACAAAAGAAATAGAAAATAAAAAGAAAGTTAAAGTAAAATACTATTTTTTCCTCAGAATTTTGAAAACATCTGTCATTGCACAGTGCGATTGCTCAGTATTCAGGTCACCGTTGCTCCCTTTGTACTGTGGAGATGAATGATGCATGCTTGTATCTGAACCTTCTGTGGCGACTTCCCGGTATCTCCAGCTGGGGGCGCTGAATCATCCGTCCATCAGTGATGCAGTAGGCGCTCTGCTGTCAGATGGAACTTTGTCTCTCACCTTAGGGAAGATCAGAGACAGGCACTAAAGAGGCAACTGTAGAAAAAATTCAAATCCACAGATCGGTTGTTGGCCAAGAGTCGAAGAAAGAGCGAGACAGACAAGGCAACAAATGACTTATTTGGGCTTTGTTTCAAATAAAAATAACGTGTTTTTGCTGTCATGAAAAAATTAAGCTGATCAAAGAATATATCAGAAAACACGCCATTTTTGTTACTCCTTGTAATACTGAAAAGGAAAAGTTCCTTGGTGGATAGACTGTGATGAAACAAAAGAAACAGGAATGCAGCTAATCAGCATTTACATATTCCTTGTGGCTGTAATTTGGAAAGAGTCTCAATGATTTCTGTATAATCCAGCACTGAATTAAGCAGTGGAATCTCACACTGTAAGGATGCTTTTATAAAAGTCAGACTTTAAATCAGTGAAATGCTCCTTTCCAACACCTTGATATGGCAAAAAAAATCACTTATTCAACACATAAATGGTATGTGTATTTCTTTGGCATACATATACTTAAAATCCCTGAAAAACATATTGGCTAATGAACCGCATAAAGACATCATTCATATACATTTCTCTACAGTATTCCACAGCAAAATACACTCATCCATCGAATAGTGCTTACATTTATGCCGCTTCTTGTCTTACGGCAATGGTTGTAATGTTTCACTAAGCATATGAGTCCATTTATAATGGCGGTAATGACCAATAACTGTGTTATCATGAGACAGCCCACTTAATGTGCTATTAGCCGCAAAGATCCAAGAATGGATGAATGGCATTATGATAAAATAATGTGCCCAGATACATTAAACAACATATTGTTTCTTTTTTTATTTAGTCTGGTAAAAGTAGTGGTTCAAAAACTTTTGTTCACCCAACATTTTTGGAAGTTAAAATGTGGCCAAGATTTGACCCTGCAGAATTGGAAACACTATAAAACAACGGGGTTAAGGTCTCCTTTGGAGCAGCAACATCTTTTCAGGCTTGCAAATGATTCAAATGGGGATAATTACAGAGTCCATAGTCCCAAGAGAGTCATTACGAGGCCGTATGCAAGGGTTAGACAAACAGAGAGTGGGCCCTGATGAGTTTAAAATCATCCAAGTCTAGATCACCGTAGAGAGGAAAGATGGATAAAAAAACCTTTTAACATTGCAGCATTACCAACCAACCCAATGAGGGATGCTTTGTTTATCTACCTGTGTTGATTAGGAGCGTTGGGTGAGATCAATGGACCAGCAGGGCATCCTACCCCGAACCTCGTGGCCACTCACGGTGTGGCAGTATCCCCAGTTCAGGCTCTAAATGGGGCAAATATGTTCTCAAATGGGAGGCAAGTTGCTAAGAGTTGTGGCTAGAGGCAGATGGTGGGCTGGAATCTTTTCAACCTTTCCAGATCCACACTCCCAACGAGAAGGATGACCACCGCCTGCTTTCAGGCCAGGTGAGAGCGGAGGTCATGCGAGATGGAAGGTCAGCGGGGCGCCTTGTGGGACAACATGCTGGAGAGGTAGCCTGAGCAGTGCAAAGCTAAACCCCCAACGGGGCAAGTTATTTGGACCTTCAACTGACGAACTTCAGGGTATATTCTGAGTTGTGGCCACAAGGGCAATCGGAGAGGGTACTGTCGGTGTCACGATCGAGTCCTGAAGGTATACAGAAACTACAGAAACCATCAGCACCAGAGTTGAGTGCAGGACTGGGGCGTCTTAAAGCCAGCCGTGGATTTAAAGAAACGGATCGAGTTCAGTCAGCACTGGACATATCAGCCTGGTGCTTCCGGGCTGGTATTGAACGCAGCGCGATCGTTGGCCAGGGCCTACAGCACGGAAGGGTCAAGGCAAGCCAAGTGAGTTTTATTTATATATCCCAATATTGCAACTTCGCCTCAAGGGCTTTAGAATCGGCGCAGTATTTAACACTCTCTGTCCTAAGACTCTCAATTCGGACAAGAAAAGCCTCCCGGAAATAAAAACTTTCTCATTGAAAAATAGTAACACTCCAGGAAGGGCAACTGAGGAGTTTCTCTCCCGAGAGAGACAGACTAAATCAATGTTGTGTGCAGCCATCCGCAACACCACAGATTTGGCAGATGGGGTATAAAAATGACTCAAGAGAGTGCAACCATGGGGCAGGTAGATAACCATCTTGACACAATGTTGCCCGGCCAACCAATTACAATATTGACTCTTGTGGAAAAAGCAATTTTAGAGTAAAACAGCAACACCAATGTACCGTTTACTGCCAGGAGATAACACTAAATCCTAGCGTTTCACTCAAGACAGACAAATCCTATCCTAATTGGTCTCAGTGGCATCAAATGTGTAAATATTCTTCTCCACACTTGGCCTGCTTTAGTTGGATTTCCGTCATTGACTGCGCAAAGCAAGCGTTCCTGTTGAAACGGTATCAGGTAATTCTTGAAACAAACTGCTTTAAGCATAGTCATGAGAGACCAATGTTGACATCACATAGCCACCCATGTTGGGGATTGCAGATGGGGATTCCACTGTTGCTGCAGCATGTTCAGTGAGATTGTGATGAGAACCTAACTCTGAGCAGGTCGTTGTATTATCACGTCCTGCAGTCCACGTTGTATGGTTTTTATTTGTTGACACTTTGAATTTTAACAATATTGTAGAGCAGCACACACTAACGCGCACACACACACACACACACACACACACACACACACACACACACACTTACAAGCGCTGAGCCCAAACTCTACTAAATAGTGTCAACATTTTAAAACAAAACTGAACTGATTCTATTTATTATATTTTTTGCATTTAAATCATGGCAATTTTTTACAGGGATTTTCGAGCGGCTCTTAGCTTGTGTTCATTATTTTACGGGAGCGGGGGAGGAAAAAAAAAAAGGATCAGCAGGGAAATTACAACTTGACCACAATCACAGAGGACACAGCAATGCTAATAGTTTTCCAATGCAATCACATAGTCTGATGGGCCAGACATTTGCTTTAATCAGACACCTGGGAAATGCATCCATCCCATTTCATTTCATCAGCTCAAATCATTCTCATTGCAGCATTCAATGAAAACGTAGAGATGAGAAATCGGGGCAGACAAGATATTATTACAACAGAGAACGTCTTCATTACTGATGTTTATGATATATATATATATATATATATATATATATATATATATATATATATATATATATATATAATATTCTACTCCCACATCTTGTAAATCCAGTCGGATTTTGTTTCATCCCAAAAAGTAATTCATAAGTAGATGCCACATGTGAGGCAGTCAATCCCAGTTTGAAACTTAAACAATGCTTTGTTCAGTGCAAGTACACAGCTCTGATATACTTTCTATAGAGCCACTCTAAATACCGGATACTCATGCCATTCGGACTGGTTAAAGCTGGTGGGTTTCCTCTCCTGCTTGTTGGTGAATGTGCTGCTGCTGGCTGGTATCAGTGATGCTGAGTGCAGCAGTGCTGCTCGAGGAGAGTCTTTGTCTGCTCTGGGAAGCCCGGGCTCCAGCTGGCCCCCGCTATGTGCAAAAGTCAGTGGGTCCATCAGCACTCAGTTGCAGGCGGCGAGCTGGTTGATTGGGATGCACAACACTGACCCCCCCCCCCCCCCCCCCCACCACCACCCTTCCCTCTTTTCCCACCTCCACCTCATTTAGCCTGTTCTTGCTCGGGGAGCACACCTGTCTCCCCAACTGTCCCTTTTGTAGAACCTAGACCTGCTTTATTACACAAATATTCATGCAGTCAAGCATACACGTCTGTGTAAAACAAAGGTATGTGCTCACTGCTCTACCTCTCTCTCCCCCTCCCTCTCCCTTTGACGCGCAGATACAATGACTATCTTGACTAAATGGTGTGAATGGATGGGTGTAGCTGTTTCAGGATGATGGGCTTTTCGCTGCAGCATGTGTGCGGTGAGAGCTCATTAAAAACACCCCGTGTCTGCAACATTGGGCTCACGCAAGGAAACGCATTTGCAGTCATTACAGATAAACTGCCAAGCCAGATGATTCTCCACACTTTGCTCTCTCTCTCCCTCCAAAGGGATGCCTGACGAATTGATCATTCCATACAGAGAGAAAGGGAGCGCCATGGGGCACAATCTGTTTATTTTGTTTTACATATTTTGGAATTGACAAGTGTCTCTGCAGCGGCGTTCGCCTCACGCGTGGATTGTCCCGAGTCTCAGTGGACAGACAGCATGCAGTTGGACATAAAGAAGAAGGCAAGACGGGGTGTGTTAAAAACCACCGACGGCTTTTCAGGACTCCGATGACCAGCCAGTGTCTTGTGGACGTGCGTGTGCGCGTGCACATTCACGCGTATTTCGGTGTGCGCGCGTGTGTGTGCATGTGTAGGAGAGAGAGAGAGAGAGAGAGAAAGAGGGAGAGAGTGTGTGCAGCTAACACACACACACACACACACACACACACACACACACTTACCATTCGCTCGCAACATGGCGTTGAGGCGCCGAGAGACACGACGGCTCTCCCCCGATTAAAGCGAGCCCACTGGGGAAGCCAGAGGACGGTTTTTACCGGGGAGAGGGGAGGACTTCCGCGGAGAGTCCGTTACGCACCGGCGGAGACAATAACGGATTCCAACATATGCACGGCGCTATGAGGGAATAGCCGCTCGCAGACGCGCGCTGCTGCCCCGCCGGTGGGAGAACCAAAGGGCTGTACATGGCGGTGGAGAGAACAACCTGGCTGTTCTGTCTTCTTGCGCTGTTTTGTGGTCTCTCCAAGCAAGGTAAAGCGCACGCTCTAATCGCCCGCATGTCTTTTCTTCTTCTTTTGGGGGGGGGTGTAGGTCGTGGTCTGTGTGGCGTTTTCTTTGCGTTACCTAAGTTGCAGCACAAACGGCGGGGGAAGGCAGTGTGTGTGTGTGTGTGTGTGGGGGGGGTCCTTTCAACTGACCGGGGAAGTTTCCGATAAAACATGGGATGCGGCTCCGTTACGAGACACGTGGGTTCGGCCATAGTGCTTAATGAAAGAGGAAAATTTCATTTTTTTTTTGTCATTTCTTTGTGCCGGTTTAATCGCCAGGAGCGAGCGGACGCGCGTCGGGACGTCCGGGTCTCCGCCGCCGGCTCCGAAAGCTGAGCGAAAAGGACTTTTTGCGGAAAAATGTCCACACCAGGGTCAAAAGGGGACCTGTCTCAACTTTAGCATGAATGTGTTTCGTGAGATGAACAGCAACAGCAAAAATGGCTCGCGAGAGTGGAAGCGTGCAGCTGAGATAGGAAGCTCTGAAACCAAGAAAGACCCGACCACGACGTGTGGGACATCACCGCGGGGGGGTTCATAGACCCAATGCCCTTAAGGCATCTTCTCTCGTGGCTGCGTGAAGCCAGAATAAAGCCCAACTGTGAACGTCCCCCACGACATCTTCATAGATGACAGCAAAAAGAATGCACCACTTGACCTCCACAGCAGGTTGTTATTTATCTGTTAAGAGGACAGCGTGAGGACCAGTGAGGTCTCCCAAGAGGTGGCATTTATGTTTGGACTGGGCAAATTGTCAAATACTCCTAAAAACATACACAACTTAGTTCCACAATGACGACAAATGTCCCCCGAGTCTTTAAAGATATACATTGCATTGTAATGTTGGTTGTGGGTGTTGCCTCTCTTCCTGTAACACATAAAACACACCAATCGAAGGGTGAACTTTGCTTACCCTAGCACTTTGCCCCACTCAATAGCCAGTGGAGTTGTGTTTAGTGCAACCCATTACGTGTTAATATAGTGTGTAGTGTGCCGTATTATTGAGGCTTTTCACGTGTGGTTTTGCTGCTGCTGCAACTCCAGTACGACACACACTCTGCAGTGATTGCCGCCAGCGCCATGCTAAGAAATAAAGGAATATCCTGCATGTGGGTTCAATGGCGGTGAAAAGCGAAGCGTGGCGGAATGAATACCACGGAACCTTGAGAGTACTTTAGCACATCCATGTACACACCACCTTCCTCTGGAGATATACTGTGACTTTATCAGGAGTCCCATTATTCATCTTTCATATCATGCATATAAAGGACTTGACAGCGAGGTAACTAGGCTATTCCTCCTTGACTTTCATCTGATCTAATGGTAGAAGGTCCGGCGATACAATTTATGTAGAGTTAAATTATGATACCCTGCAGACTCCAGCAGAGACGGGAAGGAATTTACTCCCCTTGAGATCCTCCTGACAGGAGAGTGAGTGCCGCGCTGGGGGCCATCATATCCGGATGATGAAATCTCATGCAGGTAAATGGCGCCTGTGGTGGAGGTTATCTGTGATGCGAGTGAAATGGATTCGATTCATTTGCACCGTGAGATTTAAAGTTGGTAACGAACTGTTTTGAAAATGTGTTTGTGGTCTAAAAAGCCTCTGAATTAATAAAATATCTCACTTACAAAGTGACAAAAAAAAACATTAAACAAATTGTAGCCTAAACATCCGTTTATACCGTAAAGAATTGTCGTCTAGATGTGCTTTCCCCTTGATGGCAGAAAGGTTCATTAATCATAAGCATTCGATAATTCATTCAATAATTACTGTAAATTGTTATTATTCATCAATACCAGCGAACAACGGTCATCAAGATTCTGCTCGCATGTTGTTGGGTTCAGAAAGTGGAGCATGAATGCTGTGGGTGTCGGTGGTTGTGGCAACTGAGGCTGGTGGGCGGGGCCCGGGGTTGATTCTGGGACAGGGCTGAATTAGCGGGTGCTGGGGGTGGGGGGTGGGGGGGCAATATCGAGGGCAAGGGCTATTGCTAAATCCACAAACAAAAGAGCTCGTTTTGTCCGTTCTGAAGATCAAATGAAAAAATGTCAACTTCGGTTAACATATCACAAGCAAATGAATGAAGCAAAGTGCATGCGTGTCTGCGTGAGTTCACAGCAGTGGCGTCCCCAGTAGCGTGTCATGGTGGGGTGGGGGCGGATTGGGGCAACTGAAAGTCTTAGGGCAGCACACCAAAATTAGCGGAGGGAAATACTGTTTTCTTTTTTAATGATGTCAATGTGAGGGTTCAGGAATTGCAGACCGGATGTTTACTTAACAGTTAATGTTTCTAATTGTGCCTCTGCGCAGAATAACACCAGCTCAGTTAACAATTTGAGCTCCATTACATCCTGTTTTAATCTATTCTGTATTATTTGTTATACAATTTGTTCTTCAGATAGGAAAGTTGTCCTGAAAAATTACAAGGAGTACATTGATGCTAGGAAACAACAATTACTGAGAACACACCTGCTGCGTGTTTAGAAAAAGCACAGAAACCTCCCACGTTATGCTGATATGACCTGTGAGTGGGCCCCTCCTTCGCCACCCCGCGGCGCCGCCATCGCTTCACACTCTGTAGTTATTAATAAAATAAAACATCTGCAACATCCCAGCAGTTTATGAGCAAATCGGATTATTGTGACACCTTTGACCTTCTTACAACCTCGTGAAAATGGTAAACACAACAGTTTCATGATGAAGAATTGGTTCTACACTGACTGACAATGTCACAAGATAATTTTTCATCAATGCATCCAATTAGTATTTACTTGTTTGCATTAACATGCAGAGCAACAGTCTCCCCCAATTCCACTTGGGCAGTACAGTGTGAAAGGTATCGATTTAAAGGAAATGTACATCCCATTTATTTATTTCACCGTAGCAAGTACCTTCTATTGCTTCAGCTGCTTATTCTGCATTTCAGCTGGATGAGAGCACTATGCCTGCAGGAAAAAACGTCAGCAGATACAAACAGAACACATAGGACATAGGAAGGAACCGTGTTGCCTATTTTCAGGTTGATTCTCAAAAATCCCGGGGAGGTCTCATAGATGAAACACCAGGAAGAAGAAACTAAGCTGAAGCGTTCTTAGGATTCCTTTTATGTTGCAATGATCCTTATAATCTCTGGCTGAAAAGGGACTTTTTTTCCGCTGCAGAGCAATCAAAACCAGTTGGGAAAACGATATTGACGTATCATCCTTAAATTTGATGTGGCAAACTCTTGCTTCCTATTGACATCTCAATTAACTCTGCAGAAGTGTGGTCACTGGGGAAAGAAAAGTGTCTGAATCGATAGTAAAGTGAATACTATGATGACCTTCTTTCAAAATAAAAGTCTCAATGCCCAACATTTGCTAACATGCTCTTCCGGGCAGACCCGTAGTGTCCCCACACTGTGGTTGTCTTGTTTTTAAGCCTGATTTGAAATCACCTTAGAGCACTACTAAGTGTGATTTGGCCTCTACAAAAAAATACATTTTTTGTAAAAGTTATGTATAACTCTATAACTAAATATGTAGTTGCTGCTTATTTTCCATCCATCCATCCATTGTCAAACCGCTTATCCTGCACACAGGGTCGCGGGGGGGCTGGAGTCTATCCCAGCCAACTTCGGGCGATAGACAGGGTACACCCTGGATTGGTCGCCAGCCAATCGCAGGGCAACACAGAGACACACAACCATTCACACTCACATTCACACAACTACGGGCAATTTAAAGTCCCCAATTAACCTGATCCCCAGAGCATGTCTTTGGACTGTGGGAGGAAGCCGGAGAACCCGGAGAGAACCCACGCAGACACGGGGAGAACATGCAGACTCCACACAGAAAGGCCTCTGGGCGGAATCGAACCCAGGACCTTCTTGCTGTGAGGCGACAGTGCTAACCACCACGCCACCGTGCCGCCCCGCTGCTTATTTTGTACGCAGTAAATATTTTGACTGGGGAAGGTTTTTTTTTTTTAAATCAAGCATTTATTCCCCAAGCTAAAAAGGCCCCTGTGGGTCAAAGTCCAGCTTAAAACATGGTGGAGGCAGAACGTTACACAATGAGTTACCTTTTTGGCCTCGCACAGTGCTTCTGTGTCTGTTGGCCACTTTTAGCCATGCAAATATGGAGAAATATTCTAGCTTGGAAATAAACATTTCTTTAGAATCTTGTTATTTTGAATGTTGGCCGTGTTTGTCTCCCGGCTGACTGCTTCTGTCTCATGATTTGATTCTGTCGCGTTGGTACGCCAGTTGTCTCGTGGTATCTGTGGAGGTCATCCATCACTCTACAGCTTCACATACTTGGTTTCAAAGTGGTATCATAATTAAAAGGTCCATGGTCCAGTTTCCAGTCAAGTATGCATGCATAAAGAAGTAGATGTCACTGTCTCTTAATGTGACTAACAGACATACATTGAGCTGCAAACAACAAATGTATGTAGAAAAAAACATGGAGTAAATGTTGCCCTCCACCTTCAAGTCCTCTAAGAGTCCTCTGACCTCCTCTGATATCTGTAGGCTAATGTTTAAAATGTGTTCAGCTCCACTTGTTGCGTCTACACGAGAGGGACAGCTGTTCAACCTTCTGTACACTGGCAGCTATGGAACATTAAACATTGATTTTGTGGAGGGACGTATGCTGCCTGTAGAACCACTTTGGCCTTTGTTATTGCCCATATGTCTTATATTAGTGTGTAACTGCTCTGAGGTTACCAACAATATTTCTGTGTAGGTTTAATTTATGGGTCCAACGTTACGTGCAGTGTGGAGGAAAACTAATTTTACTCATCCTCACCTTCCGTTCTGTCATGTCCTGTAGGATATTAAGAGATCGCCTTCTTAATGACTTCATGTAATTACCTTTTTAATTAAATGAAGGCATAAGTAATTTTTCTCTTGATGTCTATGTTCGTTGCTTCGTTTGAACACAAAATAATGGCAGTTTTTCACATACATACATATATCTCTTGAGACTTAAAAGCAGAGTTAGTTGGCCAGCAGTGCCTGTGTGGGAAAGCTCATCACGCATTAGCGGTAAATTAAGTATGTTTGTGGAAGTGCATTCACCCCGTGTGCTCGCCTGCTTGCGCGTGTGCGTCAGCTGTGATTTGTGAGTGCATCTTGATCCCCTCCCCAGAGACTCCACGCTAAATTAGGATGCATATTATTTAAAGATGCCCTGGGCTGAGTTTCAGCTGGGTGTGTTTGTGCAGGGAATATGTTGATTTTTATGGTGCCCTTGTGTGTACACCTATTCATGCTGGCAGGGAGAGAATCTTAAGCACTGTAAAGTGTTTGCTCTGAAAGGAGAGGACTTCTTGAGCTTGGTTTGGTCTGCAATGGATTCAAATGATTTGCTCTTTTAGGGTGTTCAAAGTGCAGTGCTGAATTTATTTAGTTGGTTTTTCATTTCAGGGTTGAATACAACCACCCACAAATATCTGAAATTAAAACCTTGTGAGCTAACAAGTTCCATTTTGTAGTATAGGCATGCTGTATATTTATGTATTATGGGTTGAATCTTTAGTTTTCTTATCTAAATCTTTGACAGGTTCATTCAAACCTTCTTTCTTTTATTGTCCTATTATAAACTATGTTTGGGTATCGAACATCTCATTGGTTGTCTTTCTGCCTAACGAATGTCCTTCAGCATTTACACATAAGTCTAATGGGAAAATTCCATTCGACTGGAGGCTCACGGCTTCAATGGTATTTGGAATTTGGCCCTGATGACTGATTTGAATCTAGGTACCAAGGTGAAATATTTTGAATTGCCATTTGCTGCTAAAATATCTTGACATCTAATGAAAAGTCACATTTCAGAGTCAAAAACCTCACCTCAAATTCCTAGTTTTCACTTTGTACACAAAAATGCACTCTAACCTTGAGTGTGCCTTTACCAGCAATGTTACTGTATTTGTTAACACTTGAGCCATTGCAAAGAATTCCTTATGGGACCTGAAGCAACATCCTCCCATTGCAGCTTTTGTTGCACCTCTATTGCATACAGAGATCAAACGTTTCCACGTCTTTAGTCACTTAGCTGAGATCAGTCTTTGATCACAGGAGCACAAATACGGTGGATACTTCTGCTGCAATGACGCAACTCTGATGGATTGTGCTATTTCCTCCCGTTGGCTCACCAGGTCATTGAGGTGGGCCTCATAGTGTAATTGGTAACATTACATCATGTGATTGGGGTGGATGCTCAGCGTTGGGTCACATCTTTAACATTTTATACAGTATTTTATCCAAGCAAGCCAGCACTAATAATGAACTCATGAATCCCAACATTCGTGGTGGACAGCAGCGGGAGTATTGGACGTCGTAGGAACTGAACATCAAAAGGGACGCAGACAACCAGCTCTTTGTAGAAGTGGATATTCTATCATCGTCTAGGATTTTTGAAAATATTATTCAGCCCCCACCAAGTCAACACATTACATGTAAGCTCTATATACCTGGCACTTGTTTTCTCCCTCAATTTTGTGGGCTTCTAGTCTTCCAGATTAGCTTTGTCTTCTTATGTGTGTGAGTCTTTTGTGAAAGACACAGCGGTCTGGCGGCGGTCTCACTCGGACAGCTAGCCTGCGTTGGCATTCCTTCCATTCCTCTGCTTGGTCAAATGAGTGCAGAGGCGTTCGACTGCAGCTGGCCGTGCAGGTGGCAACACGTGGGTAAATATGGCAATTCCACTCCCGATTTAGTTTAGCTTTAGAGTTATGGTATATTGATGAGTAAGTACTGCAGAGGGAAAAGGCATTACCGGGAATTTCAATGCATAGAAGTCAAAAGAGGATTGGCTAATTCAGATCAGGACATTGTACCTTAGTCCCCGGATGAGTCATATTTCATCAGGGGTCTAAGGGAATACTTTGTGCAGAGTAAAGTGGCCCTTTTCATTTTCATTCAGATGCAGAATGTTCCATGAAGATCGCAGCTACACAGCTATCTCACATCCGCGATGGAACCCGTTGTGAGCGTGATAATAAGCGACGCTTGCTTACTGCGGTATCCCCTTCTTGAGTAGTAATACCAGGTGGTGTCACGTAGCATTCCCATTCATCATTCTGACCTTGTTGGGGGAGATGCAACCCTGACCCTCGCACATGAGCATTGTAACGTACTGTACAATGTGCCTCACCTCAAAGAGCAGAGTCGAGTAGGAGGAGAATGTTTACCATGTAATACCTACCAGTGCTTTTATCTCCACGTACTGGGAAACCTTTACATGTTCAGCGTACCATCGCATGCACCAATATCGCCAGCAGCCGATTCATTGTCATTGTGCTGCATGAATGAACTCGTACGATCTCCAGCCTTACGCCCGTGTTCATTTTATTGTCTGCTTTGTTGACTCATGCATGTGAGCCTGGCTATTGACATGGCCATGTGGAGGCCCCACGCTGTCGAGGGGAGGCTGTGGGAGGGGAGGGGTGGGGGTTGCATGAAAGGGAAAGCCAACCCCCACCCCCAACACCCCTCTCATTGCCTATCCCTCGTTCTCTGCTCTGCTCCTTTTCTCCCCTCCTCTTGTTCGCACACATTTGGTGGGAAACAGGAGCCATGCTTGTCTCGCCACAACCCAAACTTTTTTTTTCTCCTCGACACTTTCATGCCTCGTGTTATTCGCTTGCCTTGAGAAGAGAGTCACTGTGTTATTGTGGTGGTCGTGAATGTCGACGTCCTGATTCATCGCTCCGACTCCAAACTTTTTATATTGGATGTTGGAAAGTAGAGCTTTGTTGAGCTGTCTATTTGTAGTGTGAGATGTGCAAGGACAGGTTGACAAATCCAATGTTTCACTCTTTGGTTACATTATGGACCCATCGAATTGAAAAGTGTTTGTGTTTGTTCGAGTTAGCCAGAGAGTCAGAGTGATTTCATGCTCTGCTTAGGGAAACATTAATACACTATTTCTTGGTGGACGCAGTGGTTTGATGCTATAGTTAACATGTGACTATTGTATAGATAGTTTTGTGAGGTAATTAGATGATAAACATTTCAATTTGTTTGTTTTTCTCCAAAACTTCCAATATGCCACTTTACCTGGAGGCCAGCGACAGAATATCTCATTTAGAAAGATGCTTTCAACTGTTTTCCGGTGGAGAAAAAGGCACAACAATAATAGAAGTCAACTCTGCAATGCACCAAGTCAAGAGTAAAACCCTTGATTTATTGAATCAGCTTCCTGACAGGGAGAGTCAGTGTGTTTGTGGTTAAGAAGACCCGGGTGGGAGAAGAACCCTGCCGTATCGTCATGGGAGGAAACACGGCGCAACCGGTTAACACCTGACAAGGCAGCTGTTCAGGTCGCCAAGGGAGTCGCAGCCTCACTGTGGATTCAGTGAGATGTTGTGTATAAACCATGGCTCGAGAGTAAACCATGCCATTCAGAGTAAACAAATAGTTTTATTTGCCATCACAGCAATTTAAGACCCTTAGCAGGGTTGATTGTGTAGCAGGCTTCCCACTCTTTGCACATTTACCTATATGGATAATATGGGTATGGATGTATTAGAGATGAAGCCCACCTGATCAAATCCTAATGATTTTGTTAGTAGTCAGGCGCCTTGGTTGTACATCTGGGAGCCCCGATCGCCCTGCAGGGTTTGTTGCTACTTGGCTGCAAAATATTGTGGCTTCGAAATATTGATTAAGCCTCATAGAATAGATCTCGGCCACAAGCATGTGTAAGTGCTATCCTTTTTTTTTACCTTGTTGCTATCAATGTAAGGGAACACACATTGGAGCTTCCCCGCCGTAGACTGCGAGCAATCAAACCACTGTCTCGGTCCACTTAGCCTGTATTGAGGTTTCAGGGCGTTGGGATGTCCTACAACACCGTGTGACATGTACAATACATCGCTACATCGTTTAGGAACAACTCGTGTCTACAATGAGATCATCTACTGCTGCTGGGCCAATCTAACGGGAGGGAGACGGCGTTCCTCCCGCCCGCTGTCTGTCCATTCTCCTCATATCTGAACTGTTCAGTCCCGTACTACATTCTTTAATTCTATGGATTACTTCATGTTTCTAGTACCCTTTATATCCATATCCATTCTTTGACACCTTTAGGCCTACCTGGTAATTGTTCATGCTAGACTGCACCAGGCTTCCTCGTGCCCGTTTTTCAGCCTGAAGCGTCGGGCTGTTGATTGTTTCCACCAATGTGGCTGAGACTTGGACTGAATTCAGAGTGAATTTGAATACCTTTGGTGTTCCTGAAAAAGGCACAAAGCTGTCAATGTGTTGACTGCTGAAAGCTAGAATAGAAGGAGAGCACCACTAAAAGTGTGAAAATGAGCAAGCGGGCTTACAAGCACACGCATGCAGTACATGCCCCACTTTGTAAACCAAGCACAGATTACAACACATGGTGAGTGGCTCACTTCAGATAGATTATACTGCATTGTATCTTCTAAATAGTTAATGGCTGTTTGATGATCTATCAAATGTAAGATTTAGTGGCATCCTCTGGTTGTGTTCTTCACCTGGTTCCCTTCACCTCACACTGCACACTATGTGTGAGGAGCTCAGCCTAAACACAAAGAGCATGAATTACATCAACACATTAAGTACTAATAATAACTTATTAATATCTACGGTGATTTAGCTACGGGCCCATTTAATGCTTTCGGATCTTATCCCTATCTTCAGATCGAACAACAAGCGAATGGCTTTATAGAGCCGGTGTGTATCTGGGCTTCTGTAGAAACCAGACCCATTCAGTTTGATGCATCGTCTTTCAATTAAATCATATATCAAGATATTGTGACTCCCAGTAATATAATGATAACAAGCCCAGAACTAGAACATTTCTCTGAAGCGAAGTAATGACTACATGAAGCACTGCTCTAGACGCTTACATCGAAGCCTTTGTTTGCTTATCTGTAGTCCTTGAAAGGCCCGAGGTAAGGCTTAGGTTCACCTCAGAGGCTTTAGAAACCTCAACTGCGCCCGTTGACAGTGAGCAGGGACGGTTGAAATATTCACTGCGTTGGATCTCTTGCCTCCCACTACTTCTCCTCTTCGTCCTTCTCCTCCCCAAACCAGTTGTGAAAAGCAGATCCATTAACAGCAATGGAGCCAGTGTCTGTTTCTTTTGTCGCTCTCTCTCGCCCTCGTTTTTTGCACAGTACCAGTCAAACAGTTTGCACACACCTTCTCATTCAATTCAATAAAAGGCGACTAAACTAGTGTGTCAAAAATGTTTGATTGGCGACAGGCGCAAAAGTGTGTGTGTGTGTACCGCTGGTCTCGGTTGTGTGAGTCAGATCCTGGAGAGAACTTCTGCAGCAGAAGCGACTCGGCGTTGTGACTCCTGTGATTCCGTCGCAAGATGCTCCCTCGGCGTGTTTGTCCCCCGCCTCGTCCGTCGTGCTTAGTTTCATCCTCTCCTTCTTGTAAACCACCGTCCTCTGTCTACTTAGAGGAAGCGATGAGCCGCTCGGGCTCAGTGCCATCACAATCCATTCGCTAGAGCTCAGTGAAACCGCACAGCTGTTCCTACATCCCAGAGTCCACCCTGCCCTCCACAGCAGCTCCCGCTTTCACGGTAAAATGGCTACTTCACACCCGCCACAATGTGTCCTTATGAGACATTGGCAGTTACTCTGTGGGCGTGCACGTTTGTGTGTGTGTGTGTGTGCTGTGCTAGGCGTGTGGGTACATATCAGGGTGTGGATATGTGTGTTTCCCACACATCTAGGGCACGTCAAGCTTTGTGCGCCGAATGTGTGTCTCAGTATCAAGTGTTTTTATCCCGAGATGAACCAGGATGTGCATAACATACCTCGTCTTTTTCATTTTTCATCTTATCTTAGTCTTAAGTGAGTGCTTTTCCTGTTGTTTTCTATTTGCACGTTCCTCGTCACACATCTACACTGATTGAAAAGGTGAGACGTTCTGGCTTTCAGCGCTGAGCGGTGCCCGCGTCTCGCCAAGTGAAACCACCGGCAGTAAGCTGGGAAATGGCTCTTAATGTTTTAATGACTTAATGAGACCTAATTAGCTGAAATGGGAGTGAGGAAGAGAGGAGCTGCGGGGCCGATCTCTGTGTGTGTGTGTGTGTGTGTGTGTGTGTGTGTGTGTGTGTGTGTGTGTGTCGGCATGCTGGCAGAGTAATCTTTGTGCTCCTATGAGATTGTGTTTTAGTGTTCCTCACGTGTCTCTATGTGTATGGATTTTGGCTGCACCTGTGTATAAAGCATATTTATGTTTTCTTGTCTCCACGGCGTGTGTGTGTGTGTGTGTGTGTGTCTTTCTCAGCGTTACCCATGCGCTTCATCAGGAAGTGAACCCCCGGTCAAGCCTCATTTAATCAAGGGGAAAAAAAATCCTTCTCCCATTAACTTAATTAATCCAATGCTGGAGAAAGCTGAACGCAACCTTCCTCTGTGTGTGTGTGTGTGTGTGTGTGTGTGTGTGTGTGCGTGTGTGTATGTGTAATGTACATGTAAGTAATAAAACTGAGTTTCTAACTTGGATTCAAGAAGAGGTTCGTCGAATTGAATGTAGAAGGGATCCTCAAATTGTATTACTTGCACGTGGACAAATGGGTCATGGAAAAAATATTTGATGTGACATAATAGTTTATAATATTTGGCAGCTTCACGGCACCGGGCAGTAGGCGGACGTAAACAACGACCCACCCTATTTGGGCTCGCAAGCTGCTTTTAAAGCAACCAAGTCATTGAGGTATGAACCCCCTCCACCCCCCCCCGTCCGATTTTGCTGGTTCCCAACAGAAAGAGGCGACGGTCTGAAAGCCGTGCATTCGAAACCTCAATATAGAGCTGCGTTTCAAAGGGAGCAATGTTTGTGATCAGGTTCTTTTCATGGCTTCACCTTCTTCTTCTAATGCCAACCAGCCTTTTCATCTATAATTAACTACTGACCCGTCAGTCAAGTTTTTGAAGTTTCAGTTCTTTTTTTTTAATCTTCCATTGCCAATTCCCTCTTGATATTTTTTATTCTTTTCACCCACTCTTTTCTTCATCCCAGATCTGTCATCTTGTTCTTCAAAGAACTGAAGGTTAAAAAAATATATAGCAAAAGGAAAAACACGGAAAAACAAGTTTTTATCAGGGTTACGGTGCTGTGGTCAAACAACAACATCTCCTTTGAGGGCAGTTTGTGAAGCACTCTGCTCACATCACACCGGCTCATCAACCTGTCGCTCCGGGACGTTCCCTCGCTCTCAGTCTTTAATGTCATGTGCTGACATACATGTACCTTCAACACCACTGCAACCAGTCCCACAGTTCCTCCTCCTCCTCCTCCTCCTCTTCCTCCTGTGAGTCTGGCCTCTTCTCAGTCCCCAAAACACCCCCTCCTCTGGAAGGCACCACATCCATCTGTGCTGGCGACACTATTGAAGTATGCTATAAAAATGGCAAACTGCCAAACGCTTAAATTGAAAAAGTACAGAACAATAGCCAGAAATGACAAAACACGCAGATGTGTGAAAAATTGGATCGACAAAAAGGAGTAAAAGGAGTAAAAGGGGCAACGTGCGATTCGTGGTTTGGCTGTGATTGTGTTTACAGAGCGATGAGGAGGTTCCTGCAGAGGTGTACAGAGAAATATTTTCCCCTTCTTTTTGTAGAAAGAAGACGAAAGAAATCTCAGTTTCTCCAATTACGGTTAAAATTCAGTCTCATTTTATTCCATCGTCTACTGTAACATGCATTTCTGTTTATTTCTCTGTATTTCTGATCTATTAAGTAAAACATTCCTCTCACGCCTCCAGCTTACCCAGAACATGATCACACATCACTCATCCTACCCATAACTTTTTTTTCTGAAAGGCCTTTCACCAACTTGTTCATCAGATTTCTTTTTATCCCTTTGCGCACTCTCATATCCTCTGTTGTGTATAGTGGTTCCAAGGTCAAGATTCACAGCATCGCTGTCTGTGCTATTAAACTGTAATGAAAGGCCTGAGGAGACCTGGGCTGCAAACTATGCCTCGTCTTTTAAATAAAACGTTCTCTCAAACGGTCTTTTGAGATTTGAGATTTGATTAGCTCAGTGGTCCCTGTAGTTTTTGGCTTTCAGTTGGTCTCATTCACTTTGTGATTTAAAATGTTGTTGTCATTGTGGTTAACAAACCTTTGTGTCTTTGTCCCACACAGCAAAGCCTGTTTCGGTGGAGCTGAGCTGCGGGGCCGGGCCCAGCCATGTAGTGTTGGAATCGGGTCTGCCCCTGTTGCTGGACTGCAACCTTGGGGCAAGCGATACGCCTTTCAACATCACCTGGGTTAAGGATGGCCAGCCGCTGCCTTTGGAGGGGGGGGAATTCCTGCAGCATTTGGCCAACGGATCCCTCCTGCTGCTGCCGACCTCTAAGGACGGCCAGCCTCCTCGGGGTGTGGAGGGGGGCTACAACTGCGTGAGCGGCAGCGCCCTCGGAGCCCTGACCAGCCGGACTGTGAATGTTCTCCTAGCAAGTAGGTGTCACGCAGATGCATTTTTGCGAGTCCAGCAGTTGGTTTCGATTATTGAGAAATATTTTTTTTTATGCCTGCCCAAATAGTCAGTCCGGGTTGTAACTGGTGATCTGGTTTGTTCAGCCTTTTACCCAAGGCACGCGGTAAAGTTTACAATCCTTAAATGTAGAAGGTTCATGGTTAAATAGATGGATATTTCACATTATCTCTCATTGGCAGAGCTGCTTTAAAAACAAAAATAATGTACGAAGAAGAATAAGCTATTAGTACATTTATTGAATGGTTAACAAACAGAAACCTATGAGTTCTGATAGTACATTAGTTATTAGAGCTAGTAATTGCTAGTAAAGAGATTTCCTGGTTGCAGCTCCTATGATAGTCAATTGCAAATCTTAGTAGGGCAAAAATAGAAATTTGAAGAGGCATTTTTATTTTAAGTAATGGAGAACTGAGGTTAGATTACAGCACAAAACAACAAAAAGGGATTAGAGAGAAGAAACCTATACTAGGAAGGTGCTCCTCAAAATATGATCATATCGTATTCTCCAGCTGTACATTATTATTAAACCAGTCAAAAAGAAGGTAGATTGCAGCAGAACTGATGCTATCAAACAAAACATTTGATTTATTCATTCATCCATTTAAAGTATTCAGTTGGGTAAACATTCACACACGCCAACAAATACACACGGCGAGGCTAATGGGATTTCTCATACTGGTATATTTTCCTTGCATGGGTGGAGATGAACTTGGTTCCCCTCCGCATCAGATAGGAGACTTATCCTTTGGTCCAGCGCTAACAAGAGTCCTGGGAACAGGTTCCCTTTCAAACTACGGCCTGGTAAAAAAAAAACACACAAAGCAAAAGGAGGAAATGAAATAAATGCACAGGAAGATATGGGTGTGAGGGACATGCTTCGGCTCTCTAATCTCGCCTATAAGGAGGCCTCCTCTTTCTCTCTCACTCATAAGTGGTAGTCTTTATTTAGTCATTAGCTTTGTGTAAAATGAGACAGTATCCTTTGTGGATGGCCCAGCTTTTGTCAGCCGTCACATGCCTATTTATGAGGATCCCTTGTTTAGGGGACAATAAGGACTAAAGGAGCGGGAGGGGGCATGTGGGATGAATGGTGAAAAGGCGGAAACGGCTGAAGGGAGTTTGCAGAGATGGTGAAAGGAGAGACCGAAGAGACCATTAAGGACGACCTTCACTTTGCGTCTGTGCATGCGTGCACGGACGTGTGCGTGGCTTTTGCATTAAATCACCGAACCGGAGCTTTCGAGATAGATGTGACCAACGAGCGAGGGGTCGGGGCCGGACTGCCTCAAACATTGACATTGAACGGACATTCTCGTTTCCTACTGCGCCTCCGCCTGTGACAGCAGCAGAGATCACATCTGTGAAAACACATTACGAAACACACCTGCCCCAGTTTCCCCGGCGCAGTACGTGATGTAAGTGGCCCTCGGCAGAGATGTGCTGCAAAGGGAGAGACACGGTGAAAGTGACCATATGGAGATATTTCATTCTCTAACCGAGTCTTCTGTCTACCAAACACAGCGGGTGGCATACGGTTTGCACATACACTGGTAAATGATGATGAAGTAAAAAAAAGAAGAAAAAAAAGTGTTGATTAGACCAATTGACATTTCTCATTACGAGATCACTGAGGTGAATGTTCAAATCTCCAGCAGCTTTTGGAACCCATTACAGTGAAATAAATGATGCCATAATCATAAAAAGTGGGCTCTCTCCTCCACACAAACACTACGTTATTTGGGCTTAACACATTAGTGCTTTTGCGCTTCTTTTGAAAAGGACTTAATGAAAAAAGTCTTTTCATTTCAAGCCACAGAGAGTGATATATTGTGCATGTTTTTTGATCACGCATCTTGTTGTTTTTTCTTTTTTTATTTAACTCATATGGTTTTAGTGGTTTGCATATAATCTTTATGCTACATTATTACTTTATGCAGCCAATACCTTTGAAATTAATAAAAAGAGAAGAAATAACTTCTACATCTAATAATAAATTATTTAAGAATTACTGTAATCCGCTTCATTTTGTCATTTTCGTTCACTGTTGTTCCTACATGGATGCAAAAACTAATAGAATTGAACACCTTTATACATCTAATTAGGGAAGTGTACTGTAAATAGAAAATTATAGTGCACATAGATTCTATATGCCATTACAAATACCTGTTGGGGCGTTGGGTATGCTCAATGGGTTCTCCCACTGTTAGTCAGACTGAAAGTTGGGTAGCATAGGAGGTCCCGGGTGAAATGATCCGCTTGCACAAGGGGAGGGTAAAAACCCTGCAATCTGATAGCTATGGGGTCAAAGAGTGGGGCATCCACATAGCGAGAGTCTGGGGTAAAGTCGAGGGCAGAAACAAGGGAGGCAATGGAAAAAAGATACATGAGAGTGAGCAGAAGAAAAAAAAGGAGATGGGGAGATTTTTGTGTCCATCATTGATGGTTAATAAACTTTTTCATAGAGCTGTGCCCATAGAAAGACCTTGTTGCTAGGAAACAATAGGATATAGTATTGGTCTCTGGCTTGATACGTCACCTTTTGTTGGGCGTGTTCCTTGGATAAAACTGCAAAGTGCCGGGCTGTTTTGTCATGGGATCTCATTGCGAGGGGCTCTCTTAGAGGGGGGGGGACTAACATGATGATGCTTGTCAGAGTGGAGTTGGTAGCCCACTCAGTCGCTATTGTTCCATCACAGCATTGACAAAGTGTCTTTTTCAAACACTGCCAGTCTCCTTTGCATGTGCTCTTGTGCACTCTCACTTATCAGGTGTGGTTTACCGCTTACGTACTAACCCGCATGCACCCCCCCCCTCCCTACTATCCCGCCCCAACACTAGTGCTCTTACACACACACACAGCGATCCGGTGGTGTAATCACCAGGAGTCGATGTACAAGCATCAAGGCCCCCCACTAGATTAAATACTGAGGTCAAGTAGATGGGGACAGATGAACCAATTTAGACGCGCACAGGACACACACACACACACACACACACGTGTGTGGCATCCTGTTTAGGAACTCTCTGGCAGGCGGCGGGATAAGATGAGGGCAGCTATCCGTGTAAGGGCAAGAGTTGGCACGAGTTAATCATCAAATCCTCCCTCAAAGCTTACTGCGAACCAAATGCCTTCTGCTACCGTTCACTCATTGAAAAGCGGCGTTCCCTCAGTGCGGCAGGAAGACACAGATGGCCGTTTTGTTGCCATGACTAACAGTTGGCGTCACAGGGGTTAGGGTTGTCTCGGATAGTCCACCCTTTGTCTCCTCAAGTTTACAGTGGTCCAGAGGAAAATGTTGTCAGAAAGATAGGGGTCCGTGTGATTGGCTGTAAGTTTGAAAACGCCCTAAAATCCGAACAAGTGAGCTAGTTTGAGGCTCCACCCTCAGTCCTCCCGTTCATCATTTTTTTTAAAGCAACAGCAAGAGTTTCTTTATCCAACTAAATACTGCCCTGGTCCCCCCGTCCTTTTCAAACATGTTGCAGAACTATGGTGGCCTTCATGTAGGAATAGTTATCTCTAGTAATTTATACATTATATAAAAGGAGCGACTTTTATTATTACTTTGTGATTCTAGACTAAAGCGACGGTTACGTTTACAGCAGCAAAATCAAAATATGAAGTTGTTATGATCAATGTCAATAAAATCCAAAACATTCCTGAGTGACATTTTAGAACAATAAGAATGCAGATGTGTGCAAAAAATATCTTTTGGACGATTGCGTTGCAGGGGCGATGACTGCAATTATTGCAGATTTAATCATGTTTAACTTTCGTTTACATCTTTTTACAGGCAAAGGTACTAAATGGATGAGCCTTCAACTATGTACATGCATGATTCCCAGATGATTTATCCAAATGACTGTGCTGACCCCTGATATGTTTTAGTAGATTTCCAATAAGGCTTAACATACAGTGCATCCGGAAAGTATTCACAGCGCTTCACTTTTTCCACATTTTGTTTTTTACAGACTTATTCCAAAATGGATTGAATTCTTTATTTTCCTCAACATTCTACACACAACAACCCATATTGACAAAGTGAAAACTTTTTTTTGCTAATTTTTGCAAATCTGTTAAAAATAAAGAACGAAAACATAACATGTACATAAGTATTCACGACCTTTGCCATGACACTCAAAATTTAGCTCAGGTGCATCCTGTTTCCACTGATCATCCTTGAGATGTTTCCACAACTTGATTGGAGTCCACCTGTACTAAAGTCCACCTGTGCTAAATTCAGTTGATTGGACATAATTGAGAAAGGCACACACATGTCTATATAAGGTATCACAGTTGACAGTGCATATCAGAGCATGAACCAAGCCATGAAGTCCAAGAAATTATCCGTAGACCTCCGAGACAGAATTGTATCGAGGCACAGACATGGCGGGGTACAGAAAGATTTCTGCAGCATTGAAAGTCTCAATCAGTTGGCTTTTGTCTTCAATTATTATTAATAAAAATAATGATAGTTGATATTCTTGGTTAAGAAACAATGTCTGAAAACATTGTTAAGAAGTGGTCTAGTTTGTTAACACTCCATTGGGTAATGCAATATATATATATATTTTTTCCATTGCTGTATTTCTAGCCTATTTCTGTCAGTTTCTTCCTGTTATCGTCCCGCTTTTTTGTTGCCTTCTCCGTGTTTCTCAGCATCGTCCTTTGATCCCCCCCACACACACACACACTCACTCTACTCCTCAGCCAGAGCTACAGGCGAAGTAGCTGGGATATGAAACTGTTTTGTTCTTCTCTCCAGCAGTCTGTCGGGGTCAGAGGTTGGAGGCCCCTCAGACGGGGCCCTCTACTGCCCCCCCTGGTGCTCATACTGATCTGTAGGTGGAAGCTTCCCATGTGTGTGAACGTGTTGAGGCAAAATTGGAGCCCAGCCAATATTCCACCTGGAGAGAAATTATCTAGCCGAGCCTGATTAAATCACCATTTTTGAAGAAGCGTTGAAGAAAAAACCCGTCTTAAATAAAATGTCAATATTTTGAATCCCTAAAATGGTCTGAAAACCCTATTTAGTATCGACAAACTCTGAACGTAAATGAGCATTTTGTTGAGAATAAACCGTGTGAAAAAACTCACAGTACACAGTGACCCAGTACACCAAACCAACTGTGTCCTCTGGGGAGCCGTCGGGACACACACACACACACACTACATATTATTAAAAACAAACCGCATATATGGGCCACTTATTGCGTCTGTCCTATGGGTAATCACCAAGTCGGATCTGGTAGATACACACACCCACTCCCCCTGACCTTATTCATTCTATGCCCCCAGGTCTGTCAAAGTTACACCAGGAGCCGTCCCCTCAAACGGTGGCGGTTGGGGGAGCGGCTCGCTTTTGGTGCCAGATTGAGGGAGTACCCACACCTGTTATTACCTGGGAAAAGGACACAGTGGCTGTCCCCGAGGAGACAAGGTAACCCGCTTATGTTCTTACAATCTCAATGGAAGAACGATCGGATTGGATTGCAATTTCATTTCATTTGTATGTGATACCTTTTTGTTGCATGATTACCAGAAATCCGTGGTATTATATTTGTTCAATGCAAATATCTGATACATACAAACATGTCACCACAATACTTTGCCATGGGATTTCCAGATTTTAAAAGTCTATGTCTAAGTCTTGATAGATCCTTTCATTTCACCCTTCAATGCCACACAGGTGTTAGTGGATGTAGGAACTCACTCATAAAGGCCTAGATGTATTCTTTCATCATATAGATTATTGTATTCTAGATTATTAAATCACCTTTGTGCTACAACCAGGGTTCCATTGAGAAGTTAATTGATGAGTACATTTGAGTTTTTAAGTGTGCTTTTGAATCCGCCTCACGCGGTTAGTACCCAGCTGTGAGTTGAGTGTACCATCGGATGATGGTTGGCTGATGACGCCTGTTATGCATTCATTGCATACCTCTTTATTTCGTTCTCTGTCTATGCTTCAGTGCCTTTTTGTAGGGGATCAAATTCTATCCATCTGGGTTCATGGTTGGATAAATGTAATCTGTGGTGCGGTTGGGGGATGCAACGATTCATTGGCATTTTGCCGGCTTCCTTCAGCCTTTTATCAAATAGGATGAGAGTCGCCGATTGGAGTTGATATTTATCTCTTGTGTTAATTATTCAAGGATGTTCTCGAAGAACAATAATCCAACTTTTGAGACCCTGTTAAGAGGACGCACGCAGCAGTGCTGGCGGAGCTTACAGTATTTTGCCTGCGCCTCTGCGACGGCCTACGGCGACCTCGGATGTACCCAGCTGTAACTTCCCTTAGAGCGCATTGCAGAGGGCCGACCCTGAGACAACCAGAGCGGCACACCCACATGCACTACACAATTCTGTACAATTCTACACAATGCACAGAAGACTGATGACTGCTTGCAGAATCACATGCCCTTGCAAGAAGTTATTTAATTCCTGATTAGTTACACTATCAGAAAAAGGGTATTCCAGAATCTCCTCGAGGTTATAACAAAACACCTGCTCTCTCTCCTCTTTCATCTCACTCTTATAGTCCCATTTACTGGCCCACTTAACGATATTGACATTTAAGTGTGACGCTAATGGCTCCGGGTGCCTTGGAATTTGTTTCCGGCCTTATTGCCCAGAATGACGTGCTAATGGCTGCTGTATACCTGCGTGACCCGCAAAACCGCTCGCTGCCCGTGAGGTCTTATGGCTGCGATGTGGTTCTCCCACCTCAGGGGCTGTTAATGGCCTCTCACAAAGATGAGTCGAGGGATGGCTGCGTCATCCCAGTCTTCTTCCTCTCTCTGTTCGGTCTTGCCCTAATGGGCCCTTTTCTCCACTATCACCCCCTTTGCATCAATGTCTGTCGCAATTTCTCTTCTCCCGTTATCTTTTTTTCATTCCTGGTATTTGTTATCCACTGCCTCTTTATTCTCCATCTGTCCTTCTATCACCTCCTCTCTCCTTTCTTCTAAAGAGGCCACCGCGGGTCGCATTTTGTTGGGATTATTAGGTTGTGATAAAGGCAACAAAACGCTGTGCGATAGCCCTGAGGCCTTCGGGAAATAGTCAAGAACGTTACTTCCATAAGAGATTGGAGTAGACGTTGTGAATATCAGCAGCTCAAATAGACATTTTACTCATGAATATTTTTAGTTGTGTAATTAAGTCACGTTTTGAGTTGCATGACTAGTAATTGCCATCAATGTAGCGGTTGTACAGAATAGTTTCCCCCTAAATAAGGATGGATTCCCGTGATGTCTCATCACTGTCCATGTAAAGCTGATCAGCCGTATCATTCATGCTGCCGGGCACTAAACAATTTATTTAGCTGTTTATCTGTCGCTTGCCTTCTTACACTCTCTTTTCTCCGCGTAAAACAGGTTCATTTCCCTTCTTAACGGTGTGCTCCAGATTCTGGAGGTGACCAAGGAGGATGAGGGTGCCTACCGCTGTGTTGCGTCCAACTCCGCCAGGAGAGAGATCTCTCATGCAGCCAGGCTCACTGTCACCACAGGTACGGCGCTGTTGTGGTGCTTTAATGGTGTTTCATTAGCCAGCCAGGCTCCGCTGGGAGCTGCCAGGCACCCAGAAATCCATTGGGAGTTTGAGGACCCGATGCTTTAAATGTCTTGCCACATTACAACAGGAAACCGTGGCTCTGAATACATTTGTGGGTGTTTTGTTTCCAGGTGTTGGAATCATTGAGGCTCATATAGATGCTTTTATGAAATAGGGAATTATGATATATGATTGATTCATATATTATATGATTTAGCAATTCCCATCGAAAATAACTAGAAAGTGAGGTATAGTACGGGTCCAATATGGTAAAAATATTGCATACATAGTGTGGCCGCATACAGTTACTTGAGCACTTCAGTCTTTGCTGTGCACCATGACGTGCCTGAGGAAAAGTAGGAATAGAATAGTTGAAGATTTAATTGGTTACATTTGAAAAATCCCTTTTCCACTCTTTGCCACAGCTGGACAGCAGATGCAAACAGGTTTTGACAGAAGCTCAGAGGCATAAATCTTTCAACTCAATTCATTGAATACAATTAGGAAAAGGAAGAGATGTCAAACAGGGTCATCTGTTAGCTGCTCTCCTAATGGTTCACTTAATTAGAAAGAAACACAGTTAAGCACAGTTCATTTATGGGATTACTAGACATTTAATAAAGATCTGGGACTTTCCCCAACTGTACCATTTGCGACTGAAAAAAGGGCCTTTTTAATCAGATTTAAACTTCAGCGAACCTTTTGTCCTTTATGCAATGTTATTTCTTGGTAAAAGGATTAATTTTATGCAAACATATTAAATGCGAGTGCTGTGCAATTACATTTCCTTTCCTTCAGACCTCATTATCTGCAACACATACAGATTCAAGAAAAAATAGTTCTGACTGGCAACCTTCAAATGAGCACTCTGTGCTCGGCCCTCTTTGTTCATCTTTTAATCCGCGCGACTCATTTCCCCCCGTACGGTAAAATAATTGCACGTTTTTTTTTATATTTAAATTCTGTGACTTAATATGAGCAAGACACGAGTTGTGCAATTCAGTGGGGTTGGCGTGGAAGTGCAAGAAGGTGGCGTGAGCAGCGGTGGCTGGTGAGGCGAGGAAGCAGAAGTCCGGCAAATCACCCGTAACGTTTAGTAAATACGAGAAGAACAACTCTCTAGCTGGGGGAGCCGTAGAGCGACCGAGATTCAGCGACCAATCAGCTGAGCGGAGAGGAACCTGGAGCCCTTAAAGCAGCGAGTGTTGATTGCCAACAGGGGTGGAGATGCGCCAGGTGATGCAAGCCACGCCCAGTTGCACACAACGAGAATAGAGGGCGGAGACACCGGAAATCCCGTCAGTGATGATTATAGTTGGATACGATTCACTTCTCCCAATAATCAGAATCCTAAACTGTATCGCTGATCATTATTCACAAACCCAGGGGAGTTTTGTCAGGAGCCTCAAACTTTACTTCTCTACATCTTGATAGAACAAAAAAAAATGAATCAAACACTCAAAGGTCTCGTAGATCAATTTAAAATTGTGCTTTCCATGAAGTCATCGAAGCATCAAAACATAATGCAAAAGAAAAGGAAATGTAACATTAATTTAAACCTAAAAAACAGACATTGAAACAATAAACAAGCTTAAAAAAAGGAATAAAAGTCCCAGTGCTGTTTAAGAAATAAAACACAGTAGTAGATGAGCTGAGAGTCTCAGCCGACCTGCAGATTTCCCGATACGAGGAGCAGTAAAACTAAAGGCTGCTTCTCCGTGTTTGGTTCATACTCTGGGAACAGAGAGGAGGGGTCGACATGGTTCGTGGGGCAGCAACAGATCAGAAATGTATTTTACTAACCAACCGCAGGATATTTAATTCCTCGTAACTGAAGTGATGTGATTCACCTTCTTGACTGGCTGTAATTGTGCCGCTGTCTGTCGTTGAAAACCTTAAGAGCAGTTTCTCACCTGTAGCCAGCGCTTCGACCTTCTCTTGTCTCTGTCCTGACTAGCGTGGCCCTTCTCCCAGGAGGTCGTTGCTCACTGGAGACAAGCGAGTGCAACGGCATCAATGACATTGCTAACTTTAGAAACAAAGCAACCTATAAACTCGTTGCCTGATATGCCAGAGAGGGAAGGTGCGGAGGACAACTTCCGAGTAAATAGTTTGCTGTTTTATTTTTTAGAGCTTTGTCACAACCTCAATTTGGGCATTTTGGTGCAGGAGAAGAAGAAGTGGCATGTTTGCATGTACATACAAATCTTATGTTACTTTATATCAGTTATACTCATTCATGTGAGAAGCAACAGTTTGACATCACCAAAATTAGAAGCTAATTATGGCCAGTTATTTGGGGGGTGGGAGGCGGGTTTGAAGAACATCTTTTCACCCCCTGCGCCGGGCGATCATCAAATGAAGACTTTAGCAGCATTTTTTGACCACGGCGAATATAGAATGAGATCCTGATGAGTGATTGAAACTAACTGCACACATTCGCACACTGCAGGTACCAAGCCGTGCAGGGTGCCCCCCCCCCCTTTCCCTCAACTCCCCCCTGGTGAGAGCTGGTCGAAAACCCATCACCAGACGTCACGGCAAATGGAATGTACAGTTTGTTTTGATGGGATTTCAAAGCTCTGATGACGAGGAGGCTCACGCTTCATGTCCCCCCCCCCTCACTCAGTTCTTTTGCTGCCGTTGTGGAGCCCATGAAGGAAACTACTGAAGGTCTATTGCGAGCCTTTACACATAACGCATGTTAGATCTAAAGCCACCACTTGACTCGCTTGCGCTTCACAATCCGCTCAATGTCGATGCACTCAAGTCCACGTGCTTAACATGTGCTCCAGCTCCTTGAATTGGCTAGTTTATACTTCTGTACATTTCTTCTTTACTTTACCTTCAGTTTCCTACACGCTTTACGCCCACACGCATCATGCCCACGTTAGAAGCCTATGAAGGCTCCCCCGGCGGTGCAGTCCTCTCAAAGGCTAATTTATGCATAACCAAGGATTGCTGTATGAAATCTCAATGTTTAATTTATAACGTGCCTACTGAATGCCAGGCCCTTCTCCGGAGGTCATTTGCATGATGTGCTGCTGAGACTGTCTGGGCTCAGGGAAATTGCCTTGCAAGCTATACTTGGGTACTAATTTAAAAAAATAGTTTCTGGTGCCCTAAACCCATGATTAATATGTGTTGAATAACATCCTTCCCTAAAGAGCAGAGATGTGCCTCAGTTCCATTATTGACTGAGTAAAAAAAAGAGTCTGTCCTTTTCTCCCTCTTTTTCTCGTGTCAATATCCCCTCTGTTCTTGATCATCTCTATGAAAATACGCTTTACGGCACATTTCCTTGCAAAAACCTCTGATCAACATTTCCTATTCAGGTCATATTCACCATCCACTAAGAGCTGCTCTCGATCAGAAAGTATGAATCACATACTAATTACACAACTATAGTTTTTTTTTTATGATG